>NC_047089.1:201974542-202277572 GCF_902459505.1 Geotrypetes seraphini
GGTCCCACCTGGGGGCGCGGCCTGAGGCACATGGTCGGGTTGGGCCCATGTGCCTCAGGCCGTGCCCCCAGGTGGGACCTAAGGCTCCAGGGCCTATTCTGATTGGCCCACACGCCTTAGGCCCCACCAGTAGGCGGAGCTTTAGGACGGATGGGCCAATCCGGCCTCATTCCTTCGTTGGCTGCCTGCCGGACAGGCGGGTTTGGCTCCCGTCTGTCCGGCCAACTACCAAAGGTACGGGGAAGGGGGGTGGGGGGGGTCGTGGGGGTCGGCCAGGGGGGTCGCGGGTCGGCTGGGGGGGCGGTCGGAGGTTCTTGGGGGGGGCGGTCGTTGGGGGGGGAGGGGGGTTTGCGTCGAGGGCAGGAGGGCCTGGGATCCCTCCTGCCCGTAATGTAGTGCGGGGTGGGGTTAGGGGGTCGCCGTGGCCAGGAGGGTTTGGGCTCCCTTCTGGCCCGATATTGTCGGGAAGTCGGCGGTCCTTCGGGGTGGGGGTGCGAGTGGTCCTGCCGGGGGGGGGGATGTATCGGACGTCGGGGAGTCGGCCGGGCAAGAGGGCTTGGGCTCCCTCTTGCTCCGATCGTGGATGCGGGTGCGGGTGGGAGCGCGTGCGAGCGGTCGTTCGGGGTGGGGGTGCGAGCGGTCCTGCTGGGGGGGTGAATCGGGCGTCGGGCGGGGTGGGAACTATGTTTAAAAACTTTTGTATACCGCGCTCAGGCATATAACGCGCGAGGGGTATGCGCGGTAGGTAAAAACGCGTATAACGCGCGCGTTATATCCGCGAAAATACGGTAAGTATCTCATTCATAAAACTATCAAGACATCTCAAAAAGCGCTATTAAAAAGATAAAAATTCAATAGTTCAGTCAAAACTATCCCCCTCCTATACAAAGCTCCACTAGCATTTTTAGCACCAGCAACAGCGGTAAGAACTCCGACATATAATTCCTTTGAGTGTCAGAGTTTTTACTGACAATTCCGTTGCTAAAAACGCTAGTATGGCTTTGTAAAGGAAAGGGGTATATGCTAAATCAATGCAAATCTTCCTGTTGCTGAAAACACACCGGCAGCCTATTCCTCTCTAAGACGGTCCAGCGCATGAAATCACACTTCTCCTTTTGGATTCATAGTGCAAACATTTCTGAGTAGGAACAACCAGTTCAGATTGAGCTGAGGAGTGCAGGGTTCTTAAAGGTATATATGGCACCAAACAGTCTTGTACGTACTTGGGTGACATTTGATTGAGATTCAAATAGACCATTAATCCACTGAAAGACTGGGGGTATTGCTGTTTAATGGTGGGGATTCCCTCTGCCTGAGGGGCTATGGACATTAGGGGTGTACAGGGCACAAATGAGCATTCTGTTTAGTTTCCTGCATCATTTAAAGGTGTTTTCATCTCATTTTGTTTAATTTTATTACATTTTCATTCCAGCGGCAATATCATTAAAATTGTTACTGTTCACAATGAAGGAAAATACCAAAATATGAGAGGGGAGGGGGTCCTGTCATTTCAGGCTAAAAGCATTGGCATTTCCTATATTATTCACACAAATGCACATCCCTAGAGGATACTACCTTGTCTAGAGCATTGCCAAACCTTTGAAACCCAATGACAAATGTTATAATTGATCTCACTGGCTTCTCTCAGTGTGATAGGCTTTAAATATTAGCCAAGGCATCTTTGTATAGCCTGTTAAAGAGAGGTGCGGTTCTTAGGCGGGACAGGAAAGATAGCCTATCTTTGCAGAGAGCTATCAGATGTTTTCCTCTTATCTCTTCCCAGGCCAAAGCTCTTCTCCATTATTCTTCACAAAACCTTGTCTCAACTTTGCCACAATGATCCTCAGGTGACTTTTCTGGACCAATCAGATTATGCATACCTCTCTGTACAGCAGATGAAGTGCAGGCATTCCCAATCCAGTCTGGTGCCTACCAAGATGGTTAAAAAGGCTTTTACTCAATTTTGTAATGGTGTACATCTGTCTTCTCACTGGCCTCACATCAGAGACATAACACAGATGTTTAGCATATCCTTGAGAAATGGCAGTCAGGATAGTGACTGGAAGCATCTCAGTTAGCCATGATAGTATGGTTCATAACAGATGGTAGGGTTATCAGATTTTTCTGAACGAAAATCCGGACCCAACCTCAGGCCCGCCCAGTTTTGCCCGTCCCTGCCCAATTCCGCCCCACCCTGCCCCCTCAACCTATTTGCTTGTTGGGAAGGCATCTGTACATGCGCTGGTGTGACATGATGACATCACACGCATGCATGTGATGTCACCGCATTGCATCCGCATATGCGCAGATGCCGTCCCAATGTCGCTGTTAGCTGGAAGCAAAGTGCTGGGTTTTGAAAAGCTGTCTGGACACCCGGACATGTCCTTGAAAAGGAGGATATGTTCGGGGAAATCCGGACGTCTGGTAACCCTAACAGATGGATCCCGCCGTAGTCAGGCCTAGAGTTACTATATGGCTCCAGAAAAAGGAGAATGGATTGAGACATCTGAGTTTTCCTTCCATTGGTTTCAACAAAGTAAAAGATGTCCTAATCTGTCCTCCTTACCTCCATTGAAAGCAATGGAAGTAAAATCTGGATGTCTCAATCCATTTTCCATTTCTGGTGCCATGTGGTAACCCTAGACCAGCGGTCTCAAACACGCGGCCCGCATGTGGCTCTCTAGGTTTTATTTGCAGCCCGCGGTCTGGAGGCCATCATTCTCTTCCTTTTGGAGCAGCAGCCGGCTCGTTCGTTCAAAGCCGCGGGTTGGCGGCTCCTTGCGCTATCCACTCCTGCATCGGAAGCCTCTCTGATGTCACACCATCAGAGAGGCTTCAGACGCAGGCGCGGATCTCGCAAGGAGCCGCCACCCGCGGCTTTGAACGAATGAGCCGGCCAGACACGCTGCTGCTCCAGTGGCGTACCAAGGGGGGGGGGGTGGTCCACTGTTCTCTTTCCTGCGGGGCCGACCAACTCTCGCGGCCCAACGTCAATTCTGACATCGAGAGGACGTTCTGGCTAGCCAATCGCTGCCTGGCTGCCAGGAACGTCCTTTCCGACGTTAGAATTGACGTCGGGTGGCGAGAGTTGGTCGGCCCGGTGCAGAAGAGAAGCAGGGAGATCTCTGCCTGTTCCCGATAGCGGCAGCAACCTATTCCGCAGCGGCGGTGGCATGGGGGAGGGCAGGAAGGAAGGAAGAAAGAAAGAAAGAAGGTGGGGTGGGGACAGGGAGCCAGACAAAAAAGCAAAAAATGGGGCACGGAATCAGAGAAAGACAGACAGAGAAAGAAAGAAAAAGTTGAGGGAGGGAATGAGGTCTGGAGGAGAGGAAGCATACAGGAGGCTGAAAGAAGGGAAGAAGTATTGGATGCACAGTCAGAAGAATAAAGTGCAACCAGAGACTGGTGAAATTACCAAACAAAGGTAGGAAAATGATTTTATTTTCAATTTAGTGATTGAAATGTGCCAGTTTTGAGAAAGAAAAGATATTTAACTTTAAATGTGAGTGCTGCAGAAAAAATAGAGTACTTGGAGGGCCGCAGAAAAAATAGTTAATGTCTTATTAAAGAAATGACAATTCTGCATGAGGTAAAACTCTTTATAGTTTATATATCTTTCCTTTTTAACTGTTAAAGGAAAGTTTTATAAACTATAAAGAGTTTTACCTCATGCAAAATTGTCATTTCTTTAATAAGACATTAACTATTTTTTCTGCGGCCCTCCAAGTACCTACAAATCCAAAATGTGGCCCCGCAAAGGGTTTGAGTTTGAGACCACTGCCTTGGACAGACCTCAATTCTACAAAAGGTGAGACAGAGGACACCCCTGTAATATCCACGTACAGTAATGATTCTCTTAGGTCATTCCCTTTAGATGCAGAAACATTTAGGGCTCCTTTTATCAAGCCGCGCTAGCGGTTTAACGTGCGTAATAGCGCACACTAAACTGCGGAACACGCTAGCCGCTACTGCCTCCCCTTAA
Source organism: Geotrypetes seraphini (assembly GCF_902459505.1). Taxonomy (NCBI): domain Eukaryota; kingdom Metazoa; phylum Chordata; class Amphibia; order Gymnophiona; family Dermophiidae; genus Geotrypetes; species Geotrypetes seraphini. The sequence goes on from NC_047089.1 coordinate 201,978,525, forward strand.
GCAGGCGGTAGTTTTTGGTCACCGCAGGGGTTAACGCGTGATGAAAAGTCACGCGCGTTAACCCCGCGCTAGCGCGGCTTGACAAAAGGAGCCCTTAGAAGCAGAAACTCCAGAAGTGAGCTTACTGGATATGTTTATCGAGGAAATTTTTAGGAGTTCTGCTACATACAATTGTTGCATGAAAATTGTCTTTAAAGAGGAGGAGTGGGAAGAACTCTAAATGGATATCAAAGTTCAAAATGAAACACTCAGGAACTGACACCAGTAGCAGAACAGTAATTGTCCAAGAACTCTAGCTTCTTGAAGAAACTGTCATAGGTTCTAATGCAGTTTTAGCATACATTAACAACACAGGTTTTTAACTAGCGAACTGAGCAACTATGACCCGTAGGTCTGAAAATAACCTCACAAAGCAAACATCGCAGTTTCACAGATACTTATTTCCAGAAGCACACTTTAAATAAATACTGGAAAATGAAAACCAATCATAACTTATACAAGTTTATTATACTTAATATACCTCCATTAAGACCAAGCTCATTCAGCAGTGTACATAATAAAATCAATAAAACTTCCCCTGAAAGGAGTTACATAAATAAAAGAACATACCCCATCCAAAGACCTGCCCTATAACATACATACCCTAAGATAAAAGAAATACAATTAACAGAAATATAAGTATATATAGAGTTTCCAGACGTCCCGATTTCACTGGACATGTCCTCCTTTTGAGGACATGTCCGGCGGGTCCAGACGGCTTTTCAAACCCGGCATTTTGTCTGGGTTTTGAAAAGCCTCCTCTCAATCGTGTCGGGCAGGAGGCAATTTGCACATGCGTGGATGCCACCACACAATGACATCACGTGCATGTGTGCGTGATATCGTGTGGCACGGATTGCCTCCTGCCTGACCAAAGCAGGCAGTGGGGGTGGAGCTAGGGCAGGGCTAGGATGGGACTAGGGCAGAGATGGGCAGGCCTGGGGGCAGGTCTAGGGTATCCAGATTTTATAATCATAAAATCTGGCAACCCTAAGTATATAAGACTCAGCATATAGGATGATCAGCCAACTCTATATTTCATGGGTAGGTTGACCCTGGTTTTCCTCCTATTGCGTGTATGGATTTGCAGTTCTGCTTTTCTTGTTGTTAGGCACCATCAACTTGTGCTCGAGTCTTAGCAACTTGATGAACATCGTCATGTTTTCATGGCAGAATACAGAAGTAGATTGCCGGGCCTTCTACACAGTATAAATTCAATGCTGTCGTCGTCGTCACATCAAAAACAATCCTCTGCCTCCACTACTGGTCATCTGTTGCTGCCCAGATGTGTGGTACATCGTTAGTCTGACATCTCCGCTGAAACCTGTCTACCTTTGGAGGCCCTGCTGGAAATGAAACTACCGCCAGCATAGATTTCAGCTTCTCAGATGCACGCAGGCCCCAGTGGCACAACAAGCCCATGTACCATGACTGGAGTTGCTTTTCTTAGAGAAATCAAAACTGCAATCCCAGACATGAAAAAAAGAAGTGAAACTAGAATTGGCAAATAACATAACATAGATTCTTATATACCGCAGCTACCTCACGGTTTAGTGCAATTAACAAACCAAGAAATACTAATCAACCATAGTATGATCACACCAATTAATCAAAATATTTGCTGAATAAATATGTTTTTAAAAACTTTCTGAAGGCCAAGTAAGAAGCAGAAACACTGAGCCACCTTCCAACCCCACCTATACCCTACCCTTGGATTGAGATTTTCCGTCAACAAAGATACATTAAAATATTCAAGGGCAGAAAGGGGTAACAAAAAAGGACATTGCACATCTAAGAACATCTCACTGCTTTTCTCAGAAAAGAAAAGCATATAATCTGTAGAAATCATTTATTATCCAACTGAGCTTCCTCAGCCTACCGACAGCTCGGTGAAACAGCTTTGACATTTTATTTGCAGGAGGGCTTTGAATTGTATAAGTCCTCTTCGAGAGCTGCTGCTGTGTATAATAGGAATAGTCAATGTGAAAAAACCCTCAGTTATTGTTTCACATGCACTCAGTTAGAAGAACAAAGGGAAGGAATGTTTTTTAACAGAGGTATAGCTAGAATCCTTAAGCAAGAAGAAAGTGAAGGAAAAAATAAAATGTCTGCATTCCAGTGGCATGTGCTCAGTGCATTATTATATGTTTATCTGAGGTGAGTCATAGGATAAGAGGCAATGTTCAGTTGTGAATTAGGAATTGGTTATCAGACAGAAAACAGATTGTAGGGTTTAGTGACCATTTTTCTCAATGGAGGAGGGTAAATAGTGGCGAATAGGGACCGGTACTATTTAACTTTAATTGTTTCAGTTACCACTTTGATTGAACCACAAAAAGGTGGCATATCAAGAATCAAATGAAAAGAAAGTTATGCACATTATATCTCCTCTCAATTTGTTTTTTTCACTAGAATGAAAATCCTTGACCAGGATCTACCCTTTAGAACTCTTTCCAAAACTTTCTAGTTATGGCCCTAAATTTGGTCAGTACCTGACTCCTTGTGGAAGACCCAAGCAGGAGAACCCAGCCAATCCCATCCCTATGGTTTTGCAAAGAGTTGACAGTTATTAGATCAGTTGATTGCTGTAAATAACACTTAAAAATACCATAAACTGACTATAATATGTACCACAGAGTTGCTGGCAGAATTTGCAAACTCTTGCCAGAGAATCTGGAAAGATCTGCTTCAGGAAACCAGGGGCTATGACTATGGATATTTTTTACAATGTGCCCAGATTCAGATTAGTATTATCATACCAATGTTTTAGGGATTCATCAGGTCTTTATACTCATTAAAAAGACTATTCTGACGTCATCCTGATAATATCTGGTAGTGTTGTGTGCTGCTATGTTACATGCCTGAGATCAATTATAACTTTTGTCGCTGGGTTTCAAAGGTTTGGCAATGCTCTAGAGTTAGAATCCTTTAGGGATGTGATTTTGTTTGAAATAATATAGGAAATGCCAATGTCTTTAACCAAAAACGACAGGACCCCCTCCCCTCTTAAATTTTGGGTTTTTTGTTTTCCTGTATTGTGAACAGTAAGGGGGACATTCTGTATAGGACGTTGGTTTCTGTGGCTGAGAATCACACACCGGCATCCTATACAGAATCCTATTGGCGGGGCCTTAGACATCTGGGTTCATCAAGCCCTACCCCTCCCTGGTGCATCCCACAATCATAAAAGGATGGGAGGGGACCCCTTCCAACCATCAAAAAAAGGTTAGAGAGGATCCAGGGGAGTTTTGGGGGTTCAGAAGGGTCCTGGTGTGTGTGTGTGGGGGGGCGAGGGGGGTTCTGGGTAGGGATAGAGGGGAGTCTGGGGGGTGGAGTATGTAACTTGTCGCTCATGCATATTTTTTTTTGCACACACCTCATCAATCCTTAGAGGGAACATTGCTCAGGAGGCTCTACTTGAGGCTTCAGAAGCTATAAATATCACACTATAAATAGTGGTGATTAAATTGCTGAATGTACAGGTAGGCCATTCATGAAAAAAAATCATATTTGGGACATTTTTTTCGAGAATGTACATTTCCCTGCTACCTACTTTGTACGCCTAGGGCCTTAGGCCATAAAGGGACTTAGATGTTGTTTTTGATTATACCCCTCTATGTTTTTTGGTAGCATTTTCAAAGGTATCAGAAATCCATGTCTATATCCAGAAAATGGTCAGTCTTTCTGGCTGTGAATTTGTTATTTATTTCAGTATTCCCAGCACTGAAGGTAAGCAAATTAGCCAATAGGTATCCCTGTAAAACACACATAACTGGACAGCCAGTTTATCTTCCATGGACCATACTCCATGGAAAATGGCAATCCTTGAGTCAATATCAACTCATGCCAGAATGATTATGTGATTGTGCCAATAGAAATGCTTGTTTCTTGTTAATCCAGAAATGCAGAAGGAAATGACAAAGCATAGCTCAGAGAATAATAAAACCCCTAAAAAAGCAACACTGAAAACATAAAAACATATAATTAGGAAAGCTGTAAACAGCTTGACTTTTGAGATAAAAGAAAAGTCCTCTACTGAAAGTTGAAGGCATTCTGATTTTTTCTAAGGTTATTAAAATAGCTGTAGCATTTACATTCTGTTGTAACTGAACAGGAATGGTACATTGTTATATTCTTGTCTAGTTCAATAATGCAGCTTTGGGCATGTTATAGCTCCTCCATCGTCAGAGAACAAAAGCAGTGTCATTTGAATGTATGAAAGTGTGCAGGTCAAGAAAGGCTTTTGTGGAGCTTGTGCGCATGGTGCAGGTGGGTGTCTAATGTTCAGCTATACCTTTTCACTCTCGCTCCGCGTTCCCATTTACCAAAGATTTTCTCTTAGACTGATGAAACCCCTCATGGGAGTGGGTTTCTGAACGAGGTGTTTGTGAACAATGGGTTTGAAACCAACAGTTATTTGTTTGTGTTAAAACTGAAAAGGGGTTTCTGTTTGCCACTCATCTAACTGCAGGAGGATTGTATTGGCACAGTGGTTAGAGCTACAGCCTCAGCACCCTGAGTTTGTGGGTTTAAATCCTCTGCTGCCCCTTGAGACTCTGGGAAAGTCACTTCATCTCCCATTGCCCCAGGCACATTAGATAAAGTGTGAGCCCACTGGGACAGATAGGGGGGAAATGCTTGAATACCTGAATGTAAATCACTTAAGTTATAAGTGGTATATAAATACTTAAAAATAAATTAAATAAATAAATAAAACCCAATTTATGAAAGTTACATGGCCGTGTGTGCAGAGGGGGTGGGCAACTCCATATAAAAATCATGCACTAAGGGATGAACACTTGGGTAAAATGTTATGCATTTTAAGATGTTATCTAATGAATGGGGATAAAGATTGTGGGCTCAAATAAATGTGGGGATGTGACCATAGCAGAGCTGAGTCAGAATGACAGAAGTGGATATCTACTCGCCACAAGTTCAGAAGGAAGAAGAAATGGTAGGGATTACAGAGCCAGCATGCTGAAATCATATCTAGAATCTATGTTATGACAAGGGTAATTTCAGAAAACTATTAAAAATGCAGTTATTTGTTAATACATTTTTCTAGGAACTGATCCTTGCAGTTGTTCTTTTGATGGGCAGTTCATGTGATTTTCTGATGATTATATGTTAATGTTTGTTTGATTTTATTAGTTTTATTGAATTATGTATGTAACAATATGTAAACTATTTAGGTTTAAACAGTATATACATTTTTTTTTTTTTATTAAAAATAAATAAATAAATATGAGTTTGCATTGGATAGAGTCATATCTGTGCATTATATTCATTTGGGAGATAGCTCCCTAGATGGGAAACTCTGTCACTGGCTGACATAGAGCTTTTTAAAGAGCTGAGATGCAGTGAACCAGCAGAGGTGTCCCACTAGGGGCACTCTTGAAGAAATGGATGAAAGAGCTCAAGGCAAACAACCTTTGGGAGCAGAGCAGGGCAAAAGAAAAGGGCCTGCAGAGACACTCTCGATGCCTGAGGATTGAGGAGAGCAGAGGCAGCCCTCTAGAGGGAGCCTTGATACTGGTGGTCGCTGTGCCCTTTTGAGTGCTCATAACTGTGATCCCAGAAGGGAGCTACCCCAGAAGCTCCTCACAAAGGAGGGGAAAGCTACCGGAGTGCAGATTGTCATTAGTAGCCAACCTAGGCGCCGTGCCACTGGGATGTGATCAATACCAGTGGTCCAATAAGGGAGAAGGTTCCCTGGAGACTAGCAGCAGAAGAGCGCTCTTGGGAGGGCTGGAGCCCCCTCAGAGCTAAGGAATAACCATCAAGAAGCTGCCACAAGGGCAAGCCTACCAGCTGGGAAGGATTACATCCACCTATCTCTAAGAGCTTCCATGGATTGGGTGAGAACTTGGGGTCTGGGCGAGGGTGGTTTGAAAAGGAAAGGAGGGATCTAGGTGCACATGCCCACCTAGAGACTAAACTAAATTTGAGGAGACAACTTATCAAGAATACGGCGGCTAAATTGATATACGGTAAACATAAATATGACCATGTCATACCTTTGCTGAGATCTCATCATTGGCTTCCTGTCTACTGGAGGATCCAATTTAAGTGTGTAACTAATTTTCAAAATTCTATATGATATTTTTTCTCCTTTGGCTCCTGTCTCATTTAACCCCATGTGGACCCTCAGGTTGCTGTCTTCTGCTGCGGCCCTTCACACCACGCCAGCAGAAACATCAAACCTGCAAGCACTGCGCCGGCTCTGCCCGCTGGACTCCCCATCTTCTTCAAAGCCTCCCAGGCACTCATCACAGTCTCTCCTTTGATTGTAGCAAGTAGACCAAACAGAAAGGTCCAATGATACCTTTTCTGAACCTTCATCATGGCCCGTGTTACCTCCGGAAAGAAAGAACATTTCAAAAGAGTGCCAGTAGCCAGAGGAAGAAAGGTGGTAGAACTAAAGGACAGGAATTTAGATTGCAGGGAGGCCGACTCAGAAATAACATCAGGAAGTACTGTTTCATGGAGAGGGTGGTAGATACCTGGAATGCTCTCCCATGGGAAGTGGTGAAGATGAAAACGGTAGTAGAATTCAAAAATGCTTGGGATAAATATAAAGGAATCCTGTATGGAAGGCATGGAACCAAACAAGCTTAGGGATGAATAGATGGCAACAATAGTAATTTGGAAGAAAAGGCAGTGTTGGGCAGACTTCTACGGTCTGTGCCTTTACCATGCCTGAACAGATAGACCAGTGTTGGGCAGACTGCTATGGTCTTTGCCCTGAAAATGACAAGGACAAATCAAGTATGTATATTGTAGCGTGGCCGGCCCTCAAGGCTTGCGGTAACCGGCCCACGCTTAAAATATTCTCCCCAGCGTGCTTCCCCAAGAGGGAGGAAGTCCCTGTTGTGAATAAACTTATCCTATGTGCATAAAACAGAATGGCCTCAAACAGGTAAGTAATGAAATAAAGAAATCAGATTTATTGTTCAACTGAACAGGTCCAAGCAAAAATGCATAAAAAGAAAATGTACTCAAAAGGTCTTGGTCATAATCATGAAAACAAAATATATTGTAATTACCAGCCTGGTCTGGATAACTTTCCCAAAGTTCTTTCATCAATGTCCCAGGTATCACAGAGTCTCCAGCAGTCCTTGACTCTCTCAAAGTCTTACTTGTAAATTGGCAAACAAACTATGTCCTTCTGCAATGTGCAGTGCTGCCCTCTCAAAAGCAGTGGCAGAAGGCTGGCAGATTCGCCAAAGCGGCTCCTTGTTACCAAGAGCAAAATAACCTGCAAAACTTCCACTAAGGTGTTGGGCAAATTCTGCCCCAGCTTTCAGGATATTCACTCCTTATGAAAGCAATTGCTGAAGTTTTAACACAGCAGCCATCTTGGCAAAAAGAGAAAAAAAAAACTTCTCATCAAAGTAAAACCCTTTACTAGCATACATCCCTTTAGCTAGCATGCTCAAGGAAAATACTTTTTGTACAGCAGAAATGGAAACATTCAAAAAAATATAAACTCAGAAAGCAACTCAAACTAATTAATATCCATTTCTTCAATCAATCCCACCTCTGGTAAAGCACTGCAATCCATTGCTTCATAATCTGGGTTTACCAGGGTTGTTCCTTCTGGTTCAGAGTCCAGCATTTCAATGTCCTTTGGCTCTGGGGGACTTGGAGGCTCCTTCCACCTGAGAGCTTCTCCTCTGTCTCTCCTTCTCCTGGACAGCCAGCTCTCCAAATGGTGCAAAGCTGCTGTACCACGCCCAGTCCTCCTCAGGGGTTGGATTTCCTTCAGCTGAGACTGCCTTCTACCCTGTTTAGCCAGCTTCTCACAAAATGGAGGTTTTAAAGGGGCCCTGCCAGATTTCACCAGGCTGTGTTCTACAGCAGGTCTGAACACAGCCTGTGCTTCCTGGTCCTGTTCCTGCCTATCAGGGACACAGTGATTAGCCCGGACTAGTTTCAGGGGATGTTTTCTCTGGGGTTTAACTGGCACAAGGCCGGCATTGGGCTCGGGTTTGTGACAATATGTAGTATGATATCACACGTTATCAGGCTCATATTCAGACTGCAGGGTGATCATCGGTGATACTGGAAAATCAATGCCAGCGCTGTGTCTGGCCACTGGCATTGAATTTCTGATCTATTTTTGGCTGGCCGGGACATAGCCAGCTATGTCAATATTCAGTGGCTAGCCAGTTAAGTCTCAACCAATGATATACCTCCCTTTTTGGGCGGTTGTCTTTGGCTGCTGAACTTAGCTGGTGAGATAGCTAACTATCTCCCACTGAATATCGGCAGATAGCCAACTATATGCTATTTAGATGATGGGAGCTGATCCCAGCTATCTAAATAGCGCTGAATATTAGGCCCTATGAGTTTATCTTATTGAGCAAACTGGACGGACGGCACAGGTCTGAAACTGCCATCATCTAATATGTTAAAAATAGTCTCTCTCTAGCCACAAAGAAAGGGTAGCAAGTTCCAAAGTACTAGCTGTATGCCAAAAATATGCATCTTCATTTTGATACAGTAATAACAAGGGTTTGCAGTCTTTGTGTAGTGTGTTCAATGTGCCTCTATGTTACTTATAATATAATTGATCCAGGGCACGTAAAGATGAAACGTTCCATAGCCAAGCTGCTCTGGAGAGTAGTGGAATACCAGCTTCCTGAAGTGCTTATTCTGTTTCTGAAAATGGATGGGAAATCATGCCAAGAAAGAAGTATTCACTTTGACAGGAACAGTGAACATATTGCATCCCTTTGGAATCTGGAACCTGCTAGTCGAATGCCTCCAGCACAAGAAATGCTGTGTCCAAGATCCCTCTACTCCCCCAAGGACACTTGCTTAGCAAGATTAAAAATAAAATTTCATTTTCTCCCTCTTTTTTCCCCTGGTCAGGATACCACTTGCTTCTAATAGACCTTTCTGACATGATTCCCTGTAACCTGTACTCCAATCAGCTCCTTGCCAGCCAGTGAGCTTTCAAAGAGGATTGTACTCAATCTCACTGATGCATGATTGAAAATGTGCCATAAGGATGACATTTCACCCTTCTTTTCAGACTTATTTTAATGTTTTATGTGCACTCAGATGCCCAGTGAAAGCTAATGCATTTATGTTTGCAAACTAACTATAATATATAGTGCATGTCATAATCAAATCATTATAGGTCTCTTGGAGGTTATCTCTGTAATGTTGTGGGTTTTTTTTTTAAATGAAATGAATTTAATTCTCTGCTCTCATATTTTATTACGTTTCATTCACTTTTTAAAAATAACTTTACAGATTCAGGAAGAAGCTGTTAACCTCAGACTTGAGTATGACCTAGAGATAAGGCTGCTTCTATCTCTGCAGTCAAGATACCTCACTGTATTTTTCCACAGCCAATGCTGTATACATTTCAATGTGTGTCAAAGCATAATGAGGCCTACCTGGGTGAAAAAAAAATATGATGAGCTTATTCTAAAGTCCTTGCTTAAGACAGTGTCAGCAGAGGGATCAGATATGTGAGCTCACTATATCTTCAAGGCGCCACAACTGGGAATAATAATAATAACACTTATTATTTTTGTAGTGCTACTGGTCATATGCGGCTTTGTACAGCCATGGCAAGTTTTCAGACACAGTCTTTCTAATGCTATGAGCTTAGGCTTAGATTCTGTTAACAGCACCCACATCGGCAGGCGCCTCTAGAAACGACGCTGGCCGCATATCAATCATGCACAGGTGCCGTTAATACAATTGTGGCTTATGTTTACCATAGGTGCCGGAAATGTAGGCCACGGTTTTGCAGGCCTACATTACCGGCACCTATGTATGATGAGAATCGGATCTACAGAGGCAGCTAGCGGCGCCTAAGATCATTTCCTCGGTAAACCATGCCTAAATTGACCTTTGGCGCTGTTAGGCACCTAGGTAGATGCAATTATGGTGTCCTATTTTGGCAGCACCTACGGGCGCTCATATTTTTTTAAAATTACATTTTAATTAGTTTTAAACAACGTGGTCGATTACCAAACCGATTAACATCAATTAAAACGATTAAGATGGGTGGCAGTAGGGCACCTACTGCCATCTAACTTACGGCACCATTTAGAGAATTTGGGCCTTAGTGCCGAAATGCAAGGGCCACTTGCATGCTAAGATTATACAATATTAGCACTTAAGCATGTCAGTGTTACATTCATGTGCGTACAGTGGTATGTTTATGTTTATTAAAAATCTTGATACCCTGCATTTGCAGCAGGTTGATTCAGCTTACAAAATGGGGGGAAAAAATATCAAAGTTCAGAAAAGAGCTCCAATTAGCAAAAGATCATATTCTTCAATCCTATAACACCTGAAGAATATTCATAACAGATTTTAGAAGCTTGACTGAGCATGCCAGTCTTCCCCACAGCATGTCAATCATGATCGTGATACCTATAAGTGAAGTATTAAAGACTAAATGGAAAAAGTAAGCCTTCAGTAAAGATATGGAAAGTCTAGCTCAGCACAAATATATGGTGAAAAGCTGTTCCACAAAAAAGGAAATAGAAAAAAAAAAAGCAGCGGTATGAGTAGACTCATAATGGGCTAACCTAGGGGGAGGGAGGACAAATCTGTGGGAATCTAAAGAACGTAGGGAATGTGAGGGAGTATAGGGTACTGTAAAAGACGATAGATACTCGTAATGTCTAATGTGAGTGTGTACAAGTCACTTAAGACTGAATGCTATATATTGCGCCTAAAAAAATTAGTGTTGAAAAAACCTACGTAAGTGTTATTCTGTAAACAGCACTTAAAGTCAGGCTCGGTTTATAGAATAGTGCTCTTGACTGGGAAGTGTGACTAATTTTAGGCATGACCATTTGGACCAATGAAAATGTAGTGCAAAACCTCAAGCCTAAAGTTAAGCATGGATGTCCCTTATTCTATAATTATGTGCATAATTTTGAAAAATGCTCCAGATCCCATGACCCTTCTTTTCCCAAATTGCTTGTTAAGAAACCAATGATCAGAACTAATTGGCTCATTAACTCTTAAACTGATTTTTAAGAAGATAATTATCAGCACTAATTGGCTTGTTATTCAACTAAGTTGCACGTGAAAATTTGACATGCACCCAAATATGCATGTGCAACTGAAAGTGCCATTTATAGAATTCAGGTGTTCACAGGGGTTAACACATGGGCAAGGCACAGGTGTGTTAAACAATTTTGCACTTCAGTTATAAAACACTGTCATTTACACTCTAAAATGCTGCATTTTGGCACATATTTATGCCTGTCATAGACATGTGGTAAGTAAATGCGGATTTACAGATACTGTTATAGAATGTGCGCTCAGAACAATGTATTTTGGCAACTAGCTTTTGCCACCCTCTATAGAATTGCTTCATGCTCCTTTGAAAAGGGTAATTCTATAAAAAGGGGGGGGGGGGAGGTAGCAATTGGATTGGATTGGATTTATTTATTTGATTTACTGCTATTGACAACCAGATATTAAGTGGTTACAATACAGTTAACCAGCATTCTCACCCAACTGGCAAAAAATTGGTCATAGAAAAAAAAGTCCCCCGAAGCACCAGCAGCAGCAGCAGTCCTGAAATGCAAGCCCCAAAAAACTAGAAGTGGTGTCAGTCTTGAGCTGCGAGCCTCACCTCCCTCCCTCAAGCCCTGAAGTGGCAGAAGCAGGTGGTGGTCCTGAGTCATGATCCCCCCTCGCTCCCTTGCTTGCTCCTTCCTTCCCTCCCTTGCTTACCTGAAGCATACATACAAGGGAGGGAAGGAAGGAGCAAGCAAGGGAGCGAGAGGGATCATGGCTCAGGGTCACCACCTGCTTCTGCCACTTCAGGGCTTGAGGGAGGGAGGAAGGAGAGCTTTGCAGCTCAGGACCACTGTCACACTGGTGCTTCAGGGTGGGAGGGAGGGGGATTCAAGTCTCAGCTGCTTCAGGGCTTGAGGGTAGGAGGGGGGATTGCAGCTTAGGATGCTGTCATGCTGGTGCATAGGGTGGGGAAGTTCGCAGCTCAAGACTGAAGCGAAGCCGGTCAGCAGGAGGCAACCTCAAAACAGGTTGCTTGCGGCCAGCCCCGGCAGGGCCTGTCCTCTGATACTTCAAGGCATATAGAACTGGGGTAATATGCTCATATATTTTAACCCTAGAAGTGGAGAGTAGAGTGTTTTGCCCAAGGTCAAAAGAAGAAGCAATCTAGCTGCAGTGTTCTGGACAACCTGCAAATATTGCAGATTGTTTTACTAACACCAAGAAAAAGACTATTGCAATAGTCATGATGACTTGTTATGAAGGCATGAATTAATTTGGTCAGATTCTCTTTGGTCAGAATTAATTAATTAATTAGATACCAAGAATGTGTGTAAATGACCAGAATATTGACATACACATGTATATGTGTGATTATATGTGCTTGACTGCCAATTTCTAGCAACACGTTGTGAGGTCTGTTCAAAAAGTTCCAGGACAGTTTGAATTGTGCACCAAAGTGAGTTATTTTGAGATGTGCTAGGTGGCATTGAGTAGCTTGAAACATCACAAGTAACCTCCTTTTTTTCGTTTGTTTATATCTGTTTTCATCTTCGAGCTACAGCAGTTTTTGTGAAAGTATGTTTTCGTGATTGACTATTTTTCATCATATGGAATCTCAATAAGCATCACTACAGTGTGAAGTTCTGTTTTAAATTGGGTAAGTCCACTACAGAAACTTAAGAAATTTTGAAAATGGCTTATGGGGTACATCATGAGTTGTGGAAGGTGTTTTGAATGGTATTTATGCTTCAAAAGTGGTCATGAATCAGTGGAAGATGATTTTCAAACTGGAAGACCATCAACGTCAACTGATGATGATGTTGATCAACTGAGGGTTCTTGTGTGCACTAATCTGCAATTAACTGTTAGAGAATTGGCAAAGGAATGCAACTTCTTCATTGGTTTATGCCACAGGTGTCAAAGTCCCTCCTCGAGGGCCGCAATCCAGTCAGGTTTTCAGGATTTCCCCAATGAATATGCATGAGATCTATTTGCATGCACTGCTTTCATTGTATGCTAATAGATCTCATGCATATTCATTGGGGAAATCCTAAAAACCCAACTGGATTGTGGCCCTCGAGGAGGGACTTTGACACCCCTGGTTTATGCCATAACATTCTAACAGAGAAGTTGGGGATGTCTCACATTGTGGCAAAGTTTGTTCCATGGTTGATGACCGATGACCAGAACAACAACCGCATCATGATCTCTAAGAATCTTCTTAAGCAGGCAAATGAAGATGAAACATTTCTTGATAAAGTGCTTATTGGTGATGAGACATGGGTCTATGATTAGGACGTGGAAACTAAAGCTCAATCATCTCAATGGAGAGCCAAAACATTGCCAAGACCAAAAAAATCTCAGCAAGTTTGGTTGAATGTCAAAGTGATGTTAACAATATTTTTTTGATAGTTGTGACATTGTTTACTATGAATTTCTGCCACAAGGACAAACTGTCAACCAAAATTATAATCTGAAAGTGTTGAAATGACTCAGTGAGAGAATCTGGAGGAAGCAGCCCGAACTTTGGAGGTCATGGTTCCTGCATCACAACAATGTGCCCGCTCACGCTGAAGAGCCGCCTGTTTACGGCCTTCAATAACTGACTTCACGGAAGCCCAATATGCTGGTATAATTAATATATATTTTATTAACAATCAATAACAGGTTACAAGAGCAAATCCTTACAGCATATGAAGCTGACAGATAGTATGCCTCAAGCGCTTGAGTATACCTGGATGTTTGTTCTCCCTTACAGCCAAAAGTGCTATCTTTTATATGCTTCTGATAGCCCTGGCCCACGTTAGTGCACGTTACATTGTTAGTTTTAATTGGTTACTTACAAACGTCATTATATTTATCAATTTATGAAGTGGTTAATATTATCTTGTACCATCCTGTCATACTGTACGCACACCCTGTTAACTAAAATAACTATCTATTCCTGTCAAATGCCATTTTAATATTAAATCATCAATTTTGAGCAAAGGTTCCAGTAAGGATTTGCCCATTCCAGGATATATCTCGTAAATGGTGTATTTTTGTATTCTTGGTCAGGACATGTCCTCATCCTTCTTGTGTTCACTTTCCTGTTCTTTTGGCACTACGGTAGATATGGTTCTTTTACAGTTGCCATGTAAAAGAATAAGTTTCCCTTGACTTGCTTATTTTAGCATAAGTTTCGTTTGGCTTGCTGATTTCAGCAAGCATAGACTGTGCAAAGGCTGAAAGCTTTTAGTCAGAGCATTTTCAGCCATCTTAGGCCTTTAGTAGTGTTTATTGGCCTATTATTCTGGGGGATTTTCAGGGGTTTTGTCTTCACCTCTAGTTTCATAGAGGACTTAATATCTTCACCTGTACAGGACTCTCGCTCTCTCCTCCCCCTCCCTTATCAATGCTGCCATCTAAATTCAAGAATTTACACAAAAGATATGAAGAGAGTTCTTCCCCAGTCACCTTATTCTCCTGACTTGGGCTCTATCTGACTTCATCTTGTTTTCTAAACTTAAATCCATGCTGAAAAGAAAGCAATTCAATACCATTTTTTTTTAAATTGCATTTTATATTACATCAAAGATAAACTTTCTGCAAAGGAAATACAAGATTTGTTTAAGAAAAAAAAAGTAAGATCATTTACATTGCTACATTACATTACATTACAGTCCACATTTTAACACTTTCCATGGGAAGGAGGATTCAAATAGGAAACAAATAAAATAGTAAGGAAAATAAGAGTAAACTGTTAATCTAATTCAAATGACTAATTAAGATATTATTGAACATTGGAATCTGCATCTGGGGTTCTGGAGATAGCTTTGCCTTCTAAAAAAATTATAGTTGTTCCAGGTCATAGAACACATATCTGTTATTCTGATATAATATGCAACATTTGCATGGCAAGCACAATTGAAAGGTAGTGCCTACATTTAATACAGATTAGCTATAGGACAAAAATTTATTGTCTAAATTGTGTCCATTTAGATACATCAGGAAATATGGCAATTTTGAAGCCATAAAATTCAACTTTTTCTGATCTATAGAACAATCGAAGAATAGTATCACTATCCTGTATAAACACAAATGTCACTAGCAACATGGCCATTATTGTAATTTCCACTTGAGATGATTCTAAAAACACCGTAAGGTCTAGTAGTCCATTTACTTCTTCAGCCACAAGTTCTTCAGGTTTAACCAAATTAACATAATACACTTTTTGTATTGGTGGGATATTAGTCTCTGAATAGTTCAAGACCGTGGTCAAACATTTTTGAAACAAATCTTTTGGAAACTGTAATCTGGAAACTGGAAAATTTAGCAATTGCAAATTAAAATTCCTATTTGCATTTTCCAGATTTTCTATCTTGCTTGTTAACATATTTTTATCCCTTAAATAGTGATTAAACTGAACTTTTACTTCAGAGACAGTTTTTTCAACAGAATCAATTCTAGCGGATTCTTGTTGAAGATTTTTCTCCAAAATGCTTATCTGTTTAGAATAATTAGTAGCAGTAGACACAAAAAGGGTGCATACCTGGTATAGGCTTTCAATAGCTCCCCATAATGCATCCATGTTCACTATAGGAGGCTTTACCAATGGTTTGAGAGATGATAGAACATTCTCCTCTGCAACCTGTCCCAAAGAAAACTGTTTCACTCCACCACTACCTCCAAACAATGTCTGCAAGCCTGATCCTTCATGAGTGGGAACCTTCAATGAAGCACACAGCTCAGATTGATTTTCTTCTGGGGTTAAAGGCAAAACTGGCATAGCCATCAGTGAGAAATCTCCCAACGTCTCCTGCTGCGATGTCGGCATTTCTTGAAGCATCCAGGGTTGTGGAGGAACTTCTAGTCCAACAGGGCTCAACGAAGCCTCGTTGTCTAAGTCAGGGGTATTCCCTCCCCTGACAGCAGATGTTCCCAAGTTAACTGGGACAGTAAAGGTGCTTATTACTGTTTGTCATGGCATAGAGGCCACAGAGGGAATAGGAGGATTACCCTCTGCTTCCCTCGTCGTTTCAGCATTCAGCCTGAAGAAAAAACCATTGGGTTAAACCCGTAGGTAAGTGAAGGAATTATTTTATCTGAGACGATCCAGCAGCGTCCTCAGATATGACTTACTCCGTCGCCATCTTGTTTCTTTCCCCTGTGATTCGATACCATTGAAGACATAAAGCAAAATTCAACACAGCAACTTTTGACGATTTCCAAAGATACATTTAATGACTTTTCCAGAAGTAGAAATGATGTTGGGAAAAGTGTATACGTAGGGAAGGGGAGTATTTTGAAAGGGACCCAATGGAATAAGTTGTAAGATTGTTTAATAAGTTTTTATAAAATCAGTCCTGGAACTTTTTGAACAGACTCCGTTTTCTATAAAATAATGCTTAAATGTAATGGTGAGTAGTGTGAAGGTGGGATTCTATAAGGAGCATGGGTGAACATAAGAACATAAGAGCTGCCATATTGGGACAGATTGAAGCAGTGAACGGGGGGGGGGTGAGGGGGGCAATCCACCCTGGACGCCAACTTGATGAGGGTACCAGCACCCCTCCTCCACTCCATACCCCTTCACCTTCCCATTCCTCCCCTTGCTGCTCGCACGCCTTAACTTCCCCCCCCACCATAACTATATCTCTTTGCTGGCGCAAACATCAATTCTAACTTGCTGTTCGTGCCAGCGTTGGCTCTCCCTCTTATGTCACTTTCGGGTCCCACACCTAGGAAGTCACCTCAGAAGGAGAGCTGACGCTGGCAGAAGGTTGGAGTTGCTGCTCGTGCCGGGGAAATTAAAAGGTATGGGTGGGGAAGGGGTGTGTGTGCATAACAGGGGGGTAGGGAAGGTGCTGGGGAGTGGATGGGGGGTTGGTGTGCCACTGCCCCAGGCACCTCTCACCGTTACACCACTGGAATAAAGGTTCATCAAGCTCAGCATCCTTTTCCCAACAGTGGCCAATCCAGGTTGCAAGTACTTGGCAAGATTCCAAAAGAGTAAAAAAAGATTTTTTTTGCTGCTTATACTAGCAATAAGCAATAGATTTTCCCAAGTCCATCTTAAAAATGGCTTATGGACTTTTCTGTTAGGAAATTATCCAACCCTTTTAAAAACCATGCCAAGCTAATTGCTTTCACCACATTTTCTGGCAATGAATTCCAGGGTTTAATTACATGATGAGTGAATTATATAGAAATAAAATGGGGAGCTGATACCTTGCCTTATTGGGACGCCTGGAGGAGACTTTTCTTTGCTGCCCCAAGGCTCCCGCAGCAGCGATAGGAGTTAATTCGGCTGAGTCAGGCAGGCACTTGGAGAGACGGATCCCCTTACGTCATTGGGTCCGTCTCCACACAAATTTCTTTAAATTGTATACCGCTGCCGTGGTTCTTTGGGAGCTGACACCTTGCCTTATTGAGATGCCTGGAGGAGACTTTTCTTTACTGCCTCGAGGCTCCCGCAGCAGCGATAGGAGTTAATTCGGCAGAGTCGGGCAGGCACTTGGAGAGACGGACCCCCTGACATCATTGTATCCGTCTCCACACAAATTTCTTTAAATTGTATACCGCTGCCGCGGTTGTGGCCGCAGCCACACGGCTGCAGGGTGCAGCCGAAGGGGCACACCCAAAGGGGCAGGTCCCGCCCCTTGGGAGCCCCTTGGAGCAATGAGGAGCTGAGGAGCAGGAACTCAGGTTGTATAAATATAATTTGCCAGGTCATGGGGAAAAGAAAGATTAAACCTAAAAGTTCAACACCTGCTTTATCTGGTCCCATGGACATGCATTTGACATTTTCTACTAATAATCCTCCACAACTTTATTGGATATGAAATCTCCCATATCAGGGGCATCAATGAGTCCCCTCAAAAGAACCCCCCCCCTTCATCCAGTATCAGGTGATAGTGGGAAAGTAATTCCCGCTAATTCCACTGAATATGTGGGATCCTCTACTCAGATAAGTAAACTAGCTCTACTGATCAATGCTTATTAGCTGTTCCATCTCTAAAAATCATAGGCACTAGAAGAGCAGATATATTTACTGTCACCGGTCCACAAAGGTGGAATAAACTCCCTCAATTTATTAGAATAGAAAAAAATATTACAACATTTAAAAAACTTTTAAAAACATATTTATTTAAAGATGCCTTTGATTTTTAACAGTTCTTTTAAATTTCTTACGTTTTGGTATTATTGCTTATGAAGTGTGTTTGAGCCACCTTGTACTACCTCTTTTACCCTACCTTTTGTTTTTTCCTTTTATTCTTACGAAACCCGAAATTGTAACTTTTATTTTTCCCTTTCCCCTCAAGTAAGTTTTAAATGTTTTTATGTTATGTTAATATAACTATTATGTTAAGTTTCTTATTTCCTTTTATTATATTATGTACATCGCTTAGAAACTGTTATAGGCGATCCATCAAAAGATTGAATAAACTTGAAACTTGATAAACTTGATTGAAATACCTAAACCACTTGAATTTTCAAGTGTAGTAGAGAATCAACCACCTGCAGTGGAAACACAGGATATCACTCTTAAAGATTTGTGATTAGGTATATCTAGAGTTGAAGGGATTCTCAGAGAAACGATGAAACAAACATTGGACTTTTCACAATCTGTGTTTCAAAAATTTGAAAATGTGGATTTCAATTTGAGTTGTTTAGATAAAAGATTAAGAGTGGTTGAAACTCAAAATAATACACTTCAAGCTATCTCGGTATCTGCGGTTAAGGATTCTTCAATTCAAAAAGGAAACGATGGAAAATGCTCATAGAGCGAGAAATCTCCGCTTGGTTAACTTCCCAGTAACTCATTTACTGTCTCCTGAAATTTTATTAAGGAAATATTTTAAAGAAGTACTGGGATTATCCAATGTGGAAAATTTCCAAATAAATAATTACTATTATGTTCCGCAGAAGAAAATACAATCCACCCAGGAAGTGGATCACCTGGTTACTAATGAAATAAATTTGACGGAGTTTTTGGAGGATAGTCAGGATGTGATCCAGAGTAGGTCCACTCTGGTAATAATATGCATGAGTGAGATAGATAAAATGTTAATAATGAAAACTTCCTTCAAAAATAGACTGACAAAATTTTGTGGAGATTTGGTTAGGATTTTTCCTGATGTATCAAGAGCTACGCAATTGAGAAGAAAATAATTTCTAAAATTAAAAACAAGGGTTTTAGCTCTTGAAGCATCATATTATTTAAAATTTCCATGTAAATGTCTTGTTAAAATACAAGACAATGAATATGTATTTTGGGACCCCATTCAATTGCAACAGTTTTTATTAGCTAGAGAAAAGAAATGATTTTACTTTTCGTTGTTTCACAACTGAGAAATTGTAGGAGGTAAAAGTCCCAAGTAGTATTGAAGGGTTTAAGATTCATAAGTATGAATCAAAAACCATTTCTTTGTTTTCTTCTTATCTTTTTGTAATTAGAAATGGTGCCATGTCTCCCCATTGTTGTGGGCTTTGAAAGGAATTTTGTTTTGTATGTATAAATACTGTTAAATTATGTTAAGAATCCTTTTTTTCCTTGGTATCATCTGATAATGTAACTATTAAATTTGCATAAATAAAAAAAAAAGAAAAAAACCAAAAATCAAAGGAAATAAGGTAATACCTTTTTATTGGACTAACTCAACGTATTTTATGATGAGCTTTCGAAGGTAACCCTTCTTCTTCAGATCAGAAAAATGATGTGAAGAAATATTTCCTCCAGTAGGGTGCATGTTTATACACATAAGGCCAGATTCTGTAGTTGGTGCTGATAGTATGTGCGTGCTAAGAGGAAATGCTGCCACTCTGTGGAATTGCTGTCTAATTGGAAGAAGCAAATTTTATCTATCTGCCTTTTTCTGTGCTGATTTCCTTTTATTATTCAGGTACTCGAGCATTTTTCCCTATCTGTCCCAGTGGGCTCACACTCTAATGTACCTGGGGACTGGGGGATTAAGTGACTTGCCCAGGGTCACAAGGAGCAGTGCAGGATTTGAACCTACAACCCCAGGGTGCTGGAGCTCTAACCACTGCACCACACACTCCCAAGTTAGATGGTTATACTTGTTTAACCTATTTCTTCAAATGACCTCGGGTGCAGGCAGGTATGCCAAAACATGGCCCATGTTGGGTCCATGAATAAATCAGAGTTTGACTGCCTGGAACTGAAGGCTCTTTGTGCTTCTTTTGTTTTGCTCTTTGTGTGGCTTGTATTTTGTCTCTCTCTATGCTTTCTATCACTGAAAATTAGGTGCCAGGAAGATCTGTGTGAAACCCACATTCTATAAAGGACACCTACCGTAACTTTTATAGAACAGTACTAACAGGGCATCTGCCTAGCCAACCTGCACAAACAGTTCGGGAGCTCACAGGGATCATTTCCTTGGGAGCAAGGCTCACTCCAGGTTTTGTCTGCCAGAAGCTTGAACGCAGGCTGAGTGGCTCCCGTGGCAGTTTTCACACTTGGATTCGGTGCCAACTGTGTTTCCTCCACCGACTTTGTGCTAGCACTGATGGGGGTCTGAGGTCTCAGTCTTAAAGCTAGACCGGGGAGCAGTCTAAAGAAACACGCTTTCAGGTGTTTGCAGCTTGCCTGAGGCAGAAATCTCCTCATGTCTCTGATTGCAGTTTCAGCAGTTCCCAGCACCAGCATGGCAGAGTGAATATAGGCTGTTGCAGCCTAAGAGGAGAAAGCAGGGGTAGGGTTACCAGACGCCTGGGAAAACCTGGACAAAAGCCAGGTTTTGGAAAGCGATGGGCACATGCAAATTGAGCGAATCTTTACTGCTGTCCGCTGACCTCATTTGCATGTGCAATTTTTTGAGAATGTGTTGTTTTTTTCAATTCACTATCAAAACGGCTGCTTTAACATGGTTTTTTGAGAATCTTGGCTTGAAAGTCCATTCTGGTAATGTTAAATGCCTATAGTACTGGGCTTGAACTGCCTCATAATCCCCAGGGAAAGATCAGATCAATGATAAATCTTGCTGAAACACTATAGAACAAACCTTGACTTAGGGCTCCTTTTACAAAGGTGCGCTAGAGGTTTTAGCGCGCGCTACAATGCCGCGGGCGCTAGACGCTAATGCCTCCATAGAGCTTGCGTTAGTATTTTTCATTTAGCGCGGGGTTTGCGCGCGATAAAAACGCTAGCGTACCTTAGTAAAAGGAGCCCTTAGACTCAGTTACTAGAAGTGGTGGGGTGGTTTGTGTGGCAATGGCCACCCACTTTTATTGGTCCTGATTTGAAGCCCTAAAAATACCAGAGATTTAGACCTCAGTATTAGACCCCTAGTCTGCCACACAGCAAAAATACCAGTTGTAAGGAACTCCAGCTCCACAGGGGCTACACTACAATCAAGATTGATTTTGATCACAAATTTTAATTAATCCCCCTCCAGTTAAACTACTTTGTTGGCTTATCCTTTTAACTGCAAATATTTAGATATTGGTAGTATTTTCTAAGCTAAAATACTATATAGGCCCATTTATACATATTCAAACAGTTTTCCAGAAAAGTACATTCATTTGTGGAGGATAATTTTGAAAGCCATTTCGGTGAGAAAAGCACTGTTTTACCCCTGGAACTACACTATTGTGAAATTGTCTGCCCTATGTTCAGGCGAAGCTGCGTACATACTTATGCAAAGCTAAAGATATCCATTATGTGGAATGATGATATCCTAGGTCATTTCCCTTGTGGTAAATGTTCAATTTGATCCTTCTCACTATCAATTACAGAATTCAAATATCCTCATTCAGGCAAAATTTACCCTCTCAAATATTATTCTGATACAGAAAATGTACATTATCATCTGTCCTTACTCCCTACTTTACATAGGTAAAAGTTTGAGAAAGATCAAAAGCAGAATAATAGAAGACAGAAGTAATATTACAAGGAAAAATAACCCAATCACCTCCTTGGTCCAGCATTGTTTAACTTATGGACGTATTGTTTTGAATTTAAAATTTTGCATGTTTAAGACCATTAGCATTTGCACGATAAGGGCTCATACTGTTGTCCATTATTTAAAGAATTTTTGCAATTATTATGCATTTTTTCCTAGTTCAAACATCCCCCTCGAGGGATTAAGAGTATTAGCCAATTACAGATTGGATTCTAGACTGGACATTATTGGCTACAACATTGTCCAAAGGGTTATATATTTTCAGTGTATACACTGCCATTACATACAGAAGTGTTTTAAAGTAAGAAGTAAATTATTAATATGACAGATTGCTTTTTAACTAAATTGCTATTCGTGGGGCATTTGTGCCCATGCTTGTTTTGTACAGAATTTGTCTGCCATTCTTAATAAACAAAGGCAATTTTATTATTAATTAATTCATAATATTAACTGGGCTTTTAAATTAGGAATCTTATTAAATAGAAAATGCCTTGTCAGTTTGAGTATTTCTTGTAGATTTTTTTTCTTTTTCATCCATGTCTCTGGCAAACTGAGAATAATTCACTTTTGATCTTTGATTCTGCTGAATATACATTTTTATTTATTTATTATCTTATAGAGTATACTGCCTGCAAGCACGAAAATGATCAAAGCCGTGCATATTCAGATACAGTAGGTACTGTATTTTTCTGTCCCTCACCAACTGAGCTTGTACCTGAGGCAATTGAGGGTTAAGTGACTTACCCAAGATCACAAGGACCTGTAGTGAAATTTGAAAAGGGCATCCCTGATTCTCAGCATGCTGTTTCAGTTGTTAGACTACTCCTAAAGCTAAAACTTCTAAGGCGCAATCTATGTCGTGCATAACCAAATTCAGAAGCAGATGTGCTCAGGAGAAAACCAAATTCCTGAATCCTTTACAAGGAAATTGAAACTAATAGGGTTAATACTTAATAGAAAGTCATCAAATACTATAAGTGGATGACTAATTTTTTTGGGTTTTTTTTGTGGGGGGGAGGGGGGGCTTTTTATTAAGATGTGTTAAACCCTAAAGTGGACTTAGTGTGCCAAAATAGGATTATTGCAGAACATGCTAAAGCAGGGGTGTCAAACTCAGGCCTATGGGCCAAATTTGGTGCTGAGACTATACAGTAGTTCTAACCACTAGGCCACTCCTAGTCTATGAAAGAAGGTAGGCAACTACGTTTCTTTATGGACTATGGCCCTGATTCTATAAAGTCCGCCTAAAGTTAGGTGCCAGTATTAGCACATAATTGAATCTGATCAATAGGCCTAATCGGTGCCTATATTGGCACTTGACACCTCACAATCAGCTTTAATTGGACTTAATTGAAAGTTAGCACCTAACTTGAAAAACTTGATTCTATAAAAAGTAGGCGCCTAGCCCAAAGTGCCCACACTAAAAATGGATGTGGTTAGAGGGCAGATCATGGGCATGTTTTCAAGTTAGACACCTCTTTGTGAATTTGATGCTGTTAGGATCTGATATCGGTGCCTAACTTTAGGCAAAGAAAATCCTGGCATAAATATGGTCAGGGAAATCTATAAAGACACCTAAAGATAGGCTCCTAACACAAAAATAGGCATGTTTAGGGGGTGAAGAAAGATTTAGATGCTGATAGGCACAATATTCTAAAGCAGTGTTCTTCAACCGCTGGTCCACGGACCAGTTAAGGTCCGGAGAAATTTCCTGCTGGTCCGTAGGGCTGGCATGTGCATCGGGCCTGAGACAGCGTTCTTCAGCCACCAGTCTGCGGTGTGACTGATGCGGAATTATCTTCGTGCCGGCTCCCTCTTCCTCACTGCCGCAGTGCACATATGAGCATAGGACGTGCTCAAACGTGCGTCCTATGCCTGAACCGGAAGCCTTCTCTCTGACGTCGCAACGTCAGAGGGAAGGCTTCCAGTGCGCGAGGAGCCACTGCCTGCAGCTTTGTGCACTGTGGCAGTGAGGAAGAGGGAGCCGGCCCGAAGGTAACACTGGGGGCGGCATAAAATGGCCAGGCGGGAGCAGGCCAAAAGGTAAAGCACAGCATGGTGGGAGGGAGACAACAAAGGTAGGGGGAATGATTTTATTTTTAAATTTAATGATTGAATTGTGTCGATTTGAGAAACTGCATCTGCTATCTGTATTTTTCACTGTTCACGAAGAAATGCATTTGTTTCTATTTCTCTGGGGTTGTACTGCATGCACAGTCTTGCATCTTAGGGTTTGTTTGTATATATTAGTACTTTTAGTTTTTGGTCCCATATTTTCATGGGGTTATCTGTTTTCTGGTAGGAATGAATGTTGAGAAGCGTACAGTGTGCTTTGTGTAGTTTAATTTTGTGGTTAATCATTATGTGTTGTTAATAAGATTATATTGTGTGTGTGTGTGTATGTGTGTATATGAAAAATGAATGGAAAAAATGGTGTTACAATTAATACTATTATGGGGGTGGGGTCTGGGGCAGAGCATGGGTGGAGATGGGCGGGGTCTGGCCCACGACTTAGCCCAGTGTTCTGCAACCGTCGGTCCGTGGACTGGTGCCAGTCCACAAAATAATTATTTTATTTCCGCTGGTCCATAGGTGTCAAAAGGTTGAAGAACACTGTTCTAAAGGACTTGGACACCTATAATGTAGGCCTTTAAAACCCTTGCCTATATTACAGGCACCTAAGTTTTAAGTTAGGCACTGCTAAGCACAATTCTATAATGGGCGCCTAAGTGTGATTGACATGTAATAGGCACCTATATTTAGATGCCTAACTTTTATAGGCATCCATTACAGATACTGGACCAGTATGCCTAAATGTTAGGATGCTGAGCATCACCTAAACACATTTAGGCAATACTATGTGTGATTCTATAATGGACACCTAAATTTTATAGAATCAGTGACAAACTTTATATGGATTTTATAAAATCAGGGCCTAGTTATAGAATTGCTCCTATAGAAATAATGGGGCCCATTCAATAGAGGAAAGTAGGCACCTAGAGTATTAATATTTATAGAATATTAACATAAACAAGCATTATGGAGCTAAATTCTATATATGGTGCTGAGTAATTGGCACCTAAAAAATGAATGCTAAGTGCTATTCTACAAGTGCTTGAAGTTGGGTGCCATTTATAGAACAGCATTTGGCAGTGAGAACTACACTCAATTTTGGGCACAAGAATTTACACCAATTAAAACTCAGTGTTAATCCTCATACCTAAATTAGATCTACCTAATTCTGTAACACTACATGCAAATTCCAGGAACACACCTGACCCCGCTCAAGTCCCTCCTATGGCCATGCCCCTTTTTTGGATCTACATGTAAAAATTTACATATATCAAGAGATAAAAGGTCTCTCAGTGAAGACAAGCACATAGCGGAGAGATTAATTGAATTCTTTGCCTCAGTCTTCACTGAAGTAGATGTGGAGGAGATACCAATGCCAGAAAGTGTATTCAATTCTGATGAATCAGAGAAGCTCGTACAAATCTCTGTAACACTGGATGATGTAATGGGTCAATTTGACAAATTGAACAGTAGCAAATCACCTGGACTGGATGATATACATCCCAGAGTCCTGATAGAA
This sequence comes from Geotrypetes seraphini, assembly GCF_902459505.1. Classification (NCBI taxonomy): domain Eukaryota; kingdom Metazoa; phylum Chordata; class Amphibia; order Gymnophiona; family Dermophiidae; genus Geotrypetes; species Geotrypetes seraphini. The sequence continues at coordinate 202,004,070 of NC_047089.1, forward strand.
TTGAAAAATGAACTTGCAGAGCTATTGTTAGTAATTTGTAATTTTTCTTTAAAAGCCAGCATAGTACCGGAAGACTAGAGGGTGGCCAACGTGATGCCGATTTTTTAAAAGGGTTCCAGAGGTGATCAAGGAAATTATAGACTGGTGAGTCTGACGTTGGTGCTGGGCAAAATGGAAGAGACTATTATAAAGAACAAAATGACAGAACATATACTGTACATAAGCATGGATTAATGAGAAAGCCAACATGGAATTAGTCAAGGGAAATTTTGCCTCAGCAATCTATTGCATTTCTTTCAAGGGGTGAATAAACATATGGATAAGGTGAACCAGTTGATATTTGGATTTTCAAAAGACATTTGACAAAGTACCTCATGAAAGACTTCTGAGGAAATTAGAAAGTCATGGGATAGGAGGTAATGTCCTTTTATGGATTGAAAACTGGTTGAAAGACTGAAAACAGAAAGTGGGTTTAAATGGTCAGAATTCTCAATGGAGAAGGGTAAATAGTGAGATTCTCCAGGGTTCTGTGCTGAGGTCACTGCTTTTTAACATATTTATCAATAAGAACATAAGAATAGCCTTATTGGGTCAGACCAATGGCACATCAAGCCTAGTAGTCCGTTCTCACAGTGGCCAATCCAGGTCACTAGTACCTGGCCAAAACCCAAAGAGTAGCAGCATTCCATGCTACCGATCCAGGGCGAGCAGAGTCTTAATAACAGACTTTGGGCTTTTCCTCCAGGAATTTGTCCAAACCTTTTATAAATGATCTAGAGATGAAAATAAATAGTGAGATAATTAAATTTGCTGATGACACAAAGTTGTTTACAGTTGTTAAAGCGCAAGAGGATTGTGAAAAATTGCAAGAGGACCTTGTTAGACTGGAAGACTGGGCATCAAAATGACAGATGGTGTTTAATATGAACAAGTGTAAAGTGATACATGTGGGAAAGAGGAACCCGAACTATAGCTCTGTGATGTTGGGTTCTGTGTTAAGAGTCACTATCCAATAAAAGGATCTAGGTGTCATTGTTGAGGATAGGTTAAAACCCTCAGCTCAATGTGCGGCAGCTGCTAAGAAAGCAAATATATTGTCAGGAATTATCAGGAAAGGAATGGAAAACAAAGACAAAAATGTTATAATGCCCTTGTATCACTCTATGGTATGGCCGCACCTCGAATACTGTGTGCAGTTCTGGTCGCTATATCTCATAAAAAGATATAGCGGAATTAAAAAAGGTACAGAGAAGTGTGACAAAAATGATAAAAGGGATGGGTTGACTTCCCTATGAGGAGAGGCAAAATCAGCTAAGGCTCTTCAGCTTGGAGAAGAGACGGCTAAGGGGTGATATGATAGAGGTCTATAAAATAATGAGTGGAGTGGAAAGGGTAGATGTGAATCGCTTGTTCACTCTTTCCAAAAATATTAGGGGACATGCGATGAAGTTACTAAGTAATAGATTTAAAACAAACCAGAGAAAATATTTCTTCACACAATGTGTAATTAAACTCTAGAATTCATTGCCAGAGAATGTGGTAAAATCAGTTAGCTTACTGGGGTTTAGAAAAGGTTTGGATAATTTCCTAAAATAGAAGTCCATAGGCCATTATTGAAATAGCTTGGGGAAATCCACTGCTTATTCCTAGGATAAGCAGCATAGAATCTGTTTTGCTACTTGGATTCTAGCTAGGTTTTTGGGATCTGGGTTGGCCACTGTTGGAAACAGGATACTGGGACTGATGGACCTTCAGTTTGTCCCAGTATAGCAATTCTTATGTTCGTATGTTCTTTAACGGCGATAATTGTTTGTTAGTGCCCAATTATCACCACTAATTGGCTCATCATGCATTCAAATTGCGTGTGCAAATTGAATATGCACTCAAATTTGTACATGCAAGTTTTAGTGCCATATATAGAATCAGGGGGTATATGTTTAGATATGAGTATATACACCACCCATAGAGCTGGTGTAAATGCTCACACCTAAATTCAGGAGCTTATGCATTTAACTTATTAATGCACTTATATATGTATAAGTGTGCACCCTACCCCTGTTCCTCTGAGTCTATACATTTGAATGCCCACCGTAGACTAATTATTATTATTTGTGCAAGCATTTGCTCATATATGCATGTAAATCCTTGGAATATGGGTATTCATTTGTAACAATATGGGAAATGCCAATGATATATCCCATATCGTTGCATATCATTATCAAATAACAAAAAGTAGAAAAACATGAAATTTCATGTTTTATCTGGAGAAAATTAGAGAAACTTATTTTAGCATATACTGTATGTATGTAGATAGGCAAATTTACTGCAGGACAGCAGCGCACGCCCCACGGTAAGCCTGTTTAATGTGCAGTAAGTACACTCAAGCGCTTACCACAATAAAGGAAAAGGACACCAATATTTGATTTAAAAATGCATTATTCCATTAACAAACATTAGTAACCACCTCTCATGTGAAGATATATAAGAACATAAGAAGTACCTCAGCTGGGTCAGACCAGAGGTCCATCATGCCCAGAAGTCCGCTCACACGGTGGCCCAACAGGTCCAGGACCTGTATAGTAACCCTCTATCTATACCCTTCTATCCCCTTTGCCTTCATAAAGCAAATAATAATAAATAAATAAAAAATCAATCTGGTGGTATTAAAAAAATATTTATAATTAAAAATTGGGAACTATGAATTCAAGTGTGATTACGAGAGCAGAGTATATGAAGCTCTTTCAAATTCATTCTATGGCAAAGCAATCATCTAAGGAAGATTAATCATATCTTTTAATCGGGGATGCCAATTCTCATTAAAGTTGATCGTGAGAGTGAAGTTATCTTATTTTGTTTTCTCAGCACAGCCTGGGAGTGTTCTATTCCTACTGCAGTACTAGATTTGAAGTTTTCAACTGCACCTTGTTCTGTAATGGGACTTATATATGCGGTTGCCGTTACAGAATTGGTGCTTACCCCCACATTTTATATGTGCAGGGGCGTTTTCATTATGATGTCTAAATCCAAGTTTAGATGTTTTGCAGAAAGCATCCAAAAATCCAGTAGGAAAAATGACTATTTTCAAAACAGGAAAACAGCTATATTTCAGTTTTGAACATGGCCATTTCCTAGATGTGTTTGTCCTCAGTAGATCTATCTTTCTGAACCATTTTAGAAAAAGAAAAAGTCCAAATGAATAACACAAAAACCAGCCATTGAGATATAGGAAGGACTACACAGAGATCCCAGAAAAGCAGTGGGGTACCCTAAGGGGCACTGTAGTGAATTTCACCTACAGGTCCCAGGTATATATCCTATCAAAACACCCTTATATTGTATGAGAAGCCCTCCAAAACTCATCTAAAACCTATTGTATCCAATTGCATACCACAACAATAGTTCTTATTCCTGCAGGTGTCACCAATACAATGGTACAGTAAGTTTTGGGTGAGTTTTGTTGGACTCACACTCTCCACCAAAAGTGTAGTAGTTAGAGTGGGATGTGGGCCTGGGTCCTCTTCTCTGGAGTACACTGCACTGCCCACCAGGCTACTCCAGAATAGGGTTACCAGATTTTCCGTTGCCTCTTTCTGCCTGGCTGGCCTGGAACTTTCTCTCTGCCGTCAGAAATGACATCTGGAAGAAGGCTTGTGGGCCGGCGCCTGGACCTTCCTTTTCTGGGCGGAAAGCAGCGGTAGCAGACCGGGGAGGGGGGGGTTGAATCAGTGCTGGAGGGAGAGAAAGAGGGAGGCTGGCTTTGGTGCATCAGGGAGGGAGGGGAAGTGATCGCCTGTCCCGTTGTCCCCGCACACAGCTTTGGGTGAAGAAGAACTTCCTTATATTTGTATGGAATCTATCCCCTTTTAACTTTAGAGAGTGCCCTCTCATTCTCCCTACCTTGGAGAGGGTGAACAACCTGTCTTTATCTACTATGTGTATTCCTTTCATTATCTTGAATGTTTCTATCATGTCCCCTCTCAGTCTCCTCTTTTTAAGGGAGAAGAGGCCCAGTTTCTCTTATCTCTTACTGTAGAACAACTCCTCCAGCCCCTTAACCATTTTGGTCGCTCTTCTCTGAACCCTTTCGAACCAGATAAACCAAAGCTAGTTAAATGCAATATTCAGCACATAACTGGCTATGGTGAACTGCTTAAAAACAGGGATGACTTTTATGTGGTCTTATTTATGTAGTTACCATGGCTGATTAAGTGCTAAATATTGGAACTTAACTGGCCAAGTGCTGACTTCACCCTCAAAACGCTCCCAAAATAGTTGGTTTTAGTTGGGTGCTAACTGGACATTTTCAGCAACATTAACTAGTGAAATGCTGCTGAATATGACTGGTTAGCTCTGAGCAAACAATTTAACTGTCCAGGAGTTATTTCTGATCAGTTGAATCACTTTGTGTATTAACCCTGTAGTGTGTGTTAACTGATTTAACATGCATTCATCTGTCAATTAATATGCTTTAACCTGTGAATTTAACATGTTTACTAAAACAAACAAGTGATACAAAATGTTTAGAAATCAGGAAGAAGCTCCTAAATGTCACCTGAAAATGAACCAATAATACACACATGCCCGCTATGGAAGGAACTTAAAGCAAAAGGTCAAAGTGAGAAAGGAAGTATACTTCTCCCTCCGTATTCGCAGCGGTTAGGTTTCAGAGCTGGCCCGCGAATAGGGAAAAATCGCAAATAATTTTTTGGGCCAGCTCTGACCCACCCCCGCCTCACTCCTGTGTCCCTGACCTCCCCCAAACCTTATCTCTGCTCTCCCTGTGGTAGTAAATCTGGCCACTGGCAGTACTGCTGCTCCTTGCTATGAGCTGTGCGCTGCGCCATGCTATGTGCTAGTTACATGGAGCTCCTTGCAAGCTATGTGGAAGTCTTCAGGTTGGCTCTTCAGCTGCTGCTCCCTGGTGGTCTAACGGTGACACGGGGCAGGAGCGATCTTCCTATGCTCCTGCCCCGGGCAAAGCCGTCATCAAAATGGCTACAGTGATTTCCTGTTGTAGTCTCGAGACTACAACGAGAACTCGTGGCAGACATTTTGATGATGGCTTTGCACGGGGCAGGAGCATAGGAAGATCGCTAATGCCCCGCATCACCGCTAGACTACCAGGTAAGGTCTGAGGAGGTTCGGGCAGTCTGCAAAAAAGAAGAAAAAAGAAATTGCAAATAAGCGAAACCGCGAGTAGGGAAACCATGAATCCGTAGAGAGAGCTGTAGTGTCTGCTTGTTGAAAGTCATGCTGTACTGTATAAGGTCCCAAGGAAGCCAAACATAGAAACATGATGGCAGATAAAGGCCAAATGGCCCATCTAGTCTGCCCATCTGCAGTAACCATTATCTCTTTCTTTCTCTGACAGATCCCACATGCCTATCACATGCCATCTTGAATTCAGATACTGTCTCTGTTTCCACCACCTCTTCCAGGAGACTGTTCTATGCATCTGCCACCCTTTCTGTAAAAAAGTATTTCCTCAAATTACTCTGGAACCTATCACCTCTTAACTTCATTTTATGCCCTCACATTGCAGTTTCCTTTCAAATGAAAAAGACTCGACTCATGCACATTTATATTACGTAGGTATTTAAACATCTTTATCATATCTCCCCTCTCCCACCTTTCCTCCAAAGTATACAGATTTGAGATCTTTAAGTCTGTTCCCATATGCCTTATTACGAAGACCACACACCATTTTAGTAGCCTTCCTCTTGACTGACTCCATTCTTTTTATATCTTTTTGAAGGTGTGGCCTCCAGAATTGTATACAATATTCTAAATGAGGTCTCACCAGAGTCTTATACAGAGGCATCAATACCTCCTTTTTCTTATTGGCCATACCTCTCCCTATGCACCCTAGCATCCTTCTAGCTTTAGCCATCACCTTTTCAACCTGATTGGCCACCTTAAGATCATCAAATACAATCACACCCAAGTCCAGCTCTTCCGTCGTTTACATAAATTCTTCACCCTCTAAACTGTACCGTTCCCTTGGGTTTTTGAAGCCCAAGTGCATTACCAAGGTTATGCTTATCTTATCTTATATTTTAAAGGGAGACCAGAGCAAAGTTAGGAAAAAAAACCCCAAGTAACAAGCAGCCAAGCTGAGTACGAAATGAACTGAGGAAAGACTGAAGTAGCAAGGAACACTCATTTTCAGCAGAAAGGAATGAGAACATGAGATTATAGTTGATAGATGTTTGAAAGCTCATTATGTGAACCAGTTAGATTCCTTGTTTATATTGGGTACCATGGAGAAGACAGACATAATTTGAAGCTATAAAAAGAGAAATGTAATTTCTTAGTGCTCAAGCGTCTACCTACAGATGCCATGCTTTGAAAAGAAATAAATAGGGGGTAGGAGGAGGGTGGGAAAAATTTCTTCAGCTCTTTGTTAATCTACACATCTGAATGTTTATTTATTGTTAGAGGGATATATTAGGTTTTCAATATAACAGATGTGGTCAGCACATACTGAAATGCAGCTAATGCGTAAAGATATTGATTTGTAGCATATGCCTTGGCAGATAATTAATACAAAGATTTTGCAAAAAAGACATTTTGAAGAGGGAACCTGGATGTCTTCGTAAGGAATCCAACAGGTAAGGGTATTTATTTAATATTCATTTGATTGCAATTTTGAGTCTTTAGAGAAGTGACAAGTATATATATAAAAAAAACAAACAGCAAAATACAAAACCTGATATTCAGCCCATGGCAATCAGCTTTTTTGAAAGCATTGAGTGACACAGGCAGAATTAGGCCCCATTATTCAATAACAACACTCATATCTAGCTGTTTGGCACTGCCCAGGATATAATTGATACTGCTGATATTCAGTGTCAAACCTAGACAGCTAGCTGGGATAGTTAAGTCTATATGAAGGTCTAAATTAAGTAAATGGTGCTCAACACTAATTCTAAAGGGTGCTCAAATATGAGAATCCATTATACACTTTGAACTGAAAAAAAAACACATCAAAAAGTTTTTTGTTGTAACGCTTCCGCAGAACTTGGCCGATTCTTATGAAATTTACTGTGTTGAGTCCTGAATGAAGTTGATATAAACTGTTGTAAATATTTCCCTCCACACCATAACACTACCTTGTGAAAATGAATTGTTGATATGTGATACACGCAGAAGCAGACAATAGTTTGTAAACAGTCTCTGTATCAAAATGTTTTTACTGCAGAAGGCAGAATTCTGATAAAGAATTTGGTACTGCAAAAAGGTTACAGTAGTCGACGATTGTTGAATGAGTTCCCACAGAAGGGTTAGAACAAAAATGTCCTTGATGTGCTGCGCAAGATCATAAGCCAGGCAGTAGACGACAATGCTTGATTCACACACAAGAACACATTGACGTTGTATGTGATCTTGTACTGAGCCAGAAGGACACACTGCAGACAGCCGAACAACTTGCCAAACAGCAAAAGAAGCAGGAATAAGCTAGTCAACTGTGGTTAAGATAATTCATGATTATCTGAAATTAAAGTGTCTTTAAAAATGTTGTGCCAAAGAGTTAATTTTATAAAACAAAGTAACATGCATGAAATGGTGCAATCAGCTTTTGACCAAGTACCTAGAGCACAGCTTCAACTTCATCTGGTTTACAGTTGAAAATATATTTACAGTAGCTCCACGAGTTAACACACATAATGATCACCTGTACGTGCCTTCAGTAAGACTGGTTAATGCCAAATGCCTACTATGGACCCACCCAACCTTCAGTCAATGAGTCATGGTCTCCGTCACAAACTTGAAACTCAGATTCACAGATCTATTCTTCATCGATATATCTTCCAACAGGACAATGCCCCAGCACATTGGGCAAAAGACACCAAAGAACTGCTTCATCAGAAGACCTCATTGGTCCAGACCTCTGGCTTGCAAATTCACGATACTTAAACCCAGTTAACTACTGGTTCTGAGAGTTGATATAGGAATGCATCTACCATAGTTACCATAGTAGATGATGGCAGTTAAAGACCCAAATCTGCCCAACCAGATTCAATTAAAATTTTTTTTTTCTTCTTAGCTATTTCTGGGCAAGAATCCAAAGCTCTTCCTGGTACTGTGCTTGGGTTCCAACTGCTGAAGTCTCCATCAAAGCTCACTCTAGCCCATCTACACCCACCCAGCCATTGAAGCCCTCCCCAGCCCATCCTCAACCAAAAGGCCATATACAGACACAGACCTTTCAAGTCTGCCCAGTACTGCCCTTAGTTCTTCAATATTTACTATTATTTTCTGATTCTAGATCCTCTGTGTTCATCCCACGCTTATTTGAACTCCGTCACCGTTTTCCTCTCCACCACCTCTCTCGGGAGCACATTCCAGGCATCCACCACCCTCTCCGTAAAGTAGAATTTCGTAACATTGCTTTTGAATCTAACACCCCTCAACCTCAAATTATGTTCTCTGGTTTTACCATTTTCCTTTCGCTGGAAAAGATTTTGTTCTATGTTAATATCTTTCAAGTATTTGAATGTCTGAATCATATCTCCCCGATCCTCCTTTCTTCTAGGGTATACAAATTCAGGACTCCTCATACATCTTCTGGCGCAAACCTCCTATCATTTTTGTTGCCCTCCTCTGGACTGCTTCAAGTCTTCTTACGTCCTTCGCCAGATACGGTCTCCAAAACTTAACACAATACTCCAAGTGGGGCCTCACCAATGACCTGGCATCAACACCTTCTTCCTTCTACTTGCTACGCCTCTCTTTATACAGCCCAGCATCATTCTGGCAGCAGCCACTGCCGTGTCACACTGTTTTTTCACCTTTAGATCTTCAGACACTATCACCCCAAGGTACCTCTCCCCATCCGTTCATATCAGCCTCTCACCTCCCAGCATATACGGTTTCTTCCAATTATTAATCCCCAAATGCATTACTCTGCATTTCTTTGCATTGTCAGATATTAGACCATTCCTCTAACTTTTGCAGATTCTTTTCATATTTTCTCTTCAATGTCTACTGTTACAAATCTTGATATCATCCGCAAAAATTTTTCCTTCTAACCTTTTAGCAATGTCACTCACAAACATGTTGAACAGGATCAGCCTCTGCACCGAACCCTGAGGGACTCTGCTACTTACCTTTCCTTCTTCTGATCGACTTCCATTAACCACTATCCTCTGGCGTCTGTCCGACAGCCAGTTTCTAATCCAGTTCACCACTTTGGGTCCTAACTTCAGCTTTTCAAGTTTATTCAAGAGCTGTATAAGGAACCGTATCAAAGGCTTTGCTGAAATCTAAATAAATTACATCTAGCATATGTCCTCAATCCAGTTCTCTGGTCACCCAATCAAAAAATTCAATCAGGTTCGTTTGGCACGGTTTACCTTTTGTAAAGCCATGTTGCCTCGGATCCTGTAACCCATTAGATTCTAGGAAGTTCACTATCCTTTTTTTCAGTAACACTTCCATTATTTTTTCCACAACCGAAGTTAGGCTTACCGGCCTGTAGTTTCCTGCTTCATCTCTGTGACCACTTTTGTTTATAGGGACCACATCCACTCTCCTCTAGTCCCCAGGAACCACTCCCGTCTCCAGAGATTTGTTGAATAAGTCTTTAATAGGACCTGCCAGAACCTCTCTGAGCTCCCTCAGTATCCTGGGCTGGATCCCATATGGTCCCATCGCTTTGTCCACCTTCAGTTTTTCAAGTTGTTCATAAACACTTTCCTCCGTGAACAGCGCAGAATCTACTCCATGTCTCTACACTGTGTCTATTACTCTGACTTTCTCCCTCTCTACTTGTATCCTCACTCTCTACATGTATCCGACGACTTCATTGTAATTATTTTTGCTGATTGTCCAGCTCTTCTTGTTGTAAACCGCCTCGAACTACTATGGCTTTGGCGGTATATAAGAATAAAATTATTATTATTATTATTTTCTCACGTTACTTTACCAGACAGTCTTGGTCCTTCTCCAAGATTCTCTTCCGTGAACACAGAACAGAAGTATTTGTTTAGCACGTTTGCTTTTTCCTCATCACTCTCCACATATCGGTTCCCAGCATCTTTTAGTTTAGCAATTCCATTTTTCATCTTTCTTCTTTCAGCAATATATCTGAAAAAAATTTTGTCTCCCTTTTTTACATTTTTATCCATTTGTTCTTCCGCCTGCGCTTTCCCCAGATGTATCTCTTTCTTGGCTTATTTCAGTTTCACTCCTCTTGTTTTTTTTTAAATATTTCACGAACGTCAGCTCTTTTGCTTTATTTTCTCCGCCACTAGTTTGGATAACCATATCGGTTTCAGTGTCAAAGACCATAAACAGTGCCTCATCTCTATTTAGGCTAAGCTGAAGCAGAGCATCATTGACAAGTCCATAGATCAGTGGCAGCCAAGGCTGAGGGTGTGCCTTCATGCAAAGAAAGTGCACTTTGAACATCTGCTTAATTGAAACATTGCTTTTTGACTTTACATTTTTCTGCAAGGTACACCATAAAACTTTTTGATTTGTTTTTATGCAGTTCACAATTCATTTTCACAAGGTAGTGTTGTGGTGTGGTGGGAAATATTTACTAAACCAAAAAGTATTTACAACATTTTACATCTACTTCATTCAGGACACAACACATTAAATTTCATAAGAATCACCCGAGTTCTGTGGAAAATAGGACAAAAAACATTTTGATGGGTTTTTTTTTTGGGGGGGGGGCACCAATATGGGCACCAAAACTTATATTTGCTGAAACCAGGTATAATCCCAGTGCTCAAATTGGTCACACATCATGGTATTCTATAACACTGCGTACAAATTTTAGGAATATCCCATATCTGCTCAGGTACCTTTCATGGACACATTTCTTTTTGAGTTACTCATCTTGATATTTGGGTACACAGCAAGATGGCTTGGCTTATGAGTCAATTTAGTTTGGTGCTCATCATGGATGGGCGTCTGTATAGAATTCAGGGGTATGTGGGTACCAGGATCGAATATCTCTGCAATAACAGCAAAGCGTATGGGGTAAATCTGCTCTGCATTTACATCACAGGCACCTTATTACATGCAATGTCAGATAGCGTGGGATTAATGACACTACATATAATAAGGTGTGAGCTGGCAATAAATAAATAAATAGAGGAATTCCATGGTGATGTAGCCCCCTTTCCCACATGTATGGTCCTGATCCCAACTCCCCCCCCCCCAAGTCAAAGTCCCATATTCCCAATCTACCCTTCCATGACCAGATTCTCCCTATCACAACTATGACACTGCTCTCAACCTCCGATCACTACCCCATTAACACTGTTCCCTCTAAGCTGAGCAGGAGTCCTCCACCCACAGTCTCACCAATAGAGGGTGTTGTTTTACTGTCACATTTTCAATTGTGAGGGACAGGCAAGTTCTGCAGGACTTCAGGGAACATACCTGTTCTTAGCGACTGAAAATATTCCACCCCCTAGTGGTAGCAATGCAGCTGGAGGACACCATGTTGGATGATGGAGACAACCTCATTGGTTGTAAAGTACACACTGGCCCCTCTGAACTACCTTAAAATTTGTTGACTAACATGTGATTAATGTTTTCTTCTCTGTGTTAAATTTATGGTAAGATATTGGGCATGACATTAACAATTAAGGCAGAGCCTTTTCAGTTACTGTGCACTAATTTGTGGACTTATATATGGCAGTTTCTAATTTTTAATGCATTTTAGTAAAAGGGCCTCCACGTTTCTAATATACTGTATGCAAATGTATCTCATGCATATGTTTGGTTGTGTTTCCAGTCTCTATCTAATCAGGTGCACCTCCCATCCAGGGCTGAGACCAGTTTCAGTAGACCAGTGTTTTTCAACCGCTGTTCCGCGGCACACTAGTGTGCCGCGAGATGTTGCCTGGTGTGCCGCAGGGCCGCCATCTGGGCAGTACTACCAGTCCTGCATTCAGGGGCCCGGAGCTGACAGGGGGCCCGAGGCAGGGGCGCCAGTAGCTCGCCAAGGCAAAGTGAGTCGATCACCCAGGACTCACTTTGTCTTGGCGATCTAATCTATCGAGCCGATAAGTCTTCTTCTCCCCGACATCAATTCTGCAGTCGGAGAGGAAGTTCGGGCCAGCCAATCGCTGCCTGGCTGGGCGGAACTTCCTCTCCGATTGCAGAATTGACGTCAGGGAGAGCATGCGTCGGCGTTGGCTTTGGGGCCTGTTATCCATTGGTGGGTCCTGTTCCCCGATGGCAGCGGCAGTGGCAGTGGCTTGGGGAACGGCAGGGAGAAAGAAAGAAAGGGGGCAGGCAGGGAAACATAAGGAAAGAAGAGAAACAGAAAAAAAGAAAGAAAGGTCAGGGAGAGAGGAAGAAAAAGTTGGGGGAGGGAATGAGGTGTGGAGGAGAGAAAGCATACAGGCTGATAGAAGGGAAGAAAGATTGGATGCACAGTCAGAAGAAGAAAGTGCAACCAGAAATCACCAGACAAGGTAGGAAAAATGATTTTATTTTAAATTTAGCAAAGTGGAGGCAGTATTACCACAGTTTTCAAAGGAATTTGCCCAAATAACTTAATAGTTAACTGGGTAAATTCCCAGAGATGAAAACTTCCCTTCACTTACTATGCACAGTTCTGAATTTATATCTGCTGTCTATATTTTACAATATGGTCACCTTTTACTAAACCGCAATAGTGGTTTTTAGCGCAGGGAGCCTATGAGCGTCAAGAGCAGCGCTGGGCATTCAGCGCAGCTCCCTGCGTTAAAAACTGCTATTGTGGTTTAATAAAAAGGATGGAGGGTATATTTGTCTATTTTTGTATGCTATAAAAACCAAGTACAGAGAGAGACTGAGAGCTGTTGACGAAGAGCTACGTGTGTGTCTTTCTTCGATTCCAGCCAGAATATCAGCTTTGTGTTCAGCCAAACAGGCCCAGGTTTCGCACTGAATAAAGTATTTTATAATTTTTCACTATTCTGTTTACTTAATATTTCATAATAAAGTAATTATAAAATACTTTCTTTGTGTTTATTTGATTCCTATTCAAGAGAATTATTTTATATATAGTCAATATAGGCACAGAGTTAAATTTTTTAACATTTTCTAATGGTGGTGTGCCTCGTGATTTTTTTCATGAAACAAGTGTGCCTTTGCCCAAAAAAGGTTGAAAAACACTGCAGTAGACAACAGTATGTGGCTGTTTACCGAGTCTCAGTTGCACTGACTCCACAGATTACATTTTAGTCCTTTCTTTAAGCATATGTATGGAGGCTGTTTTAAATTGAAATATTTATTTCAAAGTTGGTCCCTTGGTAGATGCTCTTGTGGTTTTTGGGTTTTTTTTCCCTTCAGTTGCTCTAGCCACTACAGAACTGCAATTTTATTTTATTCTCTGGCATGGGCCTATTTGAAATCTTCCAGCCACTTTGTGATGCTTTCCAAGTGAATTTATTAAACGCTCTTTAATCGGCATAAAATGTCATGGGCTTTGCTTAGTTAATAAAAAAAATAGTTACTCTTCTATCAAGTCTTCAGTTATTCAGGGATGGATTTTTTTTTTTCTCATTTATTCCAGGGAAGAAAAACATTTGGCAGAAGTACTGGTAGCCATAAAGAGGACAGATTCTATAAAGTATTACTGTTTCTAAAATTCATTAAGGACAAGAGAAAGTTGCATATGATTTGTTTCATGGATCTGATATTAAGGGGTCCTTTTATTAAGGTATGCTAATGGATTTAGGGCCATATTCTACAAAAGCTGCCTTACTTCCACCTTTCTTACGCTGGGTTTTATTAAACGCCGATAGAGGTTCTTAGTGTGGGCTGGCAAGGTAAATGCTCCGACGCTCATAGCAATTTAGGCTTGAAAATTTATACCAGGTTTTAATTGGTGTAAATCTTCACGCCTAAAGTTGGGTACTAACCTTGGCATCAAACACCATTCTATAAATAGTACCCAACTCTGAGCGCCATTTATAGAATAGCATATAGTGCTAATTTTTATTGACACTGATTTTTCAGCACCATATACAGAATTCAGTCCAAAATGGATATTATGGAGGTAGATTTGGATCCCAGAATTATATGTAGGGATTTAATTTTGAAATCTAGTGCTTGCTTCCTTCTGCCTTTTCCCCCACTTACCTTTGCATGTGAAGGAAAAAGCTGCCTGTGGTACTGGTAGCCAGGAAATTTTGAAACAGTAACTCTGTAACACGTTTCCTTTTCAAAATCTGCTCACAGGCTTGTAAGTGCTAAATACCCATTAGCCTGTAAGCTCTGATTAGGGTTACCAGACATCTGGGAAAACCCGGACAAGTTATCTTTTTAGAGGATTGTCCATGTACCCGGAGGGATTTTCAAAGCCCAGCAATTTGTCCAAGTTTTGGAAGTGTCCGAGCTCGGGGCTGCATCTGGAGGCCCTCTGCGTATCCGCGGATGTTAATGCGATGACATCACATGCACGTGTGTGATGTCATTGCAGTGATGTCTGCACATGCACAGAGGCCCTCCAGACCTCGTAGAAGGAGACTGGGGGCAGAATGGGCTAAGGCCAGGTATCCCCTTTTTTAAAAGAGGAAATCTGGCAACCCTAGCTCTGCTGGTCTTCTACAAATTTCTCTTGCAGGAGTAAATTTTCAATAAGCTGACAAAATATATGTTTATTTCTATCCTGCACAAACCAACCTGATTTTCAAAGTCCATCAGCATAATTTGATTTGAAGACCAAGGAATTATGTAGATAAAATACTTATGGGGCTCATAATCGAAAGAGAAAAACGTCCAAAATCCGGCCTAAGTCGGCACTTGGACGAACATTTCTCAAAAACGTCCAAGTGCCAATAATAAAAATGGGTTTTGGACGTATTTCTAAACGACCTAGGCCTTCATAGTGCCACTGAACGACCAAAGCTAAACGGGGCGTTTCGGGAAGCGTGTCGAGGGCGGGAGTAGGGCGGGACGTGGGCCGGCTTAGACTTAGTCGTACAGCATTTATAACCGAAAGTTTTACAACAGAGTCTAGACAGAACTTAGACGTTGTGACTTAGACTATGTAAAACATGGTCTAAGTCACAAAAACCCACCTAAAGTCACCAGATAAGTACTGCAAACACTTAAAACAGACCCCCCACACACTACCCCAGTGATCACCGACCCCCCCATCCCCATAAAAATATTAATCACACCTTTAAAATTCAGCCTCCAGACCATCATCACCTGGCAGCCTGGCATAGGAAAGCCTAGTCGTCCAGCACAGAGGCGGCTTAAATCATCTTGGGGGTGGGTTAGAGACCCATAGAGAGGAGGACCCATGCCCATAAGCCCCTGTAATCACTGCATTGATCCTTAAACATGTGCACTCCCCTATACACCTCCAAAACCCTTTTGTACTGGCATATATGTGGCTCCTGCAGCCATAAGGGCTATTGAGTGATAGATAAGTGGGTCTAGGGGATTCTGGAGGTGGTTTGGGGGGCTCACTGTAACCTATAAGGGAGCTGTAGGGAGGAGAAGCCATGGCACCCTTTTTGTGAAGTTCACAGCAGTGCCCTGTAAGGTACCCCACTATTTAGGTGGAATGTATGGGTTTGTAGTCCATCACTTTGCAGACCCCTCCCAAGTCCAATAGGGCTTGTTCTAGGCGTTTTTGACTTGGACGAAAAGTTGTATGGAAATGTAGTATAAAGTTAGACGATTTAGTGGCTTGGACGATCAGATCGGCAGGACATATAATTAGATGATTTTCGAAACGAAAAAAAAGTTGGACGTATCTTTCGAAAATGTATCTTAAGCTGTTTTTTACTTTGGACGACTTGCGAGATGGACGTAAACGGACTTAGACGTCCCTTTCGATTATGCCCCTCCACGTGTTCTTTAAGCCATCTAATATATAAACATATAGCACTTGCATTGTCTACACAATCACATGTAAACATTTGAAATGTTAATGTCCATGTATAGCTTTCTCCCAGAGCAAGAAGACGTTCTTGTAGGAGCTGAAGCTAAAATATGTGTGCATTGATAGCTGGCAGAGATAGCTGGTAGATCCTCCATTTTGTCTGCGTTACTGCCAGTTTTATCCACAGTGGGGTAATATGTAACCCACAGTGGTCAGCAATGTTTAAAACACTAGCTGCTATGTTGTTGTTGTTTTTTTTAATACACATTCAGCGCTGGGTCATAGCCTGATATTGGCAATAAATATTCAGGTATTTGATAGCTGACAGAAGTTAATCCGGGTCTTGTCAATATTCAGCCAATTTGCTGTCTTCCGGGTACCAGTTATTGGCAGTACCCATATACTTTTGGTTTTGTCTTAGCCTGGATTCCAATTGGTCCTGACACAGACAAGATGTTCAGCAGCAAAGATAATGCCACTGAATATCACTGATTGGGCCCAGTGAGGCCTAGATACTGCTACACAGATAATTAACTTTGAATATTGACCCTATAGTTCCCTAGTGAGGCTTTGAAAATATACTCTCAATATTTATGTAAAGCAGGGGTGCCCAAATGGTTGATCATGATTGACCAGTAGATCGCAAAGGCAACGCGAGTCGATCACGTTGCCTTTGCAATCTTTTTCTCCCTGGTGCTTCCCCAAGCCAGGCCTGGTGCGTACAAGCGTCGGATTCACAAGATTTCACCTCCAACGCCAATTCTGACATCAAAGAGGAAGTTCTGGGCCAGCCAATCGCTGCCTGGCTAGCCTGGAACTTCCTTCCCGACTTTAGAATTGATGTCGGAGGTGAAGTCATGTGGGCCCTGCGCTTGTACGCGCCAGGCCTGGCTTGAGAAAGCAGCAGGGAGAAATCGGCGTGGTGGCTTGGGGGTTGGGGTAGGGAAAGAATTGGGGAAGTGGAGAAATCGGCACAATGGCTTGGGGCAGGGGGAGAAAGAAAGAAAGACAGGCAGGCATGGGGAGAGAGAAAGAAAGGCAGAAAGAAAGAGGCGGGCCAGGGGGAGAGAGAAAGAAAGGCAGAAATAAAGAGGGGGACAGGGGCAGAGAGAAAGAAAGGCAGAAAGAAAGAAATATTGGCTTTACAGAAGAAGGAGGTGCAACCAGGGACTCATGAAATCACCAGACAAAAAGGTAAGAATAATGATTTTATTTTCAATTTAGTGATTAAAATGTGTCTATTTTGAGAATTTATATCTGCTATCTATATTTTGCACTATGGCCCTCTTTTACTATACCGCAATAGCGGTTTTTAGCACAGGGAGCCTATGAGCAGCGAGAGCAGCACAGGGCATTCAGCGCAGCTTCCTGTGCTAAAAACCACTATCGCGATTTAGTAAAAAGGGGAGGGGGTATAGTTGTCTATTTTTGTATAGTTGTTACTGAGGTGACATTGCAAATTTTAAAGTCATCTGCCTTGACCTCTGAAAAAAACCTCAAATACAAATGATAATTAACATTTTCTCTGCGTACAGTGTGCTTTATGTTTTTTTAAAATTTTATTGTTGGTAGATCATTTTGACTTGGTCATTTTAAAAGTAGCTCGCAAGCCAAAAAAGTGTGGGCATCCCTGATGTAAAGGATATTTTCCTAAACATTTTGCTTGTATCGAATAGAACAGATACTGCTGCCTTTCCACTTTCTCTTAGTCTGGCACTGGAGGGATCATCTCTAAGGACAAGAGAGTAATTCAATTTATGTGCCTGTGTCATCTGTGAACAGGGGGTTGCCAGTTAGAACTAAATTGTAATGGATCTTTTAGTAATGCAAACCACATAGATTTCAGATCGCAAGTTAGCAATGGTGTTTTGGAAATTGCTGACTAGTGTCAGATTTGTACTGGTGACTTGAGAGTAATAAATTTTATAGCCTATGGTCAAATCTGCTGATCTATCCAGCCCTTCTCTGAAGATAAAAGATAAGCTCACTAGTGCTCATGTTATGGCTGTATGACGTCAAAGGGGGTAGATAGTAACTTGTGTTAAGGGATTGATGCAAGATATGTGTTTTTTCATGTGTGTTAAATGGCAAAATTCTATGTTATTGCAACCTGCTACTTCCTCAAAGTCTAGTTCTCAACAATGTCGTTGTTTTGGTCAAGGGTTCAATTATGTTTTCTTTAAGGAAGTAATAGATTTACATTTAAAATTTCCTTATCCCCAAATTTCAATACCAGGATTAAATATATAACTAAAGGAAAACTATCAACCCCTCTAATAAGCGCAATAAATTTTTTAATGTGGCTTTGCACTTTATTTTGAAAACACTGCTCCAATTAAACAGTCTCTAAGAAAATTGATACTATGGGGTCCTTTTACAAAGGCACGGTAGCGGTTTAACACGCAGAATACCGCACATTAAACCGCCTGCCGCGCTAGTACCTAACGCCTCCATTGACGAGGCGTTAGGATTTTAG
Source organism: Geotrypetes seraphini (assembly GCF_902459505.1). Taxonomy (NCBI): domain Eukaryota; kingdom Metazoa; phylum Chordata; class Amphibia; order Gymnophiona; family Dermophiidae; genus Geotrypetes; species Geotrypetes seraphini. Next base: position 202,022,396 of record NC_047089.1, read on the forward strand.
GCTGCCATGGCGGTTAGCGCGTGATGAAATGTCCGACGCGCTAACCCCCGTAGTGCGCCTTGATAAAAGGAGTCCTTTGTTTTTCTTTTTTTCTTCTCTTATGGGTTCTCCGCCAGGTAGATCCAGATCAGTAGATTTCTGATTTTTCCTAGTTTTCGGGTTTGACTCTCTTGTGTTGGGTACCTTCTTCTTCTGTGTTCTTGCTTAAAGAATCTCCTACTCCTTATCTATAAAAAACTAAAAGCAAGCAAAATCCTATATCCCTATTTGATGTTTTAAAATAAAATACATTTTCTTTGGACACTAGCTACTTAAATAATTTTTAAAAATGATAATTTAATTTCCCTAAAACTAATCCCACCCACTTTTTATCAAACCAAGGTTTAATTAAAATTTAATAAAAAACTCTTTCATAAAATCCAAAAATATTAAATAGCAGTGCACAGCCCTGTCAGCACTGGTGTTCAATTCTAGGCCTAAGGCTTCAAACAGGTTTGGTTTTAAAAATAATTACTTCAGCCACATCAACCCAATTTCTTAAAATCACTTAAGCTCAAATGAACATTTAATTAAATCAGCAAAACATAAATCCCTTATATGAAAAACATACCCCCTCTTCTATGAAACTGCGCTAGCAGTTTCTAGCATGGGGAGCCGCGCTGAATGGCCCATGCTGCTCCCAATGCTCATAGGAACTCAATGAGCGTTGGGAGCAGCGCGGGCCATTCAGCGCGGCTCTCTGCGCTAAAAAACGCTAGCGCGGTTTCGTAGAAGAGGGGGTTAGCTGATATCTCCAGTAAAATTCCTTTTTCCACAAATAAATCTCCACCAACTACAAAAACGCCAAATCACCACACCCGAGCTAGCATAAAACACCTCAGCTCAAATAACAATATGCTAAACCAAATCAATTATCAAAATGCAAATTTAGCTTTACAGACAAATTTTGCAGAGACGTCCATCAACATACACCTGTCTCTGCCAACAAAACCAACCCAGCTGCTCTCCCTGGCAGTTTAGAATCCTTTCCAGCACTACTCACTTCCTGGAGAAAGCTGTGCTGTCTAAAATTCTAAAAGTGACATGTACAGCTCAAAATTCTTAAACCTATAGGAATACCTTTTTTTAAAATTTTATTTATAACCTTGGTTACATTATTTTAATGTACTATACCTTTACTTCTACTACTACTTATATTTCTGTAACACTGCTAGATGTACACAGCACCTTTAGAACACCACTGGCTGTGCAATAACAAGAAAGAAAGCATGTACAGTACTCCCCCCAAAATTCATGGGAGTTACGTTCGTGGAGTGACCATGAATGTTGAAAAACCATGAATATCGGAAGAGTATTGTAATCGGCACTCTCCCTCCTCCTCCTGTCTCGGCGCTCACTGCAGTCAGACTCCCCGAGCTCACACATGCCAACCCCTTACGCGTTCCCAGGTGAAAGCTGAAGCGAGGGAAGATCACAGGTTGGGAAAGGGAAGGCTGGATGTGCAGAACTGGTAAGAGAGCTTTTCCATTGGTTAGCCATTCATGGTATTTTCTGACCGGAAGAGGCGGTCAGAAAATACCATGAATGACTGAGTCTGCGAATCACGAACTGCAAATTCGTGGGGGTATACTGTAAATGCAAGTCCAATAATGCAGATCGTGTTGAACTTTGTAATTGCATTATTTTGGGAAAAAATGATGCCAGCCCACAAACCAAACCAATAAAACAATAATAAAAATAGACAAAAACTATAAATGCATTGCCCGATATTCAAAAAGATTTAACTCAACAGGAGAGGCTCCTGCTAGTGCCGGTGAGGCCCATGGGTGACACTTGGACAGAGCCAGGAAAGAGCCGGTATTTAACTGGTAAGTGGTAATATTCACACCGCTAACTGGTTAAATAAGTGGCTAAAGTTAGGACAGCATAAAGGCTTTACTAACTTAATGGAGGTAACTGAGAACCAGTCTGAATATTGGCCAGTACCTAGTTAACCTTTGAGCATCAGACCAGTTTTATGTGCCCTCACTTCCTGATTCCCCTCCCTCTCCCCCCAAAGCAACTGTTAGGCCCAGGATGATCCCCCCTCCTGCTACCCATGTAGGTTTCCCCCTGGGCCTACCTTTAAGCCCCCTAGTGATCTAGTGAGGCACATAATATTGCAAGATTGCTTCTAGGGGGTCACTTTGTTTTTCTGAGGCCAAACCCATAATGGGAAGGAGCCAATGAAGTGATAACGCAGGAGTAATGTGGTCAGTTTTGCAGTCCTACAATCAATCTGTGTGCAGTATTTAAACTATTTGCGGAGTTTTAACTGCATTAGCTAAAAGTCCCTGATAAATAAAATTACATTTATCTAACTGTGCAAATTGCTATACCACAATTCTAAAATTTGACACATTCAAAATGGCTTCAATCTCTGAAAAAGCTGTAATTATTATTATTATTTTTTTTTTTTTTTTTAAAAGAAAGCATATACAAGATTCCAGATGTAAAATTCCTAAACATTTAACGTCATAGTGGACAGGTAACAAATAGCCTTCTACATCAACAATATTTCAATTTACTATTATTTATCCACATTTTTAGCATTCTCCTTAGTAGAGCTAACCTTCCTTGCACAACTAGTGATCAAACAATGAACCTGCTTAAATAGGGTTACCAAACATCCAGGTTTTGAAAAGCTACCACCTCAGGACCATGTCAGGAGGGCATCTGCGCATGCACGGCTGCAACGCGGCAATATCACGCACATGCGTGTGATGCCCTCCCGATGTGGATCCAAGCACGAGAACAGGTTGGAGTGGGTGGGGCTAAGGCGTGACTGGAGTGGAATGGGGCATGGCTTGGGCAGAATATTGTGGGACTTGGTGGAAATGGACAGACCTGGGGCGGGGCGGTGGGTCTGGATTTTACAATAGTAAAATCTGGTACCCTTATGCTTAAACAATTTAAATAAATAGACAAAAAACATATTTACCCTAGCAATCTGTAGACATTAATTCCTTTGATATCCAGCCAGCAATTGCCAGTGTTATTTTAAAAGCTGATTGTAAGGCCAAGGCTCACATAACCATTTTTGTTTTAAAGGTGCTCCTTTTCTTCCCCTTACCATGTGTCGCCTCTTTCACTCTCTCCCCCCTGCTGGCAGTAACCAATACTGAGCTTGAGAGTGGGCTGTTGTAAAATCTGATAGCCTTAAGAATGCCCATAATACCTGAAGCTGTCACAGAACCCGATATCCCTTTCAGTTTTATTTTCAGGGGAAAGGGAGAGGGGCAGCAATGATTGGGAAGTGGGGGTGTTGTGCCTCAATCCCTCCAGTAGTCAGTTGTTCAATCAGAGCATCCTTTTTGTATACAAACAGGTCTAACTTAGGATGTCCTTCTTTGACTGACGTTTCTTCATATTTGGTAATCATTGTTGCCTCCATTCTATTTGGACATACTGTAGTGTTGGACATCCCTTTTCTATCTTTACAAAATTGGGATTTGGATGTTTCTTTCAACCACATGCACATACATTTGGGCATTATGAGATGTCCATATGCTTCAAAAATAAGCTCCATTGTATATTTACCAACTCATTTTCCAAGCTTGGACCCTAGACTCTTTGAAAATGGACCTGTAAGCTTTTATCTCATTAACAGAGAATGAGAAAAAGGTCTTAATAAATCAGGCTCTTCAAAGTTGATGGAAGCAAAGAAGTGTGAAGCTATTAAATGAAAGGTGGTTTATTAAAAAAAAATTCATTTGAAGCACATCAGAGGGACTCATGTCAAATACAGCAAATATGCACATTTTTAAAATTATTTTTAATAAAAGCAATGCCTTGGGCTTTTTCCCTGTTCTGTTATAAAACACTTTTTTTTTATTTTGCTGTGATTACTAAGTATTATTACAGAATGTCAAGGTAATATGCTTAACTGTACTGACACTACTGTATTTTATGCATTGTTCAGTACATCTTATTTAAAATAAACACATGCCTGCAGCAGAAGTCTCCATCCCCACTATAATTCATATATAGTTCTCTGCTTTTTCAAACTATCTTTGTAATCATACTGATGATTAGATAACAACATTGTTGTACATAGAGCCAAACAGGGCTATCACTTCCTCCAGTCTGTTTGACCCACTTGCTTCCTGCTGCTCAGTTTAATTTGGAAGATGCCACAAATATATGGTGTGAAGGAGCAGCCTAATGGTTATAGCACTGGGCTGCGAGACAAGGCAGCTGGGGATCAAATCCCACTGCTATCCATTGTGCTCTCAGACAAGTCAGCTAGAGGTCCTTTTATGAAGCTGCGGTAAGATAAGGCCTTAGCATGCCCTTAGGTGGGTCTTTCCCACATGCTTAGACCATTTTTTTTTCTGTGCCAGTCAGTGGCGCAATAAGGGAGGCAAAGAGGGTGTCTGTCCAAGGTGCCTTCTTTCTGATGGCATGGCACCCTTCCTCCTCTCCGCCCCCCCCCCATGCTCCTCTCCTTGCCACATGCGCACACCCCTTTCCTTCTCCTGTATCTTTTTTACTTTCCCAGCACGAGGTTGCTACCCGTATCGGCATTGGCGATCTCTCTGACGTCACTTCCTGGACCTATACCTAGGAAGTGACGCCAAAGGGCAAGTTGACACTGACGCAGGCATGGTGCTTGCTCTGGAGAAGTTAAAAATGGTATAGGGAAATGGAAGGGGGCATGCATAGCGGGGTGGGGGGAGGGGCGGGGAAGTGGGCAGTGGAGGGGCGCCACTGCCCCTGGGTGCCTTTTACCCTCACTACGCCACTGGTGCCAGTATGCCACCTAAGCACTATTCTGTAAATATGTGACCATCTTCAGGTATTTGCAGGAGTGACATATGCATGAATGAGACATAGGCAGGGCTCCCACTAAGGCATGTAACTTACAGAATAAAACCCAGCACTTTGTCCGTGTTTTGAAAAACTTCTGTCAAATCGCTGTCAGGCAGGAGGGCTTCCACACATGTGAGGAGGCCCTCCTGACCGACGAGAGCAGGCAGCAGGGGTCAGGGCTAGGATGGGATTGGCGGCGGGACTGGGGCATGATGGGGCAAGGATGGGTGGAATTGGGCGTGTCTTGGGGGTTCGGTTTTTCCAAATGGAAAATCTGTTAACCTTAAATACAGCATCATAATGAGGGAAGGAGACATGGGGGGTGGGAGTACCTCCACATTCTTTCCTACCACACCATGCCGTGCCACGCACCTCCCCTCCCTGCATTCTTTCTTGCCACAATGTACATCACCCTTCACTCTTCCCCACCATGTACCTCTTCAAATCTTCAACGGCAGTGTGCATGCTAGCCTTGGCTCTCTCTCTGATGTCACTTCCTGTGACCAGAAAGTGATGTTAGAAGGACTGCTGAAGCCAGCGTGAGCAGCTACTAGATACTGCTCACTGTTGGCGAAGATTTGAAGAGGTGGGTGGGTGAAGAGGAAGAGCCTGGTACAGTCTTTACTCCCCCCACCCCCCTTGCTATGCCATTAAGCCAATACTGGGAATACCTAGGATTCTACAGTATAGTTGACTAGGTTATGTTATAGAATCGGCTTCTACCACATATTTTCAGGCTGTCTAAATTGAGGGCCAGGACACAGTGAAAACATTTTAACCAGTAATACAAATAGTGGCAGTAATTTTTCTGCCTTAACTTAAGATGCATATCTAAAGATATAACACGAAATATTGCCATTATCTAGGGAATTTTATATATGGCACTTAGTATTATGCACTATTTCTCCGATGATTTTTGGTATAAAAAAGCATTATAATGGAAGTAAGGCACCAAAATATCTCAAAAATGGTAGATCAGTATGGAACTACACTTATGCGCTCCATTATAGAATGGAAGATTAGATTTATACCTTTGATAATCTTCTTTCTGTTAGTCCCTGTAGGATTCCAGAGAAATAGATGTTCAATCCCAAGCCGCAATATGGGAGTTGCAGAAATCCACAGACTTTTCTGAGCACATGCTCTACCCCCTTAGCCTGAGAATTAACAAACATATCCAGTTAAGTACCAAAGTCAAGCAACATACCTGGACAAATCCATGACCAGGGGGCTCGGGGGAAGATCTCCAACAACATAAGTAATTCTTGAACTAGTTTGCTCTGCAAAATATTAACAAGCGATAAACAGGCACAAAAGCAACTCAGAAACATTGAGGAACAATGTAGAACTAACCTGCTGTGTGCAACGAGCACCCCCAAGAAAGGCCTTCGGTAATACATACTCACAGAAAACTCTCCACAGGATCTGTCAACTGGCTGGAAAGCATTCAAGCCTATAAGGAGAATCATCAAAGCAGAAAGAAGCAGGCTTTTTCAAACAACTGAGTGTACACAGAGAGGGTGGATCCTATGGAATCCTACTAACAATTTGGATGGTTTAACAACAACAACAACAAAAATCCATCTGCCCCTTTATGCCACTTTAGGGATATTTTTTCTGTTTTGAAAATGAACCCCCACCCCCCTAGTAACATAGTAAATATTGATAGATAAAGACCTGCATGGTTCTTGCTATCTGCCCATCAAGGTGGCCAGAGTTGAATCTGGCACTTTCCACAGGTTCCACCCCCTCATGATTAAATACTGATATAACTTCATCTCTGTCTCTCTCTGACATTTTTGGGGTACAGAACCTAGAATTCTGTCCGGTACTGGTTCTACTTCCCAACTACTGGAGCTGTTGTTGACGTCCACCCCAGCCTCGATCCTGATCTTTTTTTTTTTTTTTTAATCATTTATGTGACCCAGACCATACAAGTCAGCCTGGCATTGGTCTTACTTCCAAATGGCAGTAAATTTGCTCAGGGTTTTAAACATAATTTTGGATCAGTAACAAAGACATTTTCTACTTCTCCACAAATAAGGTCCAGGCTGCTGAAATCAACATCCATAACATTTTGGCAATCCCAATATCAAGTTGGTGCTATAAACAAAGCTTACTGTGGCATTTAAATATTGATCCCTTTGTGTTTAGCTATATGTATGTTTGTCTTTAGGAAATGATCAGCTACTTTAGAACCAATATATCATTCTTTGCTTCGCAAAGAGATGGAGAAATACAAATTTCATGGTTTACAATGGAGTACCATTTGAAATGTCGATAATGTTCCAATTCATAACCACGCCAAAACTTATGAACCACAGCAGATAAGATTGTAAAAGATCAATTATTAAAATATGAATGAGGTCCTAAATTTGATAACGCATTATCTGGAAATTTTGCAGGTACTAATTTCCTTTTAATAATAATAATAGCTTATATACAGCAGGAACGTGAAGTTCTATGCGGTTTACAAAGATTAAAAGATGGTACAGAGATTAAAAGATGGTACAGGTTGAATGAACTTTTGTGAATCCATTGATAAAGTGCATGCAAAATTCCAAATGAGATAGAAATAAAACATGCAAATTAACCCATTATCAAGCTCACATAAGTATCATTGCATGTAGAAAACTGCACAAATGGGCAATTTCCTGAAAAACTTAGCTACACCTCTGGAAGGTAGAGTTGAGTTTCTTTGCAAAAATAGCCTAGCGATATCTTGCTAAGTTTTGTACGTGGAAGTCATCATGGGAGTCATTTGCATATTATGGGCTCTTTTACTAAGGTGCGCTAGCCGTTTTAGCGCATGCTAAATGCTAACGCATCTATAGACTATAATGGATGCATTAGCGTTTAGCGTGTGCTAATATTTAGTGCTTGCTAAAATGGCCAGCGACCTTAGTAAAAGGACCCCTATATAAATAGTACATCATAATTTAAATATCTCAAGCTAGAACATAAGAACATAAGAAATGCCTTCACCGGATCAGACCCTAGGTCCATCATGTCCGGCGACCCGTACACGCTGAAGCCAATCCCGGTGTTCCCTGCTAAAGATCTTGTTTACCTATATCCCTCAATGTGTTTTGCAAGAAGGTGTGCATCCAATTTGCCCTTGAATCCTGGAATGGTGGTCTCCGACACAACCTCCTCTGGGAGAGCATTCCAAGCGTCCACCACTCGCTGTGAGAAACAGAACTTTCTGATATTTGTCCTGGGCCTGTTGCCCCTCAGTTTCAGTCCATGTCCCCTTGTCCAAGTCACATTTGACAATGTGAATAACGATATTTTTTGCTCTATTTTGTCGAATCCTTTTAGTATTTTGAAAGTCTCTATCATATCCCCTCGCAGCCTTTTCTTCTCGAGGGTGAACAATCCCAGTTTTCCAAGGCGTTCATTGTAGCTCAAATTCTCGATGCCTTTTATTAGCTTCGTGGCTCGCCTCTACACCCTCTCCAACAGGGTTATATCCTTCTTCAGGTAGGGAGACCAATGTTGGATACAGTATTCCAAGTATGGTCTGACCATTGCTCTGTAAAGCGGCATTATGACGTCCGCCGATCTACTCGTGATTCCCTTCTTTATCATGCCCAACATCCTGTTTGCTTTCTTTGCCGCCACTGCGCATTGAGCCGGCGGCTTCAGGGTCTTGTCTATCAGTACCCCCAGATCCCTTTCTTGCTCGCTCTTTCCCAATGCTGCACCTAACATTTTGTATTCATGTTCCTTGTTTTTCTTACCCAGGTGCATCACTTTGCATTTTTCTATATTAAACTTCATCTGCCACTTTTCCGCCCATTTCTCTAGCTGGTTCAAATCTCTCTGGAGTTCTTCTTTGCCCTACACAGTTTTGTATAGTCTGCAAACTTGATTAAATTACTTGTTGTTTCTTCTTCTAAGTTGTTTATGAAGATATTGAACAAGATTGGCCCAAGAACCGAACCCTGGGGCACACCGCTTGTCACTTTTTCCCAATCCGAGAAATTCCCATTTATGCTCATCCTCTGCAATCTGTTTTCCAGCCATCCACCTATCCATCTTAGTATATCCCCTTCTATTCCATGGCTTTGTAGTTTCTTCAGAAGCCTTGCATGTGGAACCTTGTCGAATGCTTTCTGGAAGTCCAAGTATATTATATCCACCGGTTCACCGTTATCGATTTGTTTGTTCACCTCCTCAAAAAATTGAAGTAAATTCGTCAAACATGACTTCCCCTACCTGAAGCCGTGTTGACTAGCTCTCATCAGGTCATGATTTTCCAGGTGTTGCACTATGCTATCCTTTATTAGTGCTTCAACCCTGCTAATAGGTTTTTACCAAAGCAACTAATGCAGAAATATAAATCAGCCTTTAATTGGGGGTCAGAGTCAGTGGAGGGTTACCTATTAAATCTAGAAAAGTAGAGGATGTCAGATGCCTACGTATTTTTTTTTTATATGGGGCTACCTAAAAGATCCATAGTTTACGGGGCAAGTTAAGTCTGTCCCTTATGACATGAAGCTGGTTGGGAACCAAATTGTAATTGTAATATTGATATAAATGCTTGTCTCTCTTCTAGTTTCACAATAAGGTTTTAGCCTGTACAACTTTGCATTACACTCACTGTTTAATTAACAAAACACATGGGAGATTAACTGCTGTTTGACATTGATGCTAGCTTAGGAAAGTATTTCACTTGAAATTGTTTTGATGTTTAGAAGGCAGAGTATAAAAAATGTCTAGAGACAATTAGGTAAAGCTTTGTGTGCTATACATCGAACACATCGAAAAGAATGGGCAGCTAAAGTCGAGTCAGCTTGGCTTCTGCAAGGGTAAGTCATGCCTCACAAACTTATTGTACTTCTTTAAGGGGGTAAACAGCAAGGTGGATAAAGGGGAATCCATAGACATCATTTACCTTGACTTCCAAAAAGCCTTCGACAAGGTACCACACGAAAGACTGCTTAAGAAGCTATGGAACCACGGGGTGCAAGGGGAGGTCCACCGATGGATCAAAACCTAGCTGGCAGACAGGAAACAGAGGGTTGGAGTAAAGGGTCATTACTCGGACTGGCAATGGGTCACGAGCAGAGTTCCGCAGGGATCGGTGCTGGGACCGCTCCTGTTCAATATATTTATTAACGACCTGGAGGCGGGAGCAAAATGTGAGGTCATTAAATTTGCAGATGACACCAAACTATACAGCAGGGTTAAAACCATGGAAGACTGCGAAGATCTCCAAAAGGATCTGAAAACAATGGAAAAGTGGGCCAAAAAGTGGCAAATGAGCTTCAACATAGGGAAATGCAAGGTCATGCATGTAGGGAAAAAGAACCCAATGTTCACTTACCAAATGGGAGGTCACCGCTAGGGTTAAGTAACCTTGAAAGAGACCTGGGAGTGATGGTAGACACAACATTGAAGGCGTTGGCGCAGTGCGCCACAGCTTCAAGGAAAGCAAACAAAATGTTGGGTATCATTAAGAAGGGTATCACGACCAGGATGAAGGAAGTCATCCTGCCACTGTATCGTGCAATGGTGTGCCCGCATCTGGAGTACTGTGTCCAGTACTGGTCGCCGTACCTCAAGAAGGACATGGCGGTACTCGAGGGAGTCCAGAGAAGAGCAACTAAGCTAATAAAAGGTATGGAGAACCTCTCATATACTGACAGACTGAAAAAGCTGGGGCTGTTCTCCCTGGAGAAGCGGAGACTTAGAGAAGACATGATAGAAACCTTCAAAATCCTGAAGGGCATAGAAAAAGTAGATAGGGACAGATTTTTCAAATTATGGGGAGCCACAAGTACAAGGGGGCACTCGGAAAAATTGAAAGGAGACAGGTTTAGAACAAACGCTAGGAAGTTCTTTTTCACGCAGAGGGTGGTGGATACATGGAACGCGCTTCCGGAGGCTGTGATAGGCAGGAACACATTACAGGGCTTCAAAGAAGGTTTGGATAGGTTCCTAGAGGACAAAGGGATTGAAGGGTACAAATAGGAATAGAGGTAGGTTATTGGTATAGGAGTAAGAGGTAAGCTATAGAAATAGTCAGGGACCACTGCTCAGGCAATAGGCCTGATGGGCCGCCGCGGGAGCGGACCGCTGGGCGAGATGGACCTATGGTCTGCCTCAGCAGAGGCAACTTCTTATGTTCTTATACAGACGACCAAACTGAACAGAGCAGAAATGTGAGATATTAGTACAATTTTGTAGGTTAACTCTACTCGTATATAGTTTTTTCATGCCAGATCAAAATTCACTGCAGCTCTGGTACAATATAAAAGCAGACTTTTCAGGAATTTACATGTATACGAGTAGGTTGAGATCTATTTATGGTTCAAAATACACTTACGTAAGGGGGAATTCATCAAGGGGTGATAACCAATTTAACGAATGCTGACAAATTACCACATGCTAAATTGGCTAGTGCCCCTTGATGAATCCCCCCTTAACCTCATATTCCTTTAAAATTTAAATGACATGCTTTCAAAGAAAGTCTAAAACAAAGGAATTTTAAACTTATTTTACACCTCCCCCCCCTCGTTTACAAAACTGTGCTAGTGGCTGCCACACGGCAAAAGCCCTAAAGCCTTTTAAATCTCTATTGGTTTCGGGGCAGTTACTGTAGTGGCAGCCACTAGCCTGGCTTTGTAAAAAGGTGTGTGTGTGTGTGGGGAGGGGCGGTAATTAAGTGATCTGCCATTTTAGTCCACTCTTCAAGGTAATAGGTATAAAGAAAAAAATACCTTTATTATTGAACTAACTTAATGTAGTTATGTTTAGCTTTTGAAGGTAACCCCTTCTCCCTCCAATCAGAAAAAAGCAAAATGTTGCCAAAATGGCAAATGAGGAATATCCTTTCTTTAGAAGCATGAAATACTGGTCTCCTTTTACGAAACTGCGATAGCAGTTTCTAGCGCGAGGAGCCGCGCTGAATGGCCCGCACTGCTGCCGATGCTCCTTGAGTTCCTAGGAGCGTCAGGAGCAGCATGGGCCATTCAGCGCGGCTCCCCGCGCTAGAAACTGCTAATGCAGTTTCGTAAAAGAGAGGGTAAATTGAGCTCTGTTTATGTATTTGTTTGAAGTTAAGATACCCAGGTACTTCCATGTTGTTAGGGTAAAGTCAGTCTGGCCTTCTTTTTATTCTATTGTGAGTGCTATTTTCAAATCCATTTGCATAGGAAACAGGGTGTGTGCATGGAATTTCCAAAGAGTATTCATGCAATATTGACTCTGTTTGGCCACCAACAAAAATAGCTGGTGCATAGTATAAGGATCTTATTTTTCATGCAAAAATGTCAATATTTTGTGCAGATCTATAGAAATCTTGATTTGGAGCTTTTCTTCTACATTAAGTACGCAGGGTCTTTTGCACTTTTAGAGAAATTTCTTTTATACATTTGGGAATTGGGTCAATTCATACCTTGGTAAAGTCCGGCAGTTACCATGCAGTAAGTGACCAAATTACTACATGACAACTGCAAAGACTGTGGAAATTGGTAAGGTCATTTCCTGCATCTTCCCATATAGGAGCCACAGAGAAAGAAAACCCCCTATATCCCTAGATTTCATATATGTGGACCGAATTTGGGCACCAATTGAAGATGCATGCACAAATTAATTTGCTTATGAGCCAATTAATTGTTTAAAATTGATGCCAACAATTATTACAGTTAATGAGTATTATTAAATATTTGTGTGTGCATCTTCCATGGCGCCATTCTATAATGCCATGTGCCTAAATCCTTTAGGGTCTGATTCTATAAATGGCACCTAACCACAGCTAATATGTAGATGTCAGTACACATGGTTGTCAACTGCTATGCGTCCTTTAAAGAATCACCGCTAGCGGTGCCTAGGTGTCCTTAGGCATTGTTAGGCGTCATTGAGGTAGGCATCGGTATATTAGGCCAGATTTTACCTGGCCTAATTTACTGGTGCCTAAATTGCATGCCTAGCGATGCCTACATTCACCATGCCTATTATCCGCCCATAACCATACCTACTTTTCCGTTAGGTATTGTTAGACATCAGAAGGTGTCAGGTAGATATTGCTAGATGTTGCTAGACGTCACATGGATATCCATGTGCAAACTTAATAATTTTTTAAAAAAGTTTTTTTAATCAATTTTTAATGGCATGGTCAATTACCACGCCATTTAACCAATTAAAAAACAATTTAAATGCACACCGATTTTAGTTATCTATGATTAGGGCACCTAGAGGTGCCAAACTGAGGCATCGTTTATAGAATCAAGTCCTTAGGCCCATATTCTATAAATGGTGCTTTAAGTTAGGGGCCTAGCTTAAGTGGAAAATCTGTTAAAAAAATGAGTTAAAATAGTTTAAAAACAAAAATGTAGGCGCCTAGAGGTGCCTATAAAACCGTTGCCTAGATCGCATTTATGGGGGCACCTTCAAACAACTAAGGTTGAAGTAGGGGTGGCTAATGCTGGAAACCACTTTAGGCATCCTTAGGTGCCTCTGTAGACACAATTCACATCAAACATAAGTGCCGGACATGTAGGCCTCGAAAACCATGGGTTATATTTCCAGCATCTATATTTGACGCAGCCATGATTCTACAAATGGTGACGTGGCATGCTTGACACATGATCGGCAGCCGTTTTATAGGTGGTCGCCGATACTGCCACCATTTGTAGAATCTGGCCCTTAGTTCACAACTCAGAAGTGGGTGTGACTAGGGGCAGGGCAGGGTTATTCAAAAAAAATTGCATACAGAGTTATAGAATAGTGCCATTCCTGTGCCCCATCTGGCAAAAGTTGAGTGTTTACATTTGCATTATATTTCAGCTTATGTAAATACTAGCACCCAAATTTAGGTATGGGAATGGGCTCTATGCACTATTATATAAGGAGTACTCAACTGTTCAAGGTTGCATTTTGCCTGTTCTCTTATATTCTTTTGAGCTGTAGTTGTGTGTAATTTGAACTCTTGTACTTGTTATTTGTTATTTTTCTAGTTGACCCATGATCAGAATTAGAGAATGACATGGGGACAAATTTTCCCCCATCCCCGCAGGAATTCAATTTCCCCGTCCCTTCCTCGTGAGTTTTGTCGCTGTCCCTGTCCTTGCCCCTTTCCTGTAAGCTCTGTCTTAATTGCACAAACATCAAACACATATGATTTTAAAATGTTTACGGCTTGGGCAGATGAGGACAGAGCTTGCAGGAATGGGGCAGGGGCAGAAAAAGAACTCGCTGGGACAGGTATATGAGCTAAGTCTAATAATCAGAGTAGTACTCTTTTTAAACTCTGCCGTACTCTGACTAATTCTGACTCAAAGTCTGATCAATCTTTATCTCCTTCTGCGGATGTCTTAGCTTGTTTTTTTTTTTCAAGACAAAATTTCTCTCATTAGGCAATCTTTTCCTGCAGGAAATATTGGACATTTCTCCTCTCATTCAAATAATTCTACACCGGAAATACCAGTTGATTGTTACTGGTGTTCTTTTGACCAGTTTCTGAATACCAAATATCCAAATTATGTGAAAAGTTGAGAAAGTGTAAATGTTCATTGGACCCTTTTCCATCATATCTTTTTTTCAATATTCCTTCTCATAACTTGGTTGACCATTTTATTAAATTATTCACTGGAAAATGGATACTTTACCCAATCTATGGGGTAAATAACTCTCCTTCCCCTCTGAAAAAAATCAGATCTAGACCCCATTATCCCCTCACATTATCGATCAATTGCTAATATACCATTGTTGACAAAGAATCAATTGTAGCGGGTCAACTTACCAATTATCTCGATAAATTTTCATTACTTCAACCTTTTCAATATGGGTTTCGTTCTAATTTTAGTACCGAAACTTTATTGATCTCTTTTCTTTCTAAAATCCAACAACTACAACTTCAAAATAAATGTTCAATTTTGCTTCAGTTTGATTTGTCCACGGCATTTGATGTAGTACATCATGACATTTTGCTCCAATTACTTTCAGATATCGGTCTTAATCAGGTTGTTCTTGTTTGGTTTTCTAAAATTTTTATTGTCCCGATCTTATTCAGTTAATATTGATGGTAATATTTCTAATTCCTGGCAACCTCCTTGCAGAGTTCTCCAGGGCTCTCCTTTTTCCCCAATTTTGTTCAGTCTTTATATGATAACTTTGAATATTTATAAGCTATCAGCGTGGGAAACGTTTTTTACTTATGCGGATGACATTTTTATACTGATTGAGCTTGATCCAAATATTACCAATTTAACATTTAAAATAAATCACTGTATCTCTAAACTTCAAACGGGCTATGTCCGTCCAGATGAAGCTAAATGAAGCTAAAACTAAACTTCTGTGATTAGGCCCCAAATTGGATTATCTTCTTTCCACTGTACTTTTGGATTCTGGAGCCTCCCTACAAATTGAGTTCTCTTCTAAGAATTTGGGAATACTTTTTCATTCTTCTCTTACTTTTAAGGATCAAATAAACTGGTTAAGAAATGTTTTTTCAGCTTACAAATGTTGAGGAATGTCAGATCTATTTTCCATCAATGTCATTTTTCTGTTTTGGTCCAATCTATTATATTATCCTGGTTAGATTATTGTAACAAACAGTCCCAAATTAATCAGAAGTACAACTACTCAAGCACAGCAAAAAGGCCACCAGTAGACCTAGATAAATACAAATAGCTCATACATAGTGATGAAGACTAAATATCTCAAGTGTCCGAAGATGGTGACCAGAGCCAATCATAGTCACTCGACTTATATCAGGGCTATCATTGATACAACGTCTTATTTTCTCTATGAGCAGTAAATCTATAAGATAGTAGAATTGTGTAATTGTATAGGCATTAATTTATGTTGTATGGTACTTAACTCGGGTCATAAATCACGCCCGGCCATACAGCATAAATTAATGCCTATACAATTACACAATTTTACTATCTTATAGATTTACTGCTCATAGAGAAAATAAGACGTTGTATCAATGATAGCCCTGATATAAGTCGAGTGACTATGATTGGCTCTGGTCACCATCTTCGAGCACTTGAGATATTTAGTCTTCGTTTCTATGTATGAGCTATTTAGATTATTGTAACGCCATTTATTTAGGCATCACTAAGAACTGCTTTCAAAGACTAAAATTGATCTAGGGAAAGAGCAAATTCGACCATGTGACTCCTTTGTTTATCTCTCTTCATTGACTCCCGGTTTATTTTAGAATTCAGTTTAAGTGTTTATGCATTGTTTTTAAGATTTTATATGGTATCTGTGCTCCTCTTGATCCTCTGCTATGGAATGTTTATAGATTTTCATCTGCGAGAGGTATTCATCGATTTAAACTTTCTCATCCTTCTAGGAAAGGAATTCAAGGAGTTAAGAATTTTAGCATGGAATGAACTTCCCCTAGTTTTGAGGTGTCCCAGTTCCTTCCAACTCAGAATACTGAGCTCATGCAAACCTACTCTAAGCGGGATAGAACTGACTGGTGTTGATGGCTCGTCCCCAAAATTTCTTTTAAATATTTTTGTTAAAAAATTAAATTACATTTGTGAGGTTTTGGATTTTTTTTTTTTTAATCCTTTATAAAAACAGGCACGTTTGTGCCTATGTGATTTTCTATCTAAATTCCATTTCATAAAATTACCCTCTTGATGTTATTTATGTGTCTTTACAAAATCATCTCTTTGTATCTCCCTTGAGTATTACAACCTTCTTGGTGATTGTGAGCTTTTGCTACTGTTAATTGGGTATGTGCAGTACAGATGTTGTGGTAAGAGCAGTTAACGTAGCTGGTTTTAAGAAAGGTTTGGACAATTTCCTGGAGGAAAAGTCCACAGTCTGTTATTGAAACAGACATGGGGGAAGCCACTGCTTGCCATGGATCAGTAGAATGGAATGTTGCTACTATTTGGGTTTTTGCCAAGTACTAGTGACCTGGATTGGCCAGGATATTGGGCTAGTTGAAACCTAAGAACTGTACCGGGCAGAGCTTTAGATTCTTGCCCAGAAATAGCTAAGAAGAAGAAGAAGAAAAAAAAACCCCACAACAAATTTTTAGACTGAATCAGGTTGGGCAAAATGAATGGACCATTCGGGTCTTTATCTGCCGTCATCTACTATGTTACTCAGTAAGGCTATTCTTATGTTCTTATGTACAATAATGTTAGCATCTATTAGGTTTTAAATCTGGTTTTGTTTTCAGTTTATGGTATTTGTTCTTCAAAAAATTTTTATGTGCCTTTAAAACAGTCCTGAAAGTTCACAGAAGAACAGGATATATAAAGAAGTAAATAAATAAATTGTACCATGACACCAGAAAACTTCCTCTATCTTTCCAATAGGGAAGTTTTAGAACAACCTCTTCTTTTCCCCACTATCATCACTGCACCTTCTACCTTTTTAGGGTTACCAGATGACCGGGAAAACCCAAACATGTCCTCCTTTTAGAGAACTGTCTGGTGCCCGGAGTTATTTCCAAAACTTGGCAGTTTGTCCGGGTTTTGGATGGCCTCGAGCTTGGAGCTGTGTCTAGCGTGCCACACTTGCACTTGACACCATCATGTTGAAGTACTTGCATGCACAGAGGTCCTCCAGATGTGGCCCCTAGCTTGGGGAAGGAGACACAAGGTCTGTGTGGGGGTGGGGCTGTGGTCAGAATGGGGCGGGGCCAGATGTCTTCTTTTTGTAAAGTGGAAATCTGGTCATGCTATACCTATGTCACTTCTCTCTCCTTCTATCTTCAGTGCTACACGATCACACTTCCTTCCCCATGCCTTCTTTTACTTTCCATGGCTTTACAAAAGGTAAATCGTGCCAAATGAACCTGATTGAATTTTTTGATTGGGTGACCAGAGAGCTGGATCGAGGACATATGCTAAATGTAATTTACTTGGATTTCAGCAAAGCCTTTGATACAGTTCCTCATAGGAGGCTGTTGAACAAACTTAAAGGGCTGAAGTTAGGACCCAAAGTGGTGAACTGGGTCAGAAACTGGCTGTCGGACAGACGCCAGAGGGTGGTGGTTAATGGAAGTCGCTCGAATGAAGGAAAGGTGAGTAGTGGAGTCCCTCAGGGATCAGTGCTGGGGCCAATCCTGTTCAATATGTTTGTGAGTGACATTGCTGAAGGGATAGAAGGAAAAGTGTGCCTTTTTGCAAATGATACCAAGATTTGTAACAGAGTAGACACCGAAAAGGGAGTGGAAAATATGAAAAAGGATCTGCAAAAGTTAGAGGAATGGTCTAATGCCTGGCATCTAAAATTCAATGCAAAGAAATGCAGAGTAGTGCATTTGGGGATTAATAATAGGAAGGAACCGTATATGCTGGGAGGAGAGAAGCTGATATGCACGGACGGGGAGAGGGACCTTGGGGTGATAGTGTCCGAAGATCTAAAGGTGAAAAAACAGTGTGACAAGGCAGTGGCTGCTGCCAGAAGGATGCTGGGCTGTATAAAGAGAGGTATAGTCAGTAGAAGGAAGAAGGTGTTGATGCCCCTGTACAGGTCATTGGTAAGGCCCCACTTGGAGTATTGTGTTCAATTTTGGAGACCGTATCTGGTGAAGGACGTAAGAAGACTTGAGGCGGTCCAGAGGAGGGCGACAAAAATGATAGGAGGCTTGCGCCAGAAGACGTATGAGGAGAGACTGGAAGCCCTGAATATGTACACCCTAGAGGAAAGGAGAGACAGGGGAGATATGATTCAGACATTTAAATACTTGAAGGGTATTAACGTAGAACAAAATCTTTTTCAGAGAAAGGAAAATGATAAAATCAGAGGACATAATTTGAGGTTGAGGGGTGGTAGATTCAAAGGCAATGTTAGGAAATTCTACTTTACGGAGAGGGTGGTGGATGCCTGGAATGCACTCCCGAGAGAGGTGGTGGAGAGTAAAACTGTGACTGAGTTCAAAGAAGCGTGGGATGAACACAAAGGATCTAGAATCAGAAAATAAGATTAAATATTGAATTAAGGCCAGTACTGGGCAGACTTGCACGGTCTGTGTCTGTTTATGACTGTTTGGTGGAGGATGGGCTGGGGAGGGCTTCAATGGCTGGGAGGGTTAGATGGGCTAGAGTAAGTCTTAACAGAGATTTCGGCAGTTGGAACCCAAGCACAGTACAGGGTAAAGCTTTGGATTCTTGCCCAGAAATAGCAAAGAAGAAAAAATTAAAAAATTTAAATTGAATCAGGTTGGGCAGACTGGATGGACCATTCGGGTCTTTATCTGCCGTCATCTACTATGTTATGTTACTATGTTTCCCTTCCTGACAGAAAGCAGGAACAGTAACCACTGAACTACTCATAAAGTGATTGATCACCATCACCCTCCCTTCCTATTCCTACTGCAGACTGCAGTATAGCTCAACAGCAAAAGGAAGAAAGAGATCATGTTAGGGTGGTGTCTAGCAAAACAGGGAGGGAGGGAGTCAGCATGTGGCCTAACAGGGAGCATGGGTAGAGTTACCAGATGTCCAGGAAAACCCAGACATGTTCTCTTTAGAGAGGACTGTCCGGGTGCCTGGAGAGATTTCCAAAACCCAGCAGTTTGGCTGGGTTTTAGAAGATCCTGAGCTTTGGGGCCACATCTGGAGGGTCTCTGCGCTTGCATGGACATTGACGTGATGTCACATGCATGTGACATCATCGTGTCGATGTCCACACACGCATGGAGGTCAGGGAAGGAGACACAAGATTTGTGTGGGGGAAGGGGTTTGGTAGATTGGGGCAGTGCTTGAGGCAGAATGAGGCAGGGCTGTGGGCATAACGGGGAATGCCCAGGGGTCCTCTTTTTTTTTTTTTTTTTTTTAAAGAGGAAATCTGGTAATTTGAAAGGATGAGGTAATCAAGCACAGGAGATTCCAACAGCAGGATGGCCACAGAGCACATGGAGGTATGAAGGGCAGAAGAAGGAGGGTGGAAGATAAAGTGCTGGCAAGAGCAAGACTCAAGGCTGCAGCAACATGGGGTTAGTGGGATGGCATATGATAGACTAAAAACTGGAAACTTCTGCTTCACCGTTGCCCAGTTTGTAGAGTCAAGGAACTGGCTACTACTTGGCAGACTGCTGGGGTGGTATCAAGATATTATCTGAACTTGGGGGGGGGGGGGAGGGAAGAATCTCTCTGGAGCAGGATCCATTTGGAAGGGAGGATCGGATAATGAACTGCAGCTGGAAGGCTAAAAATTTAATCAGGGCATTTCCATATAATCTGTACCCTCCCAAATTTGCAGTATAGAAAAATCTGGATTTGTTTTCCAGGGTATCCAATCAGAATGTCTATGAGATACCTTTGGATGCACTGCATCCCTTGTATAGAAATTTATCTCATTCATATTGATTGTGCCCCCACCCACAAAAAGAAACAACATCTAGGGGTTATTCCAAGATCACCATAAGAAGCACTAGTTAGACACACATAGAGTCATAAAAACGTGGTGTTTGAACTTGCCATGCATTTCAGCCCTTGAAATAGGAATCTTTTAAAACTACTTATTATATAAATGATCCTGGTTATATTTCCCCTGACACTTGTTTCTTCAACCTTGGAGAAACACACACAGCTGCATTCTAAGGGGAAATGTTCAGAACTTTAAAGCAATTTTAAAGTGAGATTCTAAAGAACTGTAAAGTGATATAAAGAAGCAGCTGTGAAAAGATCCATTAAAGGGTCACCTGTAAAAGAGATACAACTTTCTGTAAACATCTGGAGTGCTTCCAAAGGCATTTTGACTTCTATTAACTTTTGATAGATAGTAGTTTATTAAAGCTGGATATCAGTATAAAAATATCAGACTGGGCTACACCTCAGACTGCCCTTTATTTTAATTTTATTAATCCAATCTGTTTTTAGTAAATACGGCGTTTTTTTTTTTTTTTACAGAATCACTGCTCGTAGGTTATCATTCATATCTTGTCACAGAGACTGCTCTTGCTCTAAGTGGGTGCTGGGCAGAGTCCACAATTTAAAGTAGTGAATCGTAAACTGTTGTGCCATGGCACAATAGTACAATAGTGTGCCGTGACAAGATTCCGGGTCTGCTGCAGCAAGATACGAGCCTGTCACCGGTGCTTCTCCTCCTTTCTTTCCCCCCCCCCCCCAGGGATGAAGGGATTTCCAAAACCTAGCAGCTTGTTTATGTTTTGGAAGGCCCCCGAGCTCAGGGCCATGTCTGGAAGAACTCTGAGCATGCGCGGGTGGCATGATGACATCACACGCATGCGTGTGACATCATCAGCCGATATCTGTGCATGCTTGGAGGCCCTCTAGATGCGGCCCTGATTTAAAGAAAGCAAATCGGATTAATAAATGCCACATAAATATTCATAATCTTATACAGGTAAGAATCTGTTTAGTTACATGTTTATTTGGCTGTGGCAAATGTGTAAGTGTTACTACTGAATAAACATGTCCCTTTATAACTTATACCTCTATTTGTGCATTTGCACGTTATCTGTTTACTGACTGAATATAGGGCTGATGAATGAATTGCAATATTTTTATATTTTTTATTAACCATTAATAGCATAGAACAAGAAAGAAAAAAATCCCCCAAACAAGCCAATATATATACAGAAAATAGCCTCAATAAGTAAAAATACTTCCCAAAAAGGGAGACAACGGTTAGTGCACATGATAAAAAAATACACAGCATCCCACAGAGCAGGTGTCTTACCAAGAACTAGGAAGGCTGTTACCAAAAATTTGAAATAGGCAGCAAGCTCACGATTTCCTTAATAGTCATATGCGCCTGCAGGCTGGGAGAGTGCAAAACAGGGAGCCAAGTGACTGAAATCACCATTACTGCTCCCTAATTCTGCTTTTCCCTTACCCACATTAGCCCAAGTTGGAAATGTTGCAGGTTAGCTTCCCCCTCCCCCCAACTTCCCATTCAATATATGGATTTCCATTCCCATCATACCCAAGTTCCAATTCAGTCTGAAGTCCCCCTCCCTTCTCCCCATTGGATAGGAACCTATCTGTGTTGTACTGTAATCGCTACAGCCAGCCTGGCCCAGAAACATGAATTCCTATTTCCTCTCCTGCAGCCACAATCACTGCTTTTGCTTAGCGTTGGCATTCATCAGTGGTCTCTTTCTCCAGCAGAGCTTAATTATACACATTTTAGCT
Source organism: Geotrypetes seraphini (assembly GCF_902459505.1). Classification (NCBI taxonomy): domain Eukaryota; kingdom Metazoa; phylum Chordata; class Amphibia; order Gymnophiona; family Dermophiidae; genus Geotrypetes; species Geotrypetes seraphini. The sequence continues at coordinate 202,044,337 of NC_047089.1, forward strand.
TCATGTACTAATCCACATATTACCCAGATGGTTGTTTTCAACAATGGACCCATGATGAAGGCAAATACATTTGTCAAAACATGAACTGTGCAGGGCCTCCCGTTTCAGGTCATCTACTGAAGCACATCACACTGCCACACCATTTGTCAGTTGATTTGCTGCATTTGGATTTATACTCAACCATCATCAGTTACATTAACACTAGCTGCTCATTTTATCGGCACAATATTTTGAACTATGCTTCACGATTCAGAGTCATTGCTGTTCTCTTTTGTGATCTATTAGTTGCTCTTACTGGACTATATATATATCCGCTATGATAAAACCCATAGTGAGCATGCGCAGTTGAAATTCCATGCGGCCATGATCCCTGATCCGTGATCTGTGGAGCCTAGCTCCTAGGAATTGCCCAATACAGAGGAGAGAAGAAGTTGTGGGGAGGTGAGCCGTGTGTGAGTTTAAAGGGGTGGTGACTTTCTCCCTCTAGGCTTTGGGGCAGAAGGGGGTGGGCTAGAGATGTGTTGGAGCCTCTAGTATCCCTAGTGATGAGGAAGGAGTACAAATGGGACAGCAGGATTTAAGCTGAGCCTGAAAAGAAATATGGGACCTTCTTGAAGTATGTTTCCTTGGCTTTCTGATAGTTCTGACTAACTCATGTTGAATTACTGACTGAATTTGCATGGGAACTGATTTGCATAATTTTTATACTAGCCTTGTTTCAACAGGCTGATAAAATTGAGAAACTCATGGACATGAAGAATGGAGTCTTTGGGCCCAGTGGCTATACCAAGCGGTGAGGTGATAAGCGGTGAGGTCACCGCATGCGCAGTATCCCCAGCAACGTAGGAGAAGCCTTTGGTGGTTTGCGAGTCCAACGCATGCAGCGGTTTCCTCCAGCTAAGCCTGTGGCAGTGTGCAACGCTTCCCCTATCGCTAGCCTGTGGCGATTTGCGTGTCCAACGAGTGCGGTGGTTTCCTATACCTGAGCCTGTGGTGCTTTCCCTATTGCTACAAGGCCCTGCCAGAGCTGCTTTATAAAACATACCAAGCCGGGAAATGGCACCGCTGCAGCTACCATGCATGTGTACACCGCAGGACAGAAAGCAGGGAAGAGGCACTGCTGGACAGGGGGGAAGTAAAAGGAAAGTAGAAGGGGTGCTGCTGGATGGGGGGAGGTAAAAGGAAGGGAGAAGGGCTACTGCTGGACAGGGGGAGCAAGGAAGGGGTGCTGCTGGACAGGGGGAAGGGAGAAGGAAAGACAGACAGGGGGAGAGAGAAAAAAAGACAGAAAGAAAGACAGTCATATAGAAAGAAAGAAAGAAATGCCTAATGGTCTATAAAACTAGTATATATATATATATATATATTACTGTGTGCATTGTTTTTATGTTATCATTTATTACTTTCATGTTAATAAACCTGGGACTTGCTGGTTCATTTATTCCACTTCTCCAGTTTCTCTGAATACTGGTTTGTGTTTGTTGCTTCTCCTTTGCCCAGTGGAGTTTTGAGGTTTTTGTTTACTCTTGCACCACAATCACTATTGCCAGCCTATCCCAGTAATATTGATTTGGCTCCCTCTTCTTTGGCCTTGATCACTGCTATTGCTAGCAGCAAGGGAGGAAGAGATAGCCATAGACTGTGGGGGGGGGGGGAGCTTTCTCCTTCTGCCACATCTAATTATTGGATGGTGAAAGTAAACTTTAAGTAAGGGAGGGCTGTTGAAAGGGGAGAAAGAAAGAAGTGATGAACATAGGGACAGAGAGCATAGGGGGTCAAGAGAGACTGGATGAGTCTGGTGAGTGTAAAAGAGAAGGAATGAGCCTGATATGATACTTTTGCTAAAGAAGGAGAATCCTAGGGATGACAAATGTCATTGTCCACAGCCAAAAAATGGTATTCATGACTGAGTTTAGGTGGGGACTTGAGGCTGACAGAGTGTCAGAGATAAAGAGGAGACTAGGGATTAGGCAGGAGTAGGGGAGTTGAGAGAATTGAAATTTGGGTATGATGGGAGTGAAGATTCATATACTGAATGGGAAGTCAAAGATTGTGTGGTGTGTGTGTTAGATGATCTGAGGTATTTCATAAAATTCATAGTAAGGTGAGTGGGTGGAGAGAGATTGTGAAAAACGTGGAGGCACTGGGGAAGAAGTAAGAGAGATGAAAGAGCTTTATTTATGAATGAATGCTAGAAGATAGAAATAGAGGAGCTGGAGAAAATCAGTTGTGTTTGATAAGAGCTGAGCTGAGTGCTGATTGGTTGATTCGGACCAGAAGTGAGGTCTGTGTTGGAGGGAGGGCTTTAAGTGCTCTTGTCTGCTTCCTTTGTTCTGGGGCTGGTCTCAGCATGACTGCACTTTTCAAGGCTGTATTGTTTGTTCAAAATATCTTCTAAAATCACAGCTCTATATGATAATAATAATGATAATAATTTAAATTGTGAAAACCTCAGACCCTGAACCCGTGACTGGTGATAAAACCGAACCGAGGTTCATTGGGGGACCATCATCGTTTTCACTGTCCCCTTTACCATCTAAAGATAAATATAAATATAATGAACAAATAAAAAAAATGAAAAAAAGATGAAAAAAAGAACTTAACTGAAATGGATGGTGTCCAATCGTTAATGATCCTCAGCGGTGAATAAAGTGACTGGTGCGTGTGCTGATTAAAAAAACCACTTTACTCCTCCATTATATAATCCCTGTCCCCCCGACTCGAGTTTCGAGTATTTTCTTCTTCAGGGAAGGACTCTGTTAAACCAAAGTATAGTGAAGTGAGGGGGGACAGGGATTATATAATGGAGGAGGGGGGACAGGGATTATATAATGGAGGAGTAAAGTGGTTTTTTTAATCAGCACACGCACCAGTCACTTTATTCACCGCTGAGGATTATTAACGATTGGATACCATCCATTTCAGATAAGTTATTTTTTTCATCTTTTTTTCATTTTTTTTATTTGTTCGTTATATTTATATTTATCTTTGGATGGTAAAGGGGACAGTGAAAATGATGATGGTCCCCCAATGAACCTCGGTTCGGTGTTATCACCAGTCACGGGTTCAGGGTCTGAGGTTTTCACAATTTAAATTATCATCATTATTATTATCATATAGAGCTGTGATTTTAGAAGATATTTTGATTATTTAAATATCACAGAGGAATAATATATATCTCTCCACATTAAAGTGTATTGTTTGTTCTCCTGATGCGCCAAACATTGGTGAAACAAGGTCGCTTTTTGGGAAGATTGGAGAAGACGTGACAGTGTTGGCGCTCAAGTCGTCTTTTGTCAGCTAAGTCCTTGAACGTGCCTCCGGATGACTTTGCCCTTTTCTAAACCTGAGCTGTTCTGTGAGGGGGTTTTTTTTGCCAGTGAAAGTATCAAAAGCAGTTTTGATTCGTACCTTTTGGTCTATACTGCTACATTCGTCTGAGACTTTTTCTCCCTCTTTTTGGGTGCATGTTGGGATTGAAGAGGGGGGTACCTTGGTGCCAGGATCACGCAACATTTTGAATCATTATATGAACATATTATATGTTGTGTGTCCTTGTATAATTAGTTTAAAAAAAAACAAAAAAAAAAACCATCTGCCACTTTTTTGCCATTTTTGGGACATTTTTCTGCTTCAAAAATGATATCCCTGGAGGTTAAGGGCTTACAATTGGCATGTGTGTTTCTAAAAACCTCTTCATAGGCTAATGAGTTGTAATGGGGTATGATAATGGATTGTCTGTGGTGGTTTCTCCTGTTTAACCCTCATTGATTTTGGGGAGGAACCTGTACCTTGCATCAGTGACGTAGTAAGGGGGAAGGGGCAGTCCATCCCAGGCGCCATCTTCCTTGGGGTGCCGGCACCCCTCCTCCTCTCTCCTCCTTACCATTCCTCCCCATGCCACATGCATGCCCCTTCCCCCAAACCTTTTAAACTTTGACGCGAGCAGCCACTGGGCGCTGCTTACCCTCACTACGCCACTGCCTTGCATAGCCAAATCCCAGTTTTCCAGCGTTGTCTACTCTTCCGAGCCCCAAAACAGTGGGAATGAATTGATTCCTGTGTAACAATTTGAGGCTAAATGGTTTAGAATATTTTGTAAAAGATAATACTTTGGCAGTACAGTTTCCCCTCCTATGGTTTAAACACTGGGCCACTGTGATTATATAGTGCACTGATAGGAATTCATGCAGCTCTAATCTAATTATTCAGCCAGATTTCACAAATAGCAATGGAATCTTACCAAAGCTCCATCGTTTCATTTTAAGTTCATTGCCTCTGCTTAGTTTCCTTTGCAGAATTTTATGCTGGCCCTAAACTGGCACACTTTACAAATGATTACTGTTAGGCATACTAAGTTCCTGCCTCACTTTTTGGCAAAAGGAAAGAAAGTGAATTGACTAAGGGATCTCAATGTCCCTCCTCGAAGGCCGCAATCCAGTCGGGTTTTCAGGATTTCCTCAATGAATATGCATGAGATCTATGTGCATGCACTGCTTTCAATGCATATTCATTGGGGAAATCCTGAAAACCCGACTGTATTGCGGCCCTCAAGGAGGGACTTTGAGATCCCTGGAGATGTAAATGAGTGGAAACAGTAGAAGAAGGTTTTTGAACTCAGGTTTCTAGCTTTTCTAAACCGCTCTGAACTGTTTGCAGTATTAAGGTATATAAAAATAAAGTTATTATTATTCTAACTAAGCTATCTGTTTACCCCAGATAACACTTTTCTGAAATGCAGATTGTAAATATATATATCTATCTAGAGCGGGGGGCGTCAAATGTCGGTCCTCGAGGGCCGCAATCAAGTCAGGTTTTCAGGATTTCCCCCAATGAATATGCATGAGATCTATTTGCATGCACTGCTTTTGTTGTATGCTAATAGATCTCATAGAAACATAGAAACATAGAAGATGACGGCAGAAAAGGGCTACAGCCCATCAAGTCTGCCCACTCTGCTTACCCACCCCCTGTCTATGCCCTAATGATCCAATTTCCTTATCTTGACCCTCTTAGGGATCCCATTTATTCTTAAAGTCTGGCACGCTGTCTGCCTCAATCACCTGCACTGGAAGCTTGTTCCAATGATCAACCACTCTCTCTGTGAAGAAATACTTTCTGGTGTCGCCATGAAATTTTCCGCCCCTGAGTTTGAGCAGGTGCCCTCTTGTGGCCGAGGGTCCCTTGAGAAAGAAAATATCATCTTCCACTTCGACACGTCCCGTGAGGTACTTAAATGTTTCGATCATGTCTCCCCTCTCCCTACGTTCCTCGAGAGTGTAGAGCTGCAATTTGTTCAGTCTCCGCAGCCGCCGCAGTTTAGAACAAATGCCAGGAAGTTCTTTTTCACCCAGAGGGTGGTGGATACATGGAACGCACTACCGGAGGATGTGATAAGCAGAAGCACGCTACAGGGCTTCAAAGAAGGTCTGGACAGGTACCTGGAGGACAAAGGGATTGAGGGGTACAGATAAGAGTAGAGGTAAGGTTATAGGGATAGGATTAGAGGTAAATGGTAAAATTAGTCAGAGACCACTGTTCAGGCAGTGGGCCTGATGGGCCGCCGTGAGAGCGGACCGCTGGACGAGATGGACCTCTGGTCTGCCTCAGCGGAGGCAACTTCTTATGTTCTTATGTTCTCTCTTCGTACGAGAGACCCTTGAGCCCCAAGATCATCCTGGTGGCCGTCCGCTGAACCGATTCAATTCTGCGCACATCTTTACTGTAATGTGGCCTCCAGAATTGCACACAGTACTCCAGATGAGGTCTCACCATGCATATTCATTGGGGAAATCCAGAAAACCCGACTGGATTGCGGCCCTCGAGGACCAGCATTTGACACCCCTGATCTAGAGAGAGAGAAAGAGGGAGATGCATGCTAGGATGTAAAAATAAGGTAAATACCGGTACATGCTTTATTTGCGTGAAAGCTCTTGTTTTCTTATAAGGCACCATTTTGATTACATATCCTATGAAATTACCAATGAGCACTGAAGCATTTCAGCAGGCCACAAGACCATACATGCTGGGCTTCACTTGGAAATTTGCAAATTGGTTTCAATATTTAGCAGCAAAAAGGGGTTGTCAAAGGTTTAGCAGACCTGGTGCTCTGTATGATTGTTTTCTTGATTGAACCAGTCTCATCTGAATGCTGTTAACAGTCATCCTAGGTATTCATGATAATGGATTACCGGTATTTAGGGCTACCTGCCTATCTTTAATCAGGATTCTGAATCTAGAAAGCAGTGTTTGTTTTAGACCTGCTCCATTAATTTGATGTGGTACACTATCGGGCCCAGTTTTCATAAACACTTATCTATATAGTGCCCTATTCATCTACCCTGGAACTATCCGGGGCATAATAAGATAGTACATGATGGCAGCTAAAAGGTTAGAGCTCTTCAGCTTGGAAAAGATATGGTTAAGGGGTGATTGAAGTCTACAAAATCCTGAGTGGTGTAGAATTGATACAAGTGGATTGATTTTTTTTTTTTTACTGCATCATAATTTACACAAACTAGGGGACACTCGATGAAGTTACAGAGTAATACTTTTAGAACCAATAGGAGGAAATATTTTTTCATTCAGAGAATAGTTAAGCTCTGGAATGCATTGCCAGAGGATGTGGTAAGAGCAATTAATGTAGCTGGTTTTAAAAAAGGTTTAGACATATTCCTGGAGGAAAAGTCCATAGTCTGCTGTTGAGACAGACATGGGACGGTAGCATGGAATGCTGCTACTATTTGAGTTTTTGCCAGGTACTTGTGACTTGGACTGGCCTCCACGAAGACGGGATACTGGGCTAGATGGACCACGAGTCTGACCCTGTAAGCAGTGGCGTACCTAGGGTATGTGGCACCCGGGGCCCATCATTTTTTGACACCCCCCCCCCCCCCCCATGTAAAAAAATTTTTTTTTTTTTTTTTTTTTGCAATAACCATTAAATGGAATAAATGGTCAGAATAGAAACAGGCAGTGAAAATTTTCTTTTATTGAACCTCATATATGTAACCATTATTCCAAACATAACATAACATAAATTATGTCTAAATTGTCATGACATTAGAAGTACATATGGAGTAGTTGCAGGTGATGCTTGGGACAGTTCTGATTGTGTTAGTTCGGTTTTATGTGTTTTTTGAATAGAAGGGTTTTTATTTCTTTTTGAAGGTTTTGCAGTCTGTGGTTGATATCAATTGGTTGTAGAGTTGGGGGTCGAGTGTTGCAGCTCGAATGGCTAGGAGGTTGTCGAACAGTTTTTTTCTTTTGACGTTTTTGGTTGGAAGGTGTGTGAATGGTGCACAAGTTCTCCTATGTCTGTTTGAAGTGGATTGAATTATTTAGCTGAAGAAATTAGTTACCCTCCATTCCACACACATTAATTCTCTTCCATTTTTGTTCCCATTATAAAAAACACTGATAAGTTCCCAGAAAAAAAATACATTAAAATAAGAAGTGAAAACAAAGGCCCCTACAGATGAGAACATAACATAAGAATAGCCTAACTGGGTCAGACCAAGGGTCCATCATGCCCAGTAGCCCATTCTCATGGTAGCCAATCCAGGACACTAATACCTGGTCAAAACCCAAAGAGTAGCAACATTCCATGCTACCGATCCAGGGCAAGCAGACACTTCCCCCATGTCTTAATAACAGATTATGGACTTTTCCTCCAGGAATTTGTCCAAATCTTTCTTAAAACCAGCTACACTATCTGCTTTTACCATAACTTCTGGCCACTTCATTTTTAAGTTTAGATCTTTCCTTTCAAACAGAGACCTTGCTAGATGTCAAATACAGCACAAGGTAACTTCACATGGACTTAGCTGTGCAGGAAATGTGAATCTCCTCATACACCCACCATATAGTGCAAAAATGTGCAAAGGTCTGTTTTTTTTCTTTCGATCACTACATAGCCTAATGCCACACAAGCAGCGCTGTTACAAACATATTCTGTAGGTCAATGCTAAGGATAACAAAGTTTCCTTCCTTGGACCAGAAGGAGATAAACCACTGGAAGAGATCCCAACACAACACCCAAAGACCCACTCAGTGTGTGAATCAGTTGAGTGGAGTGGACTAACTGGGGGGTGGAAATGGGCCCGGAGTTTGCTCAGCAGAATTTCCCAGACCACCTCTTCCTCTCAACACATTGACACGCTGCCACCATCACCACTAGGAACACCTCACTGGGTAGGCCAGATAGCTATGCTATAAACTTTATAAAACACATTATTATATTTTCTTATAAAGCACATATTTTAACTGACCTCTCTGACATCCTCAGCCTTTCCATTCACAAAAATAGAAGGAAGAAAAGTTCCCATTTCCTGCTGTCTCATGTCCCCGGCCTATACAATATTTTTTTTCTGCAGACCCTTCAAAAGTCTGACCAAATCCTCGTTTCACTTGCATTATAAAGTACTGAGGATGCCATCTCTCCCCAATCCCAGGTCCTAAAGTCTAAGACAGTAGCGCAAACTAATGCTGCCAGATACAGGAAAAAAAAATTTTGATTCGATTCAGCCCTATTGAATTGGTTTTTCAATTCGATTTTCCTGCCCAGTTGGGTGATTTTTTTCAAAACTCCTGGTGGGTTTTATAGCTTTTTCACCCCCTTTGGCTTCTCCTAACCACACTGGCGCTGTGGTGTAAATAAAATAAAGAAACAAAAAGGACTTTTCCTCTTTCTGTTAAATCCTAGCTCACGTTTGCAGTCCAACACCAGCTCTGGCAGGATACACATTTCAAATCTGACATGTTATAATCACAAACAGAAAATAAAATTAATTTTTCTACCTTTTGTTGTCTGGTTATATTTCAAATCTTGTTGGTCCAAGGCTCTGGTTTTCTTCTGATAACTTGCTTGCCAGGGTCTCCTTCTTTCTGCATGCTAACCATCCATCTGCCAACTCTGTCCTCCCTTTCCATTTCCCTTCCCTTCCCAGGAAGTCTGGTATCTTTCCTTTTTTTCATCTCCCTCCACAGATTCACCTTTTCTTAAATACCCTTTCATCCGGCATCTCTCCCTCCTTCCCCACCATCCCAGAGTCCACCATCTCTCTGTTTCTTTTCCTAATTACCCTCCTATCCAGTATCTCTATCCCTCCTCCACACCATCCCTTGTGTCCAATTTCTCTCCCTTTCTGTTCCTTCCCTCCCTAAATCCCATGGTCCATCATCTCTCTCCCTCTCCTCTATTTTCAGACCCATTATTTCTTCCCCCCCCCCAAAGTTTGGCATATGCATGTCTCTTTGAACACCCCCTTCCCTCCGTGTACTTCTAAATCATGGTCCCCCCCCAAAGGCCTGTCCCCCCTTAAAGGTCTGCCTGTCCCACCTTGAAGGCCTGCACCCCCCTTGAAGGCCTGTCCCTTCCCCTTGTAGGCCTGTCCCCCCCTTGAAGGCCTGCCTGCCTGTCCCCCCCTTGAAGGTCTGCACCCCCCGAAGGCCTGCACCCCCCCGAAGGCCTGTCCCCCACTTGAAGGCCTGTCCTACCCCCCTGTAGCTTCTCCCCCCCCCTTGTAGGCCTGTCCCCCCTTGAAGGCCTGCCTGCCTGCCTTTCCCCCCTTGAAGGCCTGCACCCCCTTGAAGGACTGCACCCCCCCCCGAAGGCCTGCACTCCCTTGAAGGTCTGCACCCCCCCGAAGGCCTGTCCCCCCCTTGAAGGCCTGTCCCACCCCCTTGTAGGCCTGTCCCCCCCTTGTAGGCCTGTCCCCCCTTTAAGGCCTGCCTGCCTGCCTTTCCCCCCCTTGAAGGCCTGTCTCCCCCTTGAAGGCCTGCACCCCCCTTGAAGGCCTGCACCCCACCTTGAAGGCCTGTCCCCCCCCTTGTAGGCCTGTCCCCCCCCTTGTAGGCCTGTCCCCCCCTTGAAGGCTTGCCTGCCTTTCCCCCCTTGAAGGCCTGTTCCCCCCCTTGAAGGCCTACACCCCCTTGAAGGTCTGCACCCCCCCAAAGGCCTACACCCCCCCCCGAAGGCCTGCACCCCCCTGAAGGCCTGCCTGCCCCCCTTGAAGGCCTGCACCCCTTGAAGGTCTGCACCCCCCCCCCGAAGGCCTGTCCCCCCTTGAAGGCCTGCCTGCCTGCCTGCCTGTCACCCCCTCCCCCTTGAAAGCCTGCTTGCCTGCCCGCCCGCCCGCCCCACCCTGAAGGCCTGATGCCCCGACCCACCCCGAAGGACCGCTCGCCCCCCTGGCCTCCCCGCACCACCTATGAACAGCCGCAGCAGGATCGCGAAGTCAGCGTCAGCGATCCCTGCGCTGCTTCCTGCGCCACGGTCCCGCCCCTCCTCTGACGTCAGAGGAGGGGCGGGATCGCGGCACAGGAAGCAGCGCAGGGATGCTGACGCTGACTTCGCGATCCTGCTGCGGGCTGCTTCACAGGTGGTGCAGGAAGGTCAGTGGGGCGAGCGGTCCTTCGGGGGTGGCGGGGGACTGAACGGCAAGGCCGGGAACACCCCCTTAGGGCTGGTACCCGGGGCGGCCCGCCCCCCCCGCCCCCCCCCTAGGTACGCCACTGCCTGTAAGACTATTCTTATGTTCCTTCAAATAGTCCTAGAACCAGTAGAATACCCAGAAAGTGTGGTTTTTTTGGGTGGGGGGTCATAGGGATGGGGAGAGGTTACCCTTTTCTTTTTCCTTTCTCTGTCTTTCCCTCTACTCCCTTACTAAACTAAACAATTAAAATACTTTAGTGGGTAGGGATCCTCAAGCCTCATCAGTTGAAGATATCTGGAAACCAACTCCCTCACTCACAAAAGCATGACAGTCAGAGAAAGCAATTCGTGTTGCTGATGCCAGTATCATAGGCATACTCAGTTCTCACATATGAACTGAGCATGTGTGAAAATGAAGCATACTTGCAGTGCCAGAGTCAATGGCTCAAAGTGTTACCACTGACTGCCGGGCTTTGCTGACTAAGGCCTGTGGATTCTGAATGTTTTCAGCTGGCAGGACTTGGAGATCTCTACCAGCTATACAAGAGATACACTGACTATTGGGTGGTCTGAGACAAGAGAGGAGAGGCCCACTCACAGCTATACCTCTGCCTAGCTCTAAGGGACATCCATGAATCTAACAAGTTGTAGATGTAAGCTAAAATAGAGAAAACATTTTTATTCAACAATCTAGTTGGAGTTTGTTTTGTAGAATGTGGTCAAAGCATCTAGTTTTACCAGGTTAAAAAAAAAAGAAAAGAATGGAATTGCTCATAAACAGTTATTAGCAAATGGATTTTTGAGAAAGCTATCACTTATCACTGGGCATGAGCTAAAAGGAATGAATCTACTCTGTAGGACAAAAGTCCTCAAATTTACCCACTATTTTAAGTTCTTGTAAACCGTGTCGAGCTCCATTCTCATGGAGATGATGCGGTATATAAACTTAAGGTTTAGATTAGATTATTCCTCGAGATCTGCCATTCAGTCTGGTTTTAAGGATTTCCACAATTAATGTATATGAGATCTGTTTGCGTGCAATGAAAGCAGTAAATGTAAATGAGTCTCATACATATTCATTGTGGAAATCCTGAAAACCCAACTGTTTTGTGGCCCTTGAGGACCATGATTGCCTAGCTCTGTGCTAGGTGACAGACTAGCCACTGTCAGAGGCAGGGTGTCATATTTTGTCCTGATGCAGGGTGTCATTTTGTCCTGATACAGCATGGCTTGTCTTATGCACTTACACTCTCCTCATTCCAAATTACAAGTAATTTTAGTATTTTCTCAATATCAACTTATGTTTATCCCTTAATGGAAGGACATCTTTCATTAGTTTGGGATGTAGCACTGTTGCAGTGTAGTTCATTAACCTCTGACATAAAATTAAAGGCAAAGCGCTGATTTGCCCCAGGGGGATCTGTTTTCAAAAGCGAGCAAATAAAAAATTGATGGTCTGGGACATGTGACTATTAGCACATTTCGTCTTTGATAGCTTTGTGGCTTCTAAGATCAGATAGGCATAGGACAAGGATTCTGCACACACAGTCTACAAAGGGACAACAAAAAACCCAACTGTTTTGAGATAGCAACATGTAGCCATGTTATGGGGAGATTTTTAAGGTTCTGGATTCACTACCAACTTTACAGACTATGTTGACCTTACATTAGATGAAATAAATAGTAGAGTTGGCATTAGAGCACATCCACACATTAGTAGCCAGCATTTTCAGTTAAAGACTCTCTCATGGAGAAGAGAGTCCAGTGTGGATCTTTTTTTTTTCTCCTTGTTACTCTAAATATAGGTTTTGAGGTTAGCGTCAGCTCACTATTGCCTTGTGAACTCAAAAAGTCACAGGCATTTGTATTAGTCCAGGCTTTGCTTTACAAGAGCCTGATAGTTTTTGTTTTATTTAACCATGCCCTGATTGCTAAGGCCAGAGGCATAGTAAGGGGGGAGGGGGTGGGCCGTCCCAGGTGTCGGCACCTCTCCGCCCCACATGCCATGCTCATGCCCTCCCCTCCTCTCTCCCCCTCCCTCGCTCCAAGTCCTGTCTTTACATCTTCGCCAGCGCAAGCAGCTTCTCCAGCCTTGCTCCCCTCTTAAATCACTTCCTGGTCACGAGGCCAGGAAGTGACATTAGAGGAAAAGACAACATGGCGTGAGCAGCAGGCTGGAGAAGCTGCTTGCACTGGTGAAGATTTAAAGAGGTACGGGGGAAGGGAGGACATGAGTGTAGCGTGAGGGATGTGGAAGGAGTGGGTGTGGAGAGGAGGGCATGGGGGGGCACCACTGCCCTGGGCATCTCTTACCCTCATTACGCTGCTGGCTAAGGCCTATATTCCTTAATTGTAATATGGATCCTTTTCAGATTAGATAATATGTGAGTCTACCTCAAGATTTATATATCACATATCTTTTTGCAAATTGAAACCATCTCGGAAATGCTGCAGTTGCAGCACAATCATCGGTGCATTTCCAAAGAATTGCTGCATATTTTGCCGAAAGGTGATAAATTAGAATCAAGTAGCTAATTTCTATGACAAATCACTTGAAAAGTACGTAGAATTGGGGGAATAAGTAGCCTAATGGCTAGAGCAGCAGACTGAGATCCTGGGGAATTGGGTTCAACTCCCACTGCAACTCCCTATGACTCTGGGCAATTGCTTATCTTTCTGTTGCCTCAGGTGCAAAAACTTAAGATTGTGAGCCCCCTAGGGGCAGGGAAAGTACCTGCATATATTGTGTATAGCACCGCATAAGTCTAGTAACAATATAGAAATGATTAGTAGTACCATGTTTCACCGAAAATAAGACCTACCCCGAAAATAAGCCCTAGCATGATTTTCGGGGTAGGTCTTAATATAAGCCCTATACCCTAAAATAGGTCCTAGTCGCCGGCAGCAGCACTTCCCCTTGCACCCCTCCACCGACCCCCCTGCCGACTCTTCCATCGCTCGTGCCGACTGCGAAACTGAAATACTGTACCTTGTAACAAACAGCAGCGTCGCAGCAATGTAAACAAGCTGCTTTAAGGCCTTTTCCTGCCTGGGTGTTCCTCTGCCACATCACTGATGTCATCAGCAATGCAGTACATGTGCTCGAGCAGGAGAAGGCCGCGAAGCAGCCTGTCTACATTGCTGCGCCGCTGCCATTTGTTACAAGGTACAGTATTTCGGTCTCGCAGTCGGTGGGAGAGATGGAAGGGTTGGCAGGTGGGTGAGCGGCAGCGGTGGGGAGCGGGGGGAGGGAGGGATACAAGGTGCAAGGGTTCTGCTGCACAGGGGGATGGGAGGGAGGGATAGAAAGACACTGCATAAGGGAAGGGTGAGAGGGGAGGAAAGATTCTGCACATGTGGGGGAGAGAAAGGAAATAGGAAGAATTGGGGTGGAGGAAGGGAAGGGAGAGATGATCATTGTACAGTACATGAAAAAAAGAAGACCTACCCCGAAAATAAGACCTAGTGCCTTTTTTGGGCCCAAAATTAATATAAGACAGCATCTTATTTTTGGGGAAACACAGTAGTAGTAGGAATTTCTGCAGGATGAACTTGGCTAAAATATTTTGAGTTTTCTCCTAGCTATGCACCAAAAACTAGGAACTGGTTGGAATGGCATTTTAGCACTTTATAAACACGTGCCATTTAATCTAGTTTTAATCAGTTGGGTCAGAAGAAACCTGCATAACATTTAATAAAATACAATATTCTTTTTTTAAATTTCAGCTTGTATTCTGTTACTGGAAGGTTATGCAGAAAGAGAAGTAAAGATTGCTTGTAAAACTCAATGAGCCAGCACAGAAGTGTTATAAATCTTATTAGAAGTTAAACATTAAGTGGCAATACCTGACATTACAAGGTAATGCCATCCATTATCAGAATACAGATATGTGTCCCGTGAGCAGAGCCAAGGACTCATAATGAAGAGTGATCTGGTCATGATTGGCAGTACTCCAAGATGAGAATGTTGCTTAACGGGTGATTGGATCTATTGGCAGACTGACACAGGAACAGAAAGCAGATAAATCATGGATACATTTTTACTAGAATCTCTCCTCCCCCTCCCATCAGAGACACTGGAATCAAAGAATATCATGGCAGAATGTAATCATCAATCTTCCAAAATCATTCTAAGTAATCCCAACCCTGCCAAAAATCCCTTGCATGTCCAAATCCCAATGTTGGACCACATTGGCATGTGGAAGGACTATAGAGAATGACAAAGGGGCAAATTTTCCCCATACCCCTGGGATATTTCTATCCCCCTCCCATCCCCGCGAGCTCTGTCCTGGACCACGCCCCATTCCTGCAAGCTCTATCCTCATTTGCACAAGCCTCAGATACATGTTGTTTCATATCTTTAGCCTGAAACAGGATTTTTTCCCCCTGTTTCAGAGTATGGACTCTCCACAAATAGTGCACTTTCTCCATGAACCATATGTACTATTTGTGAAAAGTGCACACTATTTTTCAACAGTGCACACATTATTGAAAAATAATGCATGCTCTTTGCAAATAGAGAAGATTCTATAAATAGGGCACAATGTTAATGACATTGCCTCCCAAAACAAAAATTTTAACAAACATCAAAATGAAATGCAAACTCCTACAAATGACACAGGAAGCTAAACAGAATATTTTTGGCCTGCAGTTCACTGTTCCCTCTAAGCTGAGCAGGAGCCCTCCAACTACATTTTTGCCAGTGGAAGGTGGTGCTCAGGGCCAGGTTAAAGGGTAGGCCCAGTAGGCACATGCCTGAAAACATCAGGGGGGCCTACCGGTATGGTGCTATGACCAGGGCCGGCGTTAGGGGAGGGCAAACAGGGCAGCTGCCCTGGGCTCCACTGTTTGGCCATCATTTCCCCTTGTCAGGCCATCTCCCACCCTTTCCCTCACCTTTGCAGCACTTTTCCAAACCAGTTTTCTCTCTCAGAGGGGTCCTGATGCACCAGCCATTCTCACTAGTTGCATGTATGCGGCTGCCCCAAAGCTTGTCCTCTGACGTGATCCAGCAGAAACCGGAAGTTGTGTCAGAGGACAAGCTTCGGGGCAGCTGTATGCAACTAGTGAGAATGGCTTCCCCATCAGGGCCCATCTGAGAGAAATAACTTTGGTTTTGAAAAGCATCCGTGAAGATGAGGGGAAGGGAGGGAGGGGCCCAATAAGGGGAAGAGGTTGAGTGGTGTTTTAGGTTTATTGTGTAAAGAAAGAGGGGGACAGACACTGAATGGAAGTGTGGGGGAGGGGAGGGGGACAGATGCTGAATGGAATAGGATGGGAGAGAGGGACAGACACTGAATGGAAGTTAGGAGGGATGAGAGAGGGGAACAGATGCTGAATGGAAGTGGGGGATGGGTGAGAGAGGTGGACAGACACTGAATAGAAATGGGGGGTTGAGAGGGGGGGCAGATGCTGAATGGAAGTGGGGGTTGAGAGAGGGGAACAGATGCTGAATGGGAGGGGGTGCAAGAGGGGAACAGACACTTGAAGGAAGTGGGGAGGAGAGAGAAAAAAGGCACATGCTGGACTGGGGGAAGAGAATAGAGTTAGATACTGGAAGGGGTGAGAGAAAGAAGTGGCAAGCTGTAGGCAGACACAATGAAAGAGGGAAATTGAAGACTGAATAGTAAGAAATTATTTAGACAGAGGCAGAAAATAAACTGAGAAGGAAGATCAGGAAAGAAAAGGAGGAAGGAAGAAGAAAGACAGATGCCAGAGCATGGGGGAAAAGGGAGGACACAGATACCAGATCTTGGGGGGGGGGGGGGGGGAAGGAAAGGAGGAGAGACAGATGCTAAAATCTGCTGGAAGGGAATAAAACAGATGCAACACCATGAGGAGGAGTAGAGGGAAGTAGATGGATGCCAGACCAATAGGGAGGTAGGAGAAATGGGGAGGAGAGGCAGACAGTTTCTGGAAGAGGCATAGAAAGAAAGCAGATATGGAAGAGACAGAGAGAGAGGGCAGACAGTGGATAGAAGGAAGAGAATGATGAGAAGATAAGGAAAGCAGAAACCAGACAAGAAAGGTAGAGAAAAAATTATATTTCTTTTATTTATTTCTTTTTGCTTTAGGATAAAGTATTATTGTAGCTGTGTTGATAAACGTTTTTAAATAGAAAATGGAAATAAGAAGATCCTTTTTATTGGACTAATTTTAACACATTTTTTACTAATTCAGAGACCAAATCTCCCTTCCTCGGGTCAGGACAGGGATACTGTAACAGCAGTATAGTTTACTGACCTGAAGAAAGAGGTTTTAACCTCTGAAAGCTAGTCCAACAAAAGGGTGGGCACTAAATTTTCTTCCCGCCATGACCCTTGCCTCCTACCCAAATGCAAAATATATATTGGTGGGTTCCCAAAGCCCTGCTGGCTGAAGATCTCTTCCTCTAGGAAGGAAGGGGGGATTTGTTCAGAGATGTTTGGGATTGCATAGAAGAAAAACTGTACACTGACACTGGTATGGTAATTTTGTTGTTTGTTTTGAATTTTAAGATAAAAGAAAAAAAAATCAATCAAGTGACAATAAAGAAGTAAATAAGAAAATAGGTAAATAAATGGGGTGTGACAGGAATGGGACAGGAGATGGGGTGGGGGAGGGTCCAGTGTACTTGTGTACCAAGGGGCCCTTGAAGAATTAATCCTGCCCTGCTGGTGCTTCAATATTTTTTTTCATTCTCCTGGGAAATGTAAGTTCCTTCAAGTCCTGCAGAACTTGCCTGTCCCTCACTATTGAAAATGTGATAGTGAAACAGCACCCCCCACTGGTAGTACTGTATATGAAGCTTAGAGAAAACAGTCCTGCAGACCGCTATCATGCAGCTAGTGTCTAGCCCAGTTTATCACTTTAGGAGCCATTCCTAGTTAGTCAACTCATTTATGAGCTTCCTGTGTGGAGTGTTCATCACCTTACTGAAATCTACATATGCATATTATGTCTAGCACTTATTAATAGTTTGTTCCAGTCAAATGTCTGCTCTGGTAACACTTAACTAAGATGATGTGCAGAAGATGTGATTATTAACAAGAATAATAATTCTCACTGTTGTACAGTGCTGTGCCTAGGGCATCTTAAAATAAAAACACAATATAAAGAGTACATAAATCATTAGAAAACGACTCAGTAATAAAGTTAATGTATCATGAAGACTTTGATATCATTCTGGAAAGAGGAGTTTATGGGTCACTAGTACTTAACCAAGAAGTGCAGGAGTTCAGAAGAAAAGATTCATTAGGGTGAGGGTTCAATAAATTGGAATTTGATTGCTTTGGTTTTGCTTTAATTCACAAAGGAAATCATGTCACAGGAGTATTACAGTGTATGTTTATGTTTATTAGTATTTATATACCACTCTTCGTTGCAACATCAATGCCGTTTATAACAAAATAAAAAAAGAAAAGAATGCCAAAGTTTAAAGAATAGATAAAGAGCAATTAATATAACTGGGTAAAAATTAAAAACTAAAATCTAATAGTTGCTGCATGGCCTGTTATCCCAAAGTTGGGAAAATAAAAAATCTCTTAATACTTAACTTACTAAAATTAGGAAAAGGCCAATCCAAAAAGAAATGTTTAATAAAGATCTAAATTTTAAGTAGGCTCACAGCGTAACTCCATTGGAAGGGAGTTCCAAAGATTGGGTACAGAAGCAAAAAAGGCAGAATTTTGAGTTGACCAGATAAATTGGTGGTAAAGCTAATCAATTTGAAATTGATGAACGTAAAGTGGTAAAGCAACAATAACCATAATTGTAATTTCTTTGACTTTTTTGAAAATCAAAATTTGAACACACAAAAACAAACAAACAGCAAGATCCTTCAAAGTGACTTGAGTTGAAAAGCACAGTTTTTTTTTTTTTTTTCCTTCAAAAGAAAAGAGTACTTCACTACCTACAGTAGGTTCTTAACAATTGTAAGGATACTTTCAAAACTCATCTCTTGCTTCATCTGGGAAGAGCAGAATTCAGGTAAAAGACAGTTGTGGGTTTTGGTTTTTTTTTTTCTGAATAAGGGCTCTTAAGCAGTCTGCCAGTTTTCACTTTGAAGGATTACACTATCTTCACTTTTGAAATCCAGGTTTTGCTGTACATCAGATTGTAATTTCCAGTTATTGCATTAAAAAAATGTGAATAATGCATATAGGTTGCAAGGGCTACGCAGATTTTTTGATTTTCCTAAACAGGATGATGTCTTTCCTCACCCCCACCCTGCCCTGCCTAATTCTGAAAACAAATATGTGTTTCATATACTGGTGTCTTATTGGGTGGGTTCAATAGCTTTCCATGATTTTGCATTCATAAGAAAAATGGTTAAGGATTTCATATAGTGAATCAGGTCAAAAGTGATTCATTGACTGGTGCTCCACCCCCTATGACTAGCAAGACATCCTTCTCTGTTACTGATTTCTTTTGATTGGAACACATCTTTAATGTACTTGAACCCAAACCTTAGAAAATGAATACTATTACAGTCCAAACACTTGGTGGTGGTCCTATAATGCTAATTTATTTATAAAAACTTGTATAAGTTCATTAGTAATGGTTCACGCATACTTCTTCACATACTCCCTAATCCTTTAAACTTATGCACATAAATTTCTGCATGCATGCAACTTAATTTTATAATTGGCTGTTAATTGAAGTTTACTGGCACCAATTACAAATTCTGCACACAACTACCCTTAATCACTATTCCAGAAGTTTTGTATGCAAATTCCAACGTGTGCAACTTCCAGGAAGCATGGATATTTTTTTTTATTTATTCAATTTATTCAATACTGTTTTCCCAGGAGAGCTCAGAACGGTTTACATAAATTTATTCAGGTACCCAAGCATTTTTCCCTGTCTGTCCTGGCGGCCTCACAATCTAGCTAATGTACCTGGGGCAATGGGGGGATTAAGTGACTTGCCTAGGGTCACAAGGCGTAGTGTGGGTTTGAACCCACAACCCCAGGGTGTTGAGGCTGTAGCTTTAACCACTGCACCACACTCTCCCCTATGGGAGATATGGAAGAGGCATAGGCAGGTTAGGGTCATGTTTAAAAATTAAGCATGCATGTCAGCAGTTAGACAGGAGCACTTACACCCACCTTTTACATGATGTAAGTGCTCATGCCGCTAGTCATAGATTTATGCTAGCATTCTGTGTGTGTCATAACTTTTAGGCACATCCATTTAGGCCAACTAAAATAAGGCCTAAATGCCTGTGCCTAAATTATGAATCAACCCATTAGTCGGTGCATAACTTTTAGGCATGCCCATGATTCACCCACGATCTGCCCCTGGTCACACCCCTTTCAGATATGCATCCTGGACATGGCACATATCACTTTGTGCAATGCACCTATCAATTTGTGTATGTAACTTCTAATTGATGCCAATTAGCATAAATTGACAAGTGTTACCATATATACTCAAATATAAGTTGATCCAAATATAAGTTGAAACCCCCATTCCCCCCCAAAGCAGGAAAAATGGTTGACTTAATATTCAAGTGCCCTGCCCTGGCAAGAACTGCACCCAGTGCCCCCTCCCTCCACTGTCAAGCTCTTCACCCAGCCCCCTTCCCTCCATCCCCTGTCAGGCTCTGCACCTAGCCCCCATCCTTCCCTCCCAGGCTCTCCACCCTGTCCCCCTCTCTGCCCTATTGTACCTCCTCTGCTGTTGGAATCCCTGGTGGTCCAGAGGTGTAGCGAGCAGGAGTGTGCGTTCTACGCTCCTGCCCCGCTGCTAACGCAAGGTCAGTCGCTGCCAAGTTCCTTCTTCAGCCGCTGACCAACCTGAGCAGGAGCGCACTTTGGCTTTGTTGCTCAGTACTGAGCGGCTTCCTGAATAACTCCCGTGAATTCTCACGAGAATTTGCAGGAGCCATTCAGGAAACTGCTCAGCGCAGAGCAACAGCGCCAAAGTGCACTCCTGCTCAGACCGGTCAGCGGCTGAAGAAGGAACTAGACAGCGACCGACCTTGTGTTAACAACAGGGCAGGAGCATGGAAAGCTCGCTCCTCTACTACACCTCTGGACTACCAGGGATTCCAGCGGCAGAGGAGGTATGATAGACAGGGCAGGGAGGGGGGACAGGGTGCAGAGCCTAGCGGCCCAGCAAAGGCCTGTAATAAGACTGGGAGAGGGGGCGGGTGAGCACTGGCCTGAATATAAACTGGGACCCCCATTTTTGGCCCAATTTTTGGGTCCCAAAATCCCAGTTTATATTTGAGTATATACGGTAATTGACAATTATTTGCACCAATTAGAACAATTACTCAATTTAGTTTTGCTATGCACGCCAATCTGCAAGCACAACCTTAGGAGACATATACAGAATTTAGGGTTAGTGTATATCATTCCTGCACTCAAATTGTGGCACTGTTTCAGAAGAATGTGCCCTTTTGCACACTCTTGATGACATTCATTCTGGAACAACATCAGCACCATTAAAAAAAAAAAAGTTCTTGCTGCTCCTCTCTAGCACGTACAGTATGTATGAAGGGCAAGTAGGTGCTTATTTCAAACTTATTATATAAATACATATAATGGAGAATTTATCAAGCATTGTTAGTGTTTAATCCACCTTAATGCACATTAAGGGAATTAGCTCAGGTTAAACCCTAAGAGGGGCATTTTAGAAAAAAACCCATCTAAATCCAACTTGGACATTTCCAGCTGAACGTCCAAAGTTGGAAGAACAAAAATGGCTGGAAATCCAAATATACTGTTTTTAAAAAAAATCATCTAATTAGACATTTTTGCCACCAAGACGTCTAGGCCGCCAGAATGTCTAACTTTATACCCCATTTTCAATCAGAAAAACATCAAGGTTGAAAATGACCTAATCCTGACCATTTGTATGTGGGTGGGGCCAGCATAGTAATGGACTGGCCACATAGACATCCCGGCAGAGCTATAGGACACCTTAGAGGACATTGCTGTGAACTTCACATAAAGGGTGCCAGTTGTATATCTCACCATAACTGCCTTATAGTTTAGGGTGAGTAGACATCCCTCCTGCCTATCAAGGTTGAGGGGCTATTTTGGGGGTGTCAGCAGAAGGAATTGGGCATCTCCTGCTGGGGACAGTGTTGGGTGGGTGTTTAAGATTGGTGGCAGGAGGAATTGGGCATCCCTCCTGCCGCGGACAGTGTCAGGGGTTTGGAGGTGGCAGAAGGAAGAATTGGGCATCCTTCCTGCCATGGACAGTTTCGGGAGGGATTAGGGGTAGCAACAGGAGGGAGTGGGCATCCTTCCTGTTGGCTGACTTGCAGTGGGGTTCGGGGGTTCCCTGCCACGGTAGTGATCGGCTCCATGGCTGCATCTATTTGAAATCTAGGCCAGCATTTTAATAGCCTACATTTCAGATGTCTGACATGGCTCTACGGAGACACCTAGTGCTGTTTAAACTTGCCCAAGGCCACTTCTGGGCGAAACCATGCCCACAGCCTAGACCCATGAAAATTCCTACAGTGTAAGTCGCCTGCCTCAGATAGGTTTCTTTTAAAAATGTGGGTCCCGATTGGCTGGTTAGACAGCAGTAGGATGCCTACCACTGCCTAAAATCAGGATGCTATTTATAGAATTAGCCCCTAAAAGCCCATTGATATAAAACGGGCTTTAGAATTTAGCATGTACTAACTTCCTTAATGCCCATTAAAGGTGTGTTAAACTCTTAACACTGCTTGTTGAATTCCCTATTATATGTCTTTATAAAATAAGACATAGGTACTTATGAGTCCTTTACCAAACCTGTTGAAATTGTGGCTGAAAGTAAACCATAGATATTTATTTTTGTCTGGAAGCAGGCATAAACATTCACATATATTCATATAAGGAATGTCTTGAATATGTTTTTAGGAAACACCTGATCAGGATAATTGCACACATGCGTACTTATAGCTATTCTAGGGTTGTAAAATGAAAATGTCAAAAAAATAATGATGCAAAATATTTAAATAAAATCCAAAATCTTATTTTTTATTAGATATCGATATTAGATCATAAGATTACTCAATTAATTGATTAGCAAATCAATTGAGTATCATTTGCATCAGAGAATTATTACAGAAGCCAAAAGCTGGCCTTGCTCATAAAAAATTCCAACGTTTTACCAGTTACACGTCCATATATATCCTAAATGACGACATTCCTTCGTTACAATCCATCTGCAGTCTAATTGGTTCACATTATTTATTCCCATATAAGGCTAGCTTCATATAGGCGTGTCACAAATTACATTCTTATATCTAAAAGTTACATTCTCACATTAAGCTTACATATTTTATAAAAAGAAGAAATACATAGACCAATATTATAATATACTTACAAAACTCCTCAGATTCTACATCCCTTCCTGTAAATATCAGTGTGTCTTTTCTATTCTGAGATCTTTGTCTCATTAAGACTGCACAAAGAAAAGATGGAAAAGAGCAGGTACCCCTCCCATCAAAATTCTACGTAGAAAAAAAGTTGCTCAAGGTCAGAGGTCAAACACCATCTGTTGCCTTATCAGGATCTCTTCAGGATTTCAGATATATGAAAATCAAAATAACATATATTCCTAATCTAATCTATATTGCTTGTTAACATAATCTATAGCTACCTAAGAAAATTTCTATTATGTAATTTTTCCTAACTTTCTGACACTTAATTTTGGATCAATTCATACCATGATACACATGTGGTTTAGATTTGTCCTTAGCAAACTCAAGTCATGGCAAACCAGGGCCCCCTGGTTTGTGGATACCAGGTCAAAAGCCAACTCCTGTCTGCCTACATTTCCCTGAGGATTGGCCTGGTTCAGGCTGGTCACTCTAACACAAAGAAGCTCTATAAGAAACTTAAGCTTCCCATCTGGGGTACATTTGATATGGTAGTCATCAATCACAAAATGTCCTAGCCTGCCTCCCTATATCCGTCAAGCACATGACATATATCAAATCCATATGGTAATTTAAAATCCCTGCTTTTAAACTTTTTGTATTTCTGATCATTTTATTCCAGCTTATCCAATTTTCATTTATTAATTTATAGCTACTAATCCACATTCTCACTTGCTCTTGGATTAGGCCTTATCTATCAACAGTTTTTCTTTTCTTCTAGCTAGTACATCCTGGTGCAATGTGAGAAAGTGTAATAGCTGAATTTTTTTATTTCATGTTTGCTCACTTGTACCTGTCCAGGTAAACTAAGCTGGCCCTACTCAGAACTACTTAAGGCATAGGACAAGGTCCTTACACCCCCCCTCTTTTTACTGAATGTAAAATCATAGACTGAACTAAATACACACTTTTTTGCATATCTATGGCTTTGAATGCTTTTGTGAAATATGAGGCCTTCCGGAGGTGAGTGAGTTCAATCTATGGATTTGGGAATCCTAATCTTTGTTGTTGTTATAAAGCAGACACCAGACATTGACTCTTCAAATATTTTTATTGATTTTGTATGGTAATTAACAAAATATACAAGATATAGAGATATTATCCAGGATAAAACAAAAGCAAAACAATCCAACTGTACAAATCACGGGTGATATATACAAAGCAAAGCAAAGCAAAACAAAACAAAACAAAAAAACAACAACCCTATAATTTCATATCAAATAAATAAATATATATATATATATATAGTAGGGTCAGTACACACATCATCAGTGAAGGGTATCAGCTTGTAATAGGATTTACAGCAAGCATTACATATTGACAATAAAAAAAAAGGGATGATCAATATATATATATTATGCAGAATACTCTGAATTACTATTTGTCAACAGTCTAAGTTTGGACAGGGCTCCAGATTTTAAGGAATGAGCTGGTGGAGTGATGTTTTTCTGCAATCATCCTTTCAAATTTAATAGTAATACATACTGTATCCCACCATACCATGAACTCTACCTTGGCTAATAGTAATAATAATAATAATAACAGTTTATATACCACAGGACCGTAAAGTTCTATGCGGTTTACAATAGTTAAAAATGCTACAAATTAAGTAATCTAACAAAGTAAAAGCTAGTGATTTACAGCTCCAGAGATCAGTTATTGTGGAATAAGATTGTACAAATCAGCTATCTAAGTACTTCAGGAACAGATACGTTTTTAGGTGTCTCCTAAATTCCCCATAAGTATTAGTAAGCATAAGTAATTGTTCTAGATCTTTACCCCATAATGCTGCCTGATATGAGAGAAGATGTTGATGATGTTTTTTTAAATTTACATCCTCTAACCGGTGGAGAAACAAAATTAATGTGTGAGATTCTCTTATGTCTATTGGTTGAGAAAGAGAAAAGGTCAGTTATGTATTTAGGGGCTAAACCAAATAGTACCTTAAAGCAAAAACATCCAAACTTAGGGCTCCTTTTATCAAGGTGCGCTACGGGGGTTAGCGCGTCGGACATTTCATCACACGCTAACCCCCGTGGCACGCCAAAAAACTAACGCCTCTTTTCCCCTGAACATATACCTCCACTTAATAGAATTTATTATTTGCCGAAAAAGAAAATTGAAGGAACTGAACCAGGGGCAGAGGAACGTTTGACAATAGACGCTTTAAATGTTACTGAATTATTAGAAACTACTCTAACCGAATCCACAGAGAGAGCCACAATGTTCATATCTTTTGTTTTCGAACAAGATATGAATGCAATTATGTGTTTATATTTTCGAAATCCTCAACATATGTTTCATGGAAAGAAAGTATGGATTTTTCCAGACGTCACGAGAACAACGCAGGAGCGAAGGAAATTATTCTTAGCAATGAGAGTAGAGACTTTGACCCTTGGAGCAACATTCTTATTAGCATATCCATGCAAATGTTTAATTAAATATCAAGGTGTTAAATATGTCTACTATGCACCAGAACAGTTACGCACCTTTTTAGATTTAAAGAATCTTGCTACCCGGAATGTTTAAGAGTAGGAAGAAAAGAGGGGGTTAAAGACTGTTAAGTCTTTCAAGAATATAGTTATTACTTATGTTTGTTATCTCTTCAATATATTCATAAAACTCCTCTCCCCCCTGAGTTAGTGGTCTAAGAAAGAATGAATTTTTTTCCTGATAGTAGTAATTGTGAGTTTACTTAATTTGTTTCTTTTCTGCTTTACTTGTACAAGAGGAATATTCTTGTGAATTATGCTAAATTTCAATAAATAAATAATAATAAAAAAAACCTAACGCCTCGTCAATGGAGGCGTTAGCGACTAGCGCGTTAACCGCCTACCGCACCTTGATAAAAGGAGCCCTTAAACTTCACACGCGCCTCCATCGGCAACCAGTGCAGAAGTCGGTAAGAAGGTGTTACATGATCAAATTTCTTCAACCCAAAAATCAGCCTGAGTGCTGCTAAGTTCTTCCAGCAATGCAATATATTTTTGATAGCCAAAAACATTATGATATTGAGCAGGCGAGCATTAGGTTCTGAAAGAGCTTGTATGAGACCCAGTTGTCCGAATACAATAATTTTGAGGTGTAACAGTTTGTGAATCTTTAAAATGTCAGAAATGGTTTTCCTAACCTTACCCCAGTATACAGTGAGATGAGGACATTGAAATATCATATGGGTTAGGCATTGACTCTTTTTAATGATATCCAGATACAATTCTATGCTCTTTCAGCGGGCAGTGAATGAGAGTAAAGAAGCTAGAAGATGGTGCTCTAGCTTAAAAAAAAAAAACCTCACCAGACACACTGTTTTCACCAGACACTGAATACATTTTTCTTTTATTTTGAGAAAGAAAGGAATATGACCCGAGCCCCCAAAGGAATTCTACAGCTTAAGTGAAGCAAATGTGTGTGTGTGTATATATATATAACTACAGAAAGGACACTGATTAATGACTTTTTCTTGTGAAAAATACAAAAATTGTTATAGTCTGTAGTTCTGCTACTATGTCATGCTTTTCTGAAACAAATGAAATCTTGTCTTCATTAAGGATATGCATGAAAATAAAGTGTTTTGTGTCACTGTACTATTTTATTTCAGTTTTATAACAGTTCCATGTCCTCCTTGTTGTTTGTCATGCATGCTTGCCTTACCACTTTGCCATGTCATACTGTATTAACTGTGCTTTGTAAAACTGTTTGCCGTGCTGTTTTGCCAAACTGTTCTCACCATGCTATGCCTCATCGTTTCATGTTTTATCATATTGTTTTATCATGCTGTTAGCTATGTTTTGCCATCTTGTCTAAGTTTACCCTGCTATCTGTTACCATACTATGTCTGAAAATGCAGCACCGTGGTTGGAGCTACAGCCATGGTAGTGAACGCGTCGGTTCTCTTGCCGGGAAAAAGGGCAAGAGAAAGGGAACGGTGAAAGTCCAAGTCCTGGCAGTTAGCCAAGTACCGCTGATAAAACAAACTACTTTGGAGGATTACAGAATGCCGACTGGACCCACGTCGGTTGTCTCTTCTGAGCAAGTGCAATATGTGCAAAATGCATGTGTGAGTTGCGCTAGTGGCAACGGGAGGCCTGGAAGAGAATACAGCAGGCCTGGAAGGAGTCTATTGGATATAGAATTTCAGCATAGAAGCTGGGAGGGAACTCAAGTTTCTCTATCACTGTCTGGGAACCTCTCTCCAGTAGAGTTTTTCTCCCCACAGCAAGGTGTGTCAGTGAGGGTATCCACTCCACAGCTGAAACTGTGAGTGAGGCATGGGGGGGGGGGGGGGGGGGGGGAAACTATTGGAGGCTATACTGGACTTAAATTCCTCTTTTTTGAGAAGAGTGGACAAAATGAAGCCCCAAGGCTTAGTTCAACAGTTGAAGAAAGTAATAACTTTGGAGCAGAAAATGGAGGAGGTACAAAATTTGGGAGTAGCTTTGATGAAAGATAAGATTTTAACCCAACAAAATCAGTTAAGAAGGAATAATTTGAGATTTTTAAATTTTCCCAAATCCCTTTTGATATCAGCAGTGGACTTGATGAGACGATATTTGAAGGAGGTCCTTAAGATACCGGAAGAAGCACTTCCTCCGATTGTGAAAGCTCTGTCTGTTTCTGGGAAAGAAACAGGAGGTGCTGGGGCCTCGGGGAGACCAGATTCGATGGTGAACTTAACTGACTTTCTGGAATCATCTCTCAAAATAGTTGGCCAGAGATTGACTCTAATTGTAACATTTGCTTTGGAGCTGGATCGCAATAATGCTTTGCGTTTGTATTTGCGTAATATTAATCAACAATTTATGGATTCAAATATTCAGATTTTTCCTGATTTATGTAGACACAAAAGAGGCACAAGCCATTCTTGGCTTACAAACCAAGAGTGAGTGCTTTGGGGGCCAATTTTGAACATCCCCATCCCTGCTACTACCAGAGAATGAGACTGAGGGATCCTTTTACGAAGGTGCACTAGGGCTTTAACGCGTGGAATAGAGCTCGCTACATTGCCACACACGCTAGACCTTAACTCCAGCATTGAGCTGGCATTAGTTCTAGAAGCGTAGTGCGGGGTATAGCACGTGGCAATTTCTTGTGTGCGCTAAAAACGCTAGAGCACCATAGCAAAAGGAGCCCTGAGACTCAGGAGGCAGGTTGGTAAGGCAGAACAAACTTGGAGTAAGTTAAGAAATCCATCTGTAACTGAAAAACTGTCCCATAATGCAGTTTGCTATTTTTCTGCACAGGACTTTCACAACCACAGCAACATACCTGAGCTTTCACATTCACTTAAATTATTATTATTATGTATTACGATATTGAGCAAAGAAAAAAAGGAATTTTTTAAAAAGATTTTTGACTTGATAAGCATATTTTGTATTAAAACCCTCCCAAAACAAAACAATGACAGCAATAAAAGCGAACAGAAACAGACAAAATGTAGTATAAAACAGAAGGTAAAAGGACCTAGACTGGGAACCTTATCTGTGAAGTGTTCACTATTGTTCTTACCATTTGGCAAATGCCTTATTCTGGATTGCTGTCTGGGAATTGTAGAGTCCTGTTTTTCAGAAAAAATGTGGTATATTTTACCTCTAAAGTAGGCCCAGACTATTGTGTAATTCTGTTCCTAAATGAAGCAGTTTGTATTTCTTCAATTGCAGCTTTTTACAAACTGTTCCCCAGTCCTACACCATTTTTGTATCCTCAATAGAGAAAAAAAAAAACCCACCACAATATGATGAGCCTTTTCCACTTATTCCCAAAAGGAGGTTTGCAATCTTCTTGAAATCACTGTTCTTTAGCTACTTCTTTGATGGAAAAGATTTTTAATAGGGCTGAAGCTTCCCCACATTAAATTGCATCCCTAAAGGCATGCATTCAATTGAATATAAAAGATTGCTATGGGCTATATGTTTTGTTCAGAGAATTGGAGAGGTAGGGAGGAGTCTCTTTTATCCACTTAAAGCTTTAATTCAAATTTTAAATAGGTTTCTCTTTAGAAGTAAATATGTGATGACACCCACAGGCTCATAACTTTGGCAACTGGGATTGTAATCATTTAGAAGTCATCTATAAATGTTTCTAGTATTAGCACCACTTATTATTTTTATAGTGCCACTAGACTTCGAGGGGCATTTTATATTTGTGATGATAGTGTGAGAATAGGGAATTCTTCTATTCACTGAATCTTTCAGAGGTTTCAAGGTGAAGGGAGCTGCTATTGCCTCTGAAGTCATGGCAAAGGGGAGACTATCATGCACACTACATGGACTCCTCCCACTGTCAAGAGCAGAGAACTACTATTGGCTCTTTTGAAAGATTCTGAACTTTTTTTTGTTTCAACCTGAGAACAGTAAAAATAAAAGGCAGAGAGCAGTTGGAGTGAGAAGGGGAAGGGAGCAGTTTGGAGTAGGGAGAAGCAGTTTTGTGAGAGCTGACAGAGAATTTCTCTAAGCAGCTAGTTACCTGAATGTAAATCGGTTTCAGTTTAAGAAACAGTTAAAAACCCAACTATGTTATTACTACATTTTTGTGATCTATTAGTAGGTATTTGATGAAAAGAATATGTTTAATCATGTTTGCTATTGTAATCTTGTGATTTATTAGATGACATTTGAAGATAAGAAATTTTTTAATTATGTAGATTTTATGACATGGTGTTTTTTTTGTTTGGTTTTTTATTTTTGTCTTATGTATGTTTTAATTGATGTAAACTGTATAAAAAAGTTTAAAATAAATAAATAGGGTTACCATATGGCTCCAGAAAAAGGAGGACTGAGTGAGATATCCAGGATTTACTTCCATTGAAAGCAATAGAAGTAAGGAGGACAGATTGAGACATCTGGGCCTTATTTTTATTGAAAGCAATGGAAGTAAAACCCAGATGTCTCAATCCGGCCTACTTTTTCTGGAGCCATATGGTAACCCCACCTCTATACATGAGGAGGGGCATAATAAAAAAAAAGGTCTAAGTCCCTTTTTGGCCTAAGGCCTTAAACGTTGAAAGCAGAAGCAGGGAAAGTGTCCATAACCAAAACAAACGTCCTTGTTTTGATAATGGCCTGCCTCTACATTCAGCTGTTTAAACGCTCAGACCTCCAATACGTCTAAACTTTTACCCAAACGATGTCTACACTTATACCCCATAATGAACCAAAAAAATGCCTAAGCCCCAAACGTCCAACACAAGGGCTTTTAGGTGAAGGAGGAGCCAGTCCTTCGCCTATATGCTGGAGTCTGTAACCGATGTCTGTCAAAAACAACACTGGTTACAGAATCCACCCCAACCCCCACCCCCCACGACATCGGGGCAGGAGGGAACCCAAGCCCTCCTGCCCCGGGCACCCGCGGCACCCCACGACAACATCGGGGCAGGAGAGAGCCCATGTGCTTAAAGGCTCCACCCACAGGAGGAGCCTAAGGCTCCCGGGCCTATTCTGATTGGCCCATGCACCTCAGGCCTCACCTGTGGGTGGGGTTTCAGCCGCCTGGGCCAATTCGGCCCCATTCCGGAGCCGGCTGGCCTGCTGGATGGGCGGGCTTGGCACCCATCCATCCCTCCAACAATTTAAGTTATGGGGAAGGGGGTTGGGGTGGGGGGTCGGGGGGTCGGCTGGGGGGGTTGAGGGTCGGTGGGGGGGAGCCGAACGGGGTTCGGGGGGGAAGTTGGGAGGAGGGGGGTTGTGTCGAGGGCAGGAGGGCCTGGGATCCCTCCTGCCCGTATTGTAGTGGGGGGTGGGGGATAGGGGGGTCCGCCTGGGCAGGAGGGGTTGGGCTCCCTCCTGCCCGATCGTGTAGGGGGGTGGGGGGCAAGAGGTCAGGAGGGCTTGGGCTCCCTCCTGCCCCAAATGTAATCGGCGGGGCGGGGGGGTTGTGGATCGCTGGGGCCAGGAGGGCTTGGGCTCTCTACTGGCCCAATGTTAATCAGCGGGGCAGGAGGGCTTGGGCTCCCTCCTGCCCCGATGTTGTTGCGGGGTGCCGCGGGTGCCCGGGGCAGGAGGGCTTGGGCTCCCTCCTGCCCCGATATCGTCGAGGAGGTCGGGGGTGCCGCGGGGCAAGAGGGCTTGGGCTCCTTCTTGCCCCGATATTGTTAGGGGGAGGGGGTGATGTATCGCGGCAGGAGAGATTGGCCATCTCCCCTGCCGCGATGTGATCACTCCTCTACCCGAACTGCCACAACCCGCGGCAGGAAAGATTGGGCATCTCTCCTGCCGCGGGTCGCAGCAGTTCGGGTAGAGGGGTGATCACATCACGGTAGGAGAGATGAGGCATCTCTCCTGCCACGATGGTTGCGGTGGGTGGGTGGGTAGGTTGCCGGGCCACTGAACTAATCGCACCAGCGGCCATCAGCTCAGCGGCCCCTTTTTCTGCACTTAGACCTGTTTTGACATCGTCTAAGTCAAATAGGTGCCGACTAGGCAACCTGCCTAAGGTTTTGGTTATACCTGCTAGGTGTAGATCGGCCCACCGCCTGCCCACCGCCCGCCCTTTCCCCTCCTCTAAACACGCCTCTTTTCTCTCTGTGCGTTTAGTGACAGGGGAAAGGCCTAAGCTGGTTTTAGATACGTCTAAAACCAGCTTTGGTTATGGGTACTTGGACGATCAGGCTTTTTGATAGTCCAAGCAGCCATTTAGGACACTTTTTAGACTTTTTTTTTTTTATTATGAACCCCATAGCTCTCAGGATTAGTGTCCTAGAACCCAGAAAGGGGGAATTTCTATTTGTCATATTTAAGAACATAAGAATAGCCTTACTAGGTCAGAGCAATGGTCCATCAAGCCCAGTAGCCCATTCTGACAGTGGCCAATCTCTCTTTTTACCTGATAGTGTTCTTCTGGCCTGTTTCCTGTGTACATAACCAGCCATAGGGTACCATAGGAGGGCAGGGGTTACATTTGAATACTTCACCATTTAAAAGACATTTGACCTTATAATTGACTAGATTATTAGGGACATTTTTGATAGGATGCTCAAATCTGATGTTAGATGCATTACAAAATAAGGCCAAAACTCCAGTGTAAAAAATGGCCATGTTTGAACCACAAAAATGTTTATCTTGTTGATTTGAAAATTGCCCTATTTTATACATTTCTGTGCTCTGTGTGTCTTTCTTCAAGGGTCATTTTCAAATAAAAAATGTCCAAGGGAAACTGCACAAAAGCAAGCCATTGAGATGTCTGGGGAACAGGATTCTTAGAAGACTGGTCACATAAGACATCCCAACAAAGCCTAGAGGGCACTGCAGTGAACTACACATAAAAGATTCCAGGTACACATCATATCATAACAATATTGTATGGTGAGTCCTCCAGGAATAGCTCAAAATACTGTACCCAACGGTATACCTCTACAGTAACCCTCACGCCTGCAGGTGAGTTCAGTAGGTATTTTATGTTTTTTGAGATGCTCAAAAGTGTACCAGTTAGAGTGGGATATGGGCCTGGGCCCTCTTTTCTACTGTTCACTGCACCATCCACAAGACTACACCAGGGACCTGCTTGCTGCTCTAAGATGAATGCCCATTATATCTACAGCTGTTATAGAGCCTGGTATGTACTTTCACTTTCATCTCAGGGGGGTGGGGAGGGGGTTAGTGACCATTGTGGGATTAAGAGGGGGGGTTCATGACTTTATCCCTCCAGTACACCTAATATATTGCTTCCACAGGTGATAAAGGGGCTAAGGGGACAGAAATCATATACTGTATATATAAGCTAAGTTGGCTTTATATACATAAAGTACAATATAAATTATTTATTTATTGAATACTACATAGAAGAAATAAGTAAAAAAAAGTCGTTAAAAAGTCACAAATGCTAGGCTGGGAGTAATGCTACTCGGGTGGCTGTCTGAAAATCCCTGGATACCTGAGCATTGACGTATGTATAGTTAAGTACATTACAAGACTGGTTCTTTATCACCTGTGGAAGCAATATATTAGGTGATTTGGTGAATTGATAAAGAGTAAAGTAATTTATCCCTCCAGTGGTCATATGGTCAATTTGGGTACCTTTTGGGCCCTGTTTTTGGCCCTAGACATTTTTACAATGTTCCAATACATAAAAACATCCAAATTATAAAACCGCCCTAATATCACACAAAACATGCTCCATCACGCTCCTTTGAGAGTTAGACGTAATGTGGATAAACTATGAAGAAAATGTCTTAGTGGGGGTGCCGACACCCATCCTCCTCTCTGCCCCCAGCATTACAAACTAGCTGCCCGCATTGTGTTTGCTCTCCCTCTGATGTCACTTCCTAGGCATGGGACCTGGAAGTGATGTCAGAGCCGATACCAGCATGGGCAACAAGTTCATGATGTTGCTCACACTGCAAAAATTAAAGAGGTATGAGGGACGGGGGCCATGCACGAGGCAGGGGGGTTGGGAAGGAGCAAGGGGAGGAAATGAGGACGGGTGCTAGTGCCTCCACCAGGATGGCACCTAGGGTGGACTGCCCCCCTGTCCTCCCCATACTTTACCACTGATGTGAGCCACTTACTACTATTCCGTGGCATTCCAAGGGGTGGGGCGGGGCAAGGGTAGGTGGAGGGTGGTCCACCCCAGGTTCACGCTCTAAGGGGTGCACAGCTGGCCCACCAGGTCTGGAACCTCCTGTTCTACTCTTCCACTGCTGCTTTCCTGAACCAGCAGCAGTGGCAATAAACTTTAAATTCAGTCATCATGGGACAGTCCTGCACATCCCTGTAGCTGCCGATCCACTCCCTCTGGCGTCACTTCCTTGTTCTGGAGCAGAGCTGGCAGCTGTGGGGAGGTGCAGCTAGGGCCCATGATGACTATGTTTAAGTTTACAGCTGCCACTGCTAGTTGGAGAAGCACACAGCAGCGGTAGGGAAGTGGGGGGCAAAATACTGGATGGCATTGTGGTGGAGGGCAATGCAGGTGCACGGCCGCACATTTGTCTTCAGAACCCAGCTCTTCCCACCTCCCTCCCACCATCAGGATGTATCTTGGAGTAGGCCGAGCGGCTGCTCCCTGCAGTCCGGGGTTTCATCCACACCACCCACCTCACTACCCCCACTCTTCATGAGATCCATCTCTGCAGCTCTTTTATTCTTTGGGCAGCTGGCAGCGTGAGTAAATACACACTGCCTTTAGCAGCCCAGAAGCTTTCTCTCTGCTACTGCTTCCTGTCACCTGTTCCCTCTTAGGCAGGAAGAAGTAGCAGAGGGAAAGCTTATGGGCCACCGGAAATAGCGTATTCACTCACGCTGCCAGCTGCCTGAAGAATGAAAGTACAGCTGTCTTACCAGATCCCATGGAGGGGAGGAACGCAGGGGGATTAGGTCACTGCGGGGGGGGGGGATTAGAGAAATGCTGGACTGAGGGGATGAAGAGGGAGAAAAAGAAAGATGCCAGACCTCTGGGGCAGGGAAGGGGAGGACAGAAATACCAGGCCACAAAATGGGAGAAAAGGAAGGAAAGAGATGGACTAAAAGAGAGAGAGAGAGAGAGAGAGATGCCAGACCAGGGAAGGGAAGGAGGAAAGAGATTCCAGACTAGGGTAGGGAGGAAGAAGGAAGGGAAGAAGAGAAATACCAGATCACAAGAATGGGGAAATGGAAGGAGTGAGATGGACTACTGGAGGGGGAGGGAAGGAGAGAGAGATGCTAGACCAAGGAAGGGAAGGAAGGGAGAGTGATTGAGGCCAGACTGGGGGAAGGAGAGGAGAAATATGTCAGACCACTAGAGGGGGAAAGAGAGGGAGGAGATGCTACACAGGGATAGAAGGGGTAGAGAAGGGAAGAGAGATGAAAAAAATGCTATTTTAAAAAAGATGGGAATAGGGTAGGAGAAAGAAAGGGAATATAGTACACATGGATAGAGAGGAGGGGAAGGGCAGAGAGAGGGAGGAGATGGTGCACATGGATAAATGGAAAGGGAAAATATGGAATAGTAGATAGAAATGAGAAGGAAGAAGAAAAATTGAAGAAAGTTGAATATTGAAAGTTAATGGCAAAGATGGATTTAGGGCAGAAAATGAAGGAGAGAGAAACAGCAAATTGATAAGAAGGCCCTGGAAAAAGAGTTAAGGGCATAGACAGAAGGAAGTGTAACCAGAGACTGGGAAAACATGTAGAAAAATAAAATCACCTGACAACAAAAGTAGGAAAAATGATTTTATTTAATGATTGAAATATGTTGGTTTTGAGAATTTACATCTGCTGTCTATGCATTTGTTTCTTTTTCTCTGGTGTTGTACTACATGCATGCAGCGTCTGGCATTAGGGTTTCGTTTGTGTATATTAGGACTTTTAATTTGTGTGCCTGTATTTGCATGTGTTCTGCATGTGTGATCATAGCCAGATGCTCTGGTAGGAATGAATGACAAGAAACGTTATTGGTGTCATGGCCTAAAGTAGGAACATATTTGTCCTCATTTTATGGAAGCCGGGAGGAGAGGGGACAGAGGCAGATGTGGTGATATTAGCTTCGATGCTAATAGGAATTCTATGAGCGCTGGCGATGAAAAAGCTTAACGCGGCTTCATGAAACAAGGGGGGAAGGTGTTATGAAGCTACATTTATCACCAGTCGCAGTGGTAAAAGATCCAATGCTCATAGAATTCACTGGTATTGGTGGAAGTGGAACCGTGAGGTGCAATGATAGTTTCTCTGGCAGCCTGTGCATTTTATTAATTGAGCACAAAAGTGAAGTGCTCAGCCTGCCAACCTAATAATAATATTTAATGTTCTTATAATGAATACAAAGTTTGATAAATCCTGTGAAAGGTAAGAAGAGAGATTAAATGCACAGGTGAATTTTTAGAGTGAACTTCTTAAGAAGAACTTAGTTTATAATTACATTGTGCCATGATTGCCACATAGAGAGAGCTGTTAGGCAATCAGAAGGAAAGAATGCCATAGGTGAACAAAATGGGCAGTTGCAGGCTCATCTATCTAAGAGGATGGAATGCAAGAGAGATATCCTACAGCTTGTCACATTGTATGGCTAGCAACTGGGATATATTCATCATAAATAAACCTCTGAGTTTCTTTTAACCCAACCAACCAAGTACTAGTACTTATCATTTATATAATGCTGAAAGGCATTGTACATTTTGACATTTATAGATGGTCCCTGCTCAGATGACAGACATGACATATAGGGTTGGGGATGCAGAACCCAAGGTGAGAGGAGTTAGGAGTCGAAAACACTCTCAAAGAGGTGGGCTTTTAACTGGGCCTGAGAAGGAGCCTGCTGTAGGGATTCAGGCAGTTTGTTCAAAGCATATGGTGCAGTAAGGCAGAAGGGACAGAGTCTGGAGTTGGCAGGTGAAAAGAGCAAAGATAGGAGGGAGTTACCAGCTGAACGGAGCTCACAGGGGGTGTCATAGGGGGAGATAAGTGAAAAGAGATAGTGAGGGGCAGCTGAGTGAGTGCATTTGTAGGTCAGTAAGAGGAGTTTGAATTGTTTTTGGAAATGGATGAAAAGCCAATGAAGTGAGGGCATGGATAAGTGTTTTTGGTAGTGTGATCAGAGAGCAAGGGTCGGATTTTGGTAATATTATAGAGGAAGTTGTGCTTCCTTCTGTAACTCAGCAAACAAGCTACAAATATATTCTGGTATTCTTAAGAAATATCTATGTAATTGGATTGGTTCCCATACTTCCAGTCTTGCAGTATTTGGTCTTATCTAGCAAATATACATTATTTTATTTTTATTTTCTTTCCTTTAGAAAAAAACACTAACGAGTTCTGTTATGAGGTTTGAAAAATTCTTCATACCTCATTAGCTTTGGATAATTTCTTTTTAGTGCTGTAAAAAGAAAGCTAACCTGCAAATTTGGTTATCTCTAGGGCTAATGCTACTATCAAAATTCTGACCTTGCTTTATGGAGGTAAATTCGAGAGCTTAACATTGTCATTCACACTGCATCCACTCAACAAGCATTACATCACCCATCAAATATTAAATATTAAAAACACAATGCAGTTAACTGGAAGAAAAAATTGATTACAGCTTTATTACAACTTTTGAATCTATCAATACAATTAACCCACAACTTACCCCCAACCCATTTCATCTGCTAGGTTGGCCATATGTCCTCTTCCCAAATGATATGTCCTGGCTAGTCAGTATCAACCTAGCCACACCCGAACATAGACTAGCACAATTCATCACATTTAAATTACAGCAAGACTTACGGTGTCACCAAGACTTCATTTTTTGCCCAAGGCGGTATCGCTCAAAAGTTTCCAAGTTTCAAGTTTATTATATTATTTGATTAAACGCTTTTCAGAATACAAAGCGTTTTACAAAGAAATAAAATTAAATTTCTAAAATCACAAATACATTGTTATTAAAATTAACTACTTTAAATTAAAAAATAAAAACAAACTGGGGTAAACAATCCACATGAAACAATAGGAAAGGGGGAAGAAAGAATAAAAAATACAATTTATAAAAAAAAATAAGCAGGTCGGGTTAGTACATAGGGAAGGTATGAAGAGAAGGAAAAAAAAGGAAAAAAAAAAAAAAATTTTGAGAACTAGAAAATCTAAAGAGAAGGGAAATATAATCTGAATTTAATGAAGGAAGAAAAAAATTCGGAATTAATCGAAAAATTAAACTTTTAGTTAAAGGCTTCTTTTAAAAGAAGACATTTTAAACTATTCTTAAATTTTTTCAAGTCTTGTTCAAGCCGTAAATATAGAGGGAGAGAGTTCCAAATAGATGGGGCAGTAACTGAAAAGATCAGGTCATGGCGAGTACCAATGATTTTTAATGAGGGAACATAAAGGGTAGCTTGTGAGGAAGATCTAAGAACTCTTGACGAACTATAAGGAATCAGGAGCCTATCTATAAATGTAGGAGTATTATTTTTAATTGTCTTAAAGACTAAAAGAGCTATTTTATATGTTATCCTGTATGAAATTGGCAACCAATGAGCGTTTTGAAGTAGAGGCATGACATGATCAAATTTATTTGAACCTGAAATTACCTTTATAGCAGTATTTTGTATGATTTGGAGGCTCCTTATATCCTTGAGATAAGCCCCCTTTAATAAGGAATTGCAGTAGTCTAATTTTGAAATCACTAGTGAGTGAATTAAAGTATTGAGAGAAAATGAATCGAGAATTGGAACCTACGAACGAATCATTCTTATTCTATAGAAACAATTTTTAACCAATGCACTGATGTGTAATCGAAAAGTAAGATTGTTGTCTATAATGACACCCAATATTTTAGTATTGGTAGTGAGATTAAGGGGTTTGTTATCAATTAAAATTGGGCTAATGAGTTGTGCGCCTTCTTTCCCTGAGAAAAGCATAGATGTGGATTTATTGATACTTAAAGAAAGTTGATTAACATTCAACCATTCGTGTACTTTGGCCAACTTACAGTTAATTTCGAATATGTCCTGGGAACTCGAGGAATCTATAGGGTGCAAAAGTTGAAAATCATCAGCGTAGGCATACACTGTGAATCCTATAGATTGACAAAGGGTTAAAAGAGGGGCCAAATAGATGTTAAACAGTAATGGGGATAATATGGACCCTTGTGGTACTCCATAATTTGTTTGATATGATTTTGAAATAGAATTGTTAAAATGAACTGTAGAAAATCTATCTGTAAAATATGATTGAAACCAGTCTAATACTTGGTCTTTAAAACCGATGGAAGAAAGACGGTGGAGCAATAAATGGTGATCAATCGTGTCAAAGGCTGCCGCTAAGTCTAAGGAAATGAGAACGACAGATTTATGTTGATCCAGAAAGTAATGAATAGATGTGACAAGACCTAATAAGGAGTGCTCTGTTGAATGATTTTTACGAAATCCAGCTTGGTTAGGATGTAGAACCTGAGTTTTATCTGACAACTGTTGAAATACTACTTCCAATCTCAGTAGTAGCTCCCATTTTAAACCAAATAAACCTTTACCTTGCAATTGTCTCAGCCACTTATTCAACTGCCTGAAATAGCACCCTCTTACCCCCACAGCTGCAACCCCCAAACCCACACCAACTCCAGCCTGCAACCACCCCACACCTGAATCCCATTGTACCAGAGCAAACCAACCCCAATAAAAAAAAAATGGAGTAAGGCGGGCAGGGTGTACAAAATCCCAAATTTCCCTTCAGTTCCCACACACCCTCTGTTCCCCACTCCCTTCACTAAACCAATTCTCCAAAGCCCACCAAATCTCCTGACCGCTACTTCTACCCGCCCCCTACATGGTATGGTTCAACATTGGGAAAGGATCCCCTAAATCAATCACAAAAACAAAGGTGCTCAACTTTCGGGGCGCCGACTTCGCACGTATGGGAGATCACGTTCATCAGACGCTACAGGACCAAGCAGAGACCGGCAATGTGGAAACTATGTGGTCGTACCTGAAATCATCCATACACGAAGCAACTAATCGCTACATAAAATCAGTAGATAAACGGCAAAGAAACAACAAACCCCAATGGTTCACTGAAGAGATCTCACTCCTCATTAAGGAGAAGAAAAAAGCGTTTCTTTCCTACAAACGCACCCAGAGAAGAG
Organism: Geotrypetes seraphini; assembly: GCF_902459505.1. Classification (NCBI taxonomy): domain Eukaryota; kingdom Metazoa; phylum Chordata; class Amphibia; order Gymnophiona; family Dermophiidae; genus Geotrypetes; species Geotrypetes seraphini. The sequence continues at coordinate 202,083,654 of NC_047089.1, forward strand.
AAACTAAAGTAGAATATAAAACCAGATCGGCAGCGGTCAAAACAGCAGTTAGGGAGGCCAAAAGTCGAGTGGAGGAAACTCTGGCAAAAAACATTAAAAAAGGGGACAAAGCCTTCTTTAGGTATATCAGCGATAGGAAAAGGAACACAGACGGTATAGTACGCCTTAGACAACCGGACGGAAACTACGCGGTGGCGGATTCAGAAAAAGCAGAACTACTAAATGAATATTTCTGCTCAGTCTTCACCTGCGAAGCACCGGGACACGGACCACAGTTGAAGATAATACAAGACGTGGATGACCCGTTTCAGAACGTTGAGTTCACTCCTGGGGACGTCTACAATGAACTGGCAAGGCTAAAGGTAAACAAGGCCATGGGACCGGACAATTTACACCCAAGAGTGCTCAGAGAATTGAGAGATGTCCTGGCAGAACCGTTGGCGGTGCTCTTCAATCTCTCACTAAGTACGGGGAAAGTTCCGTTGGACTGGAAAACAGCCAATGTCGTTCCTCTACATAAAAAGGGTTGCAAGGCTGAGGCTGCAAACTATAGACCGGTAAGCCTCACCTCAATAGTGTGCAAACTCATGGAAACACTAATTAAGTATAAATTAGATACGATCCTGAACGAGGGAAATCTCCGGGATCCCAGCCAACATGGATTCACCAAGGGTAGGTCATGCCAGTCCAATCTAATAAGCTTCTTTGACTGGGTAACAAGAAGACTAGACTCAGGAGAGTCCTTGGACGTCGTGTACCTGGACTTCAGCAAAGCGTTTGACAGCGTCCCACACCGCAGGCTGCTGAACAAGATGAATTCTATGGGATTAGGAGAGACTCTAACTGCATGGGTTAAAGATTGGCTTAGTGGCAGACTTCAGAGGGTGGTGGTCAACGGTACCCTTTCTAAAATGTCAGAGGTGACCAGCGGAGTACCACAGGGTTCGGTCCTGGGCCCACTCCTCTTCAACATATTCATTAGGGATCTGACTCAAGGGCTCCAAGGCAAGGTAACCTTATTCGCTGATGACGCCAAACTATGCAATGTAGTAAACGGCTATAATCTTCAGGATGCTATGGAGCAAGACCTGCGTACTTTAGAAAGTTGGTCCTTGATCTGGCAGCTGGGCTTCAACGCCAAGAAATGTAAGGTCATGCATCTCGGCAACGGAAATCCTTGCAGAACTTACACCCTGAATGGAGAAACTTTAGCAAGGACTACGGCAGAACGAGACTTAGGAGTAATCATCAGTGCTGACATGAAAGCAGCCACTCAAGTGGAGAAGGCTTCATCTAAAGCACGGCAAATGATAGGCTGTATCAAGAGAAGCTTCGTCAACAGGAAACCTGAAGTCATGATGCCACTGTACAGAGCCATGGTGAGACCACATCTGGAATACTGTGTTCAATTCTGGAGGCCACATTACCGTAAGGATGTGCTCAGAGTCGAATCGGTTCAGCGGATGGCCACCAGGATGGTCTCGGGGCTAAAGGGTCTCCCGTACGAAGAAAGACTGAGCAAATTGCAGCTCTACACTCTCGAGGAGCGTAGGGAGAGGGGAGACATGATTGAGACATTTAAGTACATCACGGGACGGGTAGAGGTGGAAGATGAGATCTTTCTTCTCAGGGGACCCTCGACCACAAGAGGACATCCGCTCAAGCTCAGGGGAGGGAAGTTTCGTGGAGACACCAGGAAATACTTCTTCACGGAGAGAGTGATTGAGCATTGGAACGAGCTTCCAGTGCAGGTGGTCGAGGCACGCAGCATCTCAGACTTCAAGAACAAATGGGATACCTATGTGGGATCCCTACGAGGTCATGCCAAGGGACAGGGTCACTAGGACTGAATGAGCGGGTCAGCAGAGTGACAGTATAATTACAATTATTCTTTAGGGGGTCAGTAGATTTAAGAGGGTGGGTAAATAGTGTGGGCAGACTTGATGGGCTATGGCCCTTATCTGCCGTCATCTTTCTATGTTTCTATGTTTCTACCTCCCTCAGCCAATCATATTCTCACTTTCCTCCTTCTATGTCACCTTAGCAACAACCCTTCTGTACATCAGCAAAATTCATCTCAGCTCCACCTGCAACCACTCCACTTCTCTCTTACTCCTTCCCATTCCCCTCAGTGGCGTACCAAGGGGGGGCGGGGGGGAGGTGCGCCCCGGGTGCCAGCCCTGAGGGGGTGCTCCCGGCCTTGCCGTTCAGTCCCCCCCCCCGAAGGACCGCTCGCCCCACTGACCTTCCTGCACCACCTGTGAAGCAGCCCGCAACAGGATTGCGACGTCAACGATTCCTGAGCTGCTTGGGCGCTGCTTCCTGCGCTGCGGTCCCACCCCTCTCTGACGTCAGAGGAGGGGCGGGACCGCGGCGCAGGAAGCAGCATAGGGATCGCTAATTTCTTCAGCTAAATAATTCAATCCACTTCAAACAGACATAGGAGAACTCACACACCATTCACACATCCTCCAACCAAAAACGTCAAAAGAAAAAAACTGTTCGACAACCTCCTAGCCATTCGAGCTGCAACACTCGACCCCCAACTCTACAACCAATTGACATCGACCACAGACTGCAAAACCTTCAAAAAGAAATAAAAACCCTTCTATTCAAAAAACACATAAAACCGAACTAACACAATCAGAACTGTCCCAAGCATCACCTGGAACTACTCCATATGTACTTCTGATGTCATGACAATTCAGACATAATTTATGTTATGTTATGTTTGGAATATAAGAAAATTTTCACTGCCTGTTTCTATTCTGACCATTTATTCCGTTTCATGGTCATTACAAAAAATATTTTTTTACATGGGGGGGGTGTCAAAAAATGATGGGCCCCGGGTGCCACATACCCTAGGTACGCCACTGATTCCCCTCAACCTTCCTTCTAAAACCTTTCCCCATTAATTGGATACAGTTCAGCCAAAGATACCTCTGTTTGGGTGTATGGCAAAAGAAGCTCCTGGATGCGGTATGGTCACATCATGGCAATTTTTTGTTAAAGTCTCTAGTGGGTGAATACTGTTTAGCCTTACCAGAGTCCTTCAACTCCACCCACCAGGGATACTGTTTATCAGAAAAGTGTTGGTCATTATGAAGTATTTCAACTGTTGGAAACTTGCAACTTAGAATAGCAGGTCTTTTCTAGAATAAATGTGGCTGCTGAAAGTCAGATTAATTAACAAGAAGCAGTTGAAAGACTGCCTGGCTGGACGGATGGTCTGAGATGGTCTGAGCCCTGCTGTTCCCCTGAATGAATTTCTGCAGTATGTACCAGAAAACATGTGAACTTAAAAAATAAGAAATAGAATACAAATTGAAGAAGTAATATTATACATTTGACTGTCTGAGATTGCAAATTAATGTTTCTTTGAGTCCTTGCTAAAAGAAAAAAAAAATGTTATTTGCTGAGATGTTCTGGAATAGTGAATTTGTAAAGGAGAGCTATGTATCAAAGCAATTTCTTCCTTAGTAAAGTTCCAAGAGTACATCATAATTCTTGCTTTGGTAAATGTTTGATTATTGTCACAAGATATTCAAATGCTAAGCATGACCTAAGCCTGCCCATAACATGCCCCATTGGACGTCTAGAAAGTCCGTTTCAAAAATGACCACTTGGACATCTTGGCCAGTAAGATGTCAAAGTGCCACTTTGTGATGTTTTTTTAATGTCTTTTTTTTTATGAGCCCTAACTACCAAGGAAAAAAAATCATGTTACATGATTTTACATTATAAACGGCTCCAGCCTGTTAAAGGTGAGCAGTATATCAGATTTTTAAATAAGCATTAACATATGTTTATAAAAGAAACATATATGCACCTTAAAAAATAGCCTACCTGAAGCTCATACTCTGGGGAAGGGGCTAATTCATGCATCCAGGTGCATATAGGAACTGGCATAGAGATGTGTATTTTATAAAATCATGTATATCTGCTGATCCTACCCTTGCTTTATTTATTCATCACCTCTGGAAATTCCTACGTGCCTATCAGATACAAAAGGTGAATGTTTTTTGGATTTCTGCATTTCTGTGTTGGTCACTTTTATAACCTGTGAAAAGCTGTTCTACGCATCCACGGTAGAAAAAAACACTGCCAGGTTTAATAAATGAGCATGGTTGATATTTGTTTAGGGTCATGTACTGCAACAGTAGAGATATGCAAATCAGAGTTACACAAATGTAGGAGGCTGGACCAATCCTGCTGAGTCAATTTCATACATCAACTTTTGCACCTGGGATGAAAACAAAAATCCAACTGTAGACTGAAGGAAAATAATAAAATAGCAAAACTCTTGATTTGTTTCAGAACATTCCTACAAATTTAATGCAATCTAATTTGCATAGTATTATTTGCCCAGTTTCATATGAGGCATTGTCCTTTTTCCTATCCCACATAGAAACATGACGATAGATAAAGGCCAAATAACGGCAGATAAAGGCCAAATGGTCCATCTAGTCTGCCCATCTAGTCTGTTCCACGCATCTACCACCTTTTCTGTAAAAAAAAATATTTCCTCAGATTACTCCGGAGCCTATCACCTCTTAACTTCATCCTATGCCCTCTCATTGCAGAGTTTCCTTTCAAATGAAAGAGACTCGACTCATGCGCATTTACATTATGTAGGTATTTAAACGTCTCTATCATATCTCCCCTCTCCTGCCTTTCCTCCAAAGTATACAGATTGAGATATTTAAGGCTGTCTCCAAAGGCCTTATCACAAAGATCATACACCATTTTAGTAGCCTTCCTCTGGACCAACTCCATCCTTTTTATATCTTTTGGAAGATGTGGCCTCTAGAATTGTACACAATATCCTAAATGAGGTTTTACCAAAGTCTTATACAGGGGCATCAATACCTCCTTTTTCCTACTAGCCATACCTCTCCCTATGCAACCTAGCATCCTTCTAACTTTCGCCATCACTTTTTCAACCTGTTTGGCCACCTTAAGATTATCACATACAATCACACCCAAGCCCTTTTTTCCTAAGCATCCTAGATTGCTACATCATCATCTACTTAGCAAAACTACATCAAATGATATTTTATTTTATTTATTTAAAACTTTTTATACCATTTAGAAAGGACTAAACGGTTTACATCAATTAAAACACACATAAGATAAAAACAAACCATATCATAAAACAATTTCTTCTCTTCAACTAGTAAATCACAAGATTACAATAGCAAACATGGTTAAGCAGCTTCTTCTCTTCAAATGCAGACTAATAAATCTAAAAAATGCAGTAATAAACAGCTGAGTTTTCAATTGTTTCTTAAATTGAAACTGGTTTACACGCAGTCACAGTTGGCCCGCCAGAGCATTCCACATTTTAACACCAGCAATGCAGAAAGTCATCGTTCTAGTGCCTGCATAATTTCCCTGCGCCACTGGAATTAATAGTTGTTTAATTTTCAGATCAAAACGATCTATTGGGCTTATAGAGTGCAACAACTTGTCAAAAGTACCATGGTGCTTGATGGTAAATGGTCTGGTGGACCACAGAAATAACTTTATGTTGCACCCAAAATACAACTGGTCACCGATGTAATTGCTTCAGAATTGGCATAATATGTGCCATCCTGTCAATTTCCTTTACTAAAAAATAAGTTGTCTCTGCCTGTGTCATTTTCTCAGGGAAATGTGTCAAGAATACACTTCCCATTGTCTGAAAGAATGCATGCAAAGACTAATTGTTTAGAATTAAATTGGTAAATGCCCAGGATAGGAAAAGTGGCAGGAAACTGAAATAAATCATGGACATGCTATCTCACCAGGGCTGAAAAAATGAGAAATCCACTGCTACGTAATATTTTGGAAATTTAGCAGGTGTCATCTTAAATCAAGCTAAAATAGAATAATCAAATTAAGTGCTTACTTCAGCAAAATGCCATTGACATGCTGCGTGGTAGCAAGCAGGGTGCTTATTTATCATACTAATTGTTTCTTGGCACCAGCTGTATTCTATTACAAGAGGGTTACAGCAGAGGAATTTTTTATTTTGGCCTGTGAGGGTGTTTTACAGGATTCTAGTTACAATTGTACTTTATCTTCATAAATTAATTCTGGGATCTTGGTTTCATTCTCCAGTACACAACATCATTTCTGAGTCTAAATGATCTAAAGGGTTCTCCCATAATGAGGGCAATTTTATAGCAAGATGGCTAGGATAAGAACAGTGGTCTATTTCCAGCCTGGCCTATAAAGAAAAGTAGGTGCAAATGGTAGAAAACACACATACATTTAAGTATCCCTACTATTGCTATAAATGCTGGTGCTTAGATGTTAGCCAGAATGCGGAAGATTGTAGTATTCTATGTGTGCTTTGTCTATGCTCTGCCCAAACTCTGCTTATGCATGTGCCTGCTAGACAAATGTACGATAGCAAAACATGGCATGTTTCTCCACTAGTTGGTATAAAAGGCCATGTGCACACATGTAAATGAATAGAACAGCTAACCCAACAAAAGTTCGTTAACGACTAATCAAAATCTAAATAGCAACCCCTTTACATTGCAATTGCACACTTATGGGGGACCAAACCAATTAGAGTGCTGTAATCCCGTATATGGACATTCAGTTGAGGATGGGCTGGGGAGGGCTTCGATGGCCAGGATGGTTTAGATGGGCTGGAGTGAACTTTCATGCAATTAACCAACATGGTATATATGAAACATGACCCTGGTCTCTGTTATTGCATTTAAAAGTATACTTGTCCTGTTTCACGAATTTTGTTCTCTGCATTGCACAAGACTCATGTAGCATAAGTCCAGTTGAGAAGGATTTTTATGTCAATGAGGTGCACTTACCCCCTGCAAGGTACTTCCACACTATTTATTTGGCTGGTGAGGGAGGGGTTCTGAAGCTTTTTCCTACCTCCTGGATATTTTTTTCATTCTAAAGACCGTGCAATAACAGAGACCAGGGTCATGTTTCATATGCCATGTTGGTTAATTGCATGAAATAGCGGTACTCTAGCAGTATAAGATTGCAGCACTCTAATTGGTTTGATCCCACATAAGTGTGTGATTGCAATGTAAGGGGGTTATTTAGAATGAATAGAACAGCACCATTTTCATTTGTTCCTATGACTTAAAACTAGGTGGCTCCTTATAGAATTAATCTTAAATTGCCAGGGGGAAAACATGGCAATTTGAATACTATGAAGTTCAACACTGATTAGATGCTGAAGGAAAAATTATTCTTGGTCCAGATTTATAAGGAGGGGTGGGGACAAGGGGAGCTGGTCCTCAGTTTGGGCAGATGCATGGCGTGAGCTGTCTGTGGATAAAAGGCTTAATCTAGATAATTGCACTGCTGGATCATGAGTCGTTCAATGATTGACAGCACAGTATATTGTCTGTGATATTTGGTAATTAAGCTGGGAAAGTAGAATTACAATTTACACTTTCTTCTGTGCTTAAAAGACATAATTCTGATGAGCCAACACTGGGTAAGATGGTCTGAGATTTTGGAGCAGCTTCTGACAGTGTTGAAGAAGTCCAAACTTTAAAGGACTTAGGGCTATTTTCACTAAGTCCACCGATCATCTTCCGATCACTTAGTGACCCCTTTACGATCCGATTTCCCTCCAACCCAATTCACTAACCTCTGTCCTGATCATCCTCCGATCCGCGCATGCAAATGAGGAGGAACGGCATTCAAATGCAGGCAGAAAGCGATTCACTAAAATAAAAAAATGCTAGGAAGTTCTTTTTTACCCAGAGGATGGTGGACACATGGAACGTGCTTCCGGAGGTTGTGATAAGCCAGAGCACATTACAGAGGTTCAAGGAAGGTTTGGATAGGTTCCTAAAGGATAAGGGGATTGAGGGGTACAGATAGAAGTAAAGGTAGGTTATAGAAATGCTCAGAAACCACTTCACAGGTCATAGACCTGATGGGCTGCCGCGGGAGCGAACCGCTGGGCGCAATGGAACTCTGGTCTGACCCAGTGGAGGCAACTTCTTATGTTCTTAACACTGACTGGGCTGGCCGATCCAAAAATAAGTGACTTCTGAGGACCAGTTGCTGAGATCCTTTCTGACTGCCCTGCCTTCTGCCGCCCTGCTCTCTGCCCTGCTTCTCTGCTCTCAGCCCTGATCTCCTGCTCTCTTCTGCCTGTCCCGAATCTCCTGCTCTCTCTTGCCTGCACTAAATCTCCTGTTCTCTCCTGCCTGCCCCGAATCTCTTGTTCTCTCCTGCCATCCCAACTGGTCACTCTGCTCTCGCCTCAACTCTCCTGCCGCCCTAACTGGTCACCCTGCTCTCCTCCCTTACCCATACTACGAGCCCATGGTTTTAACCTGTGAGTTTTAAGCGTGTTAAAACCACGGGCTTGTGAAGAAAAATAGGGTGGAGAGGAGTAATGTGCTTATAACCACCCTGACAGAACACGAGGCGCACAGCAGCATTTTGAACAGATCAAAGGGGAGAGATTTGGGAACCATGGATCCTTTCACCTCCTTATTAAATAACTCCCCTAGCGTGTGATTTGCCCGAGTTGTTCTCTTTTCCTTTGCTTGTGACTAAAAAAAGTAAAAAAAAAAGGTTGCTGCTCTTAAGCATGCGCAGACCATCTACAGATGGTCTGCACATGCGTCAGAAGTCGGATGGGGGCGTGATTCCGATTGCCCTCATTGTATGAGGGCGATTCGTGAATCAGCCCACAGGACACGGATCGGATCCAATCCGTGCCCTTTGTGAATCTAGCCCTTAACACATTTATCAGTGATTTAGAGATAGGAATACCTAGTGAGATAATTAAATTTGCTGATGTCACAAAGTTGTTAAATTGCAAGAAAATTGTAAAAAGTTGCAAGAGGACCTTGTGAGACTGGGCATCAAAATGGTAGATGATGTTTAATATGAACAAGTGCAAAGTGATGCATGTGTAAAAGAGGAATCTGAAGTATAGATACTTGATGCAGTGTTCCACATTAGGAGTCACTGCCCAGGTAAAAAATCTAGGTGTCATTGTTGAGAATACGTTGAAGCTCAGTGTGCGGCAGCGACTGAGAAAGCAAGTGGAATGTTAGGAATTATTAGGAAAGGAATGGAAAACAAAGATGAAAATGTTATCATGCCTTTGCATTGCTCTATGGTGTGGACACACCTTGAATACTAAGTGCAGTTATGGTTGCAACATCTCAAAAAAGATATAGTACAGGGTTCTTAAACTTGTCCTGGGGGATCCCCAGCTAATGAATGTGCATGAGGCAGATTTGCATGCCTGCCATCTCTATTATGTGCAAATCTGCCTCATGCATATTCATTAGGGATATCTTGAAAATCCAACTGGCGGGGGGGTTCCCCAGGACAGGTTTAAGAACCACAGATATAGCGGAATTAGAAAAGGTACATAGAAGAGCATCAACAATTATAAAAGAAATGGGCCAACTTCCCTATGAGGAAAGGCTAAAGTGGCTAGGGCTCTTCAGTCTGGAAAAGATATGGCCCAGGGGAGATATGATAGAGGTCTATAAAATACTGAGTGGAGTGGAATGAGTAGATGTGAATCACTTGTTTACTCTTTCCAAAAATACTAGGACTAGGGGGCATGAAATGAAGCTACTAACTAGTAGATATAAACAAACCAGAGAAAATGTTTCTTCACTCAACAAGTAATTAAACTCTGGAATTCATTGGATTACAGGACCCGAGGCAACATGGATTCACTAGAGGCAGGTTTTGTTAGAGAAATCTGATCAATTTCTTTGACTGGGTGACTAGAGAATTGGAGTGTGCTAGATGTGGCGTATTTAGATTTTAGCAAAGCCTTTGACACTGTTCCATACAGGTGTCTAATAAATAAACTGAGTGCCCTTAGAATGGGCCCCAAAGTGATAGACTGGGTCAAGAATTGGTTGAGTGGAAGGTGACAGAGGATATTGGTCAACGGAGATCTCTCTGAGGAAAGGGATGTTACCAGTGGTGTATCTTAGAGTTTGGTTCTTGGGTCTGTTCTTTTTAACATTTTTGTATGCGAGTGCTGAAGGATTTGCTTCTTTGTGGATGATACCAAAATCTGCAATAGAGTAGAACGAACCCCCCCCCCCATGATGGTGTGAATAACATGAGGAAGAACCTGGCGATGCCTGAAGAATAGTCTGAAATTTGGCAGTTAAGATTTAATGCTTAGAAATGTAAGGTCATGCATTTGTATCTAGTATAAACTTAGCTACTTAAACAAACACTGATCCTCCTCTTAAACATCCAGCACTTTTCTGTTTTCTGTATGATACTCATCCATTGTTCAGTTTTACAATCCTATATGTGTTTATGATTTTACAATCTGCATGAATTATGTATCTCAACAATGCTTCTGTAATAGTATGTTTTTAGTTTGGCTCTGCATATTTTGATGTGTAAGGCCAAATTTGAAAAGGGCGTCTAAGTCTGATTTGGATGTTTCCCACAAGACATCCAGATTTGGAGGTACAGAAACATCCATTTTTGCCTTACAGTGAGAGATTTGAGAAACTGGACCTCTTTTTCCTTGAAAAGAGGAGACTGAGAGGAACATGATCAAAACATTCAAGATAATGAAGGGAATAGACTTAGTAGATAAAGTCAGGTTGATCAACCTCTCCAAGGTAGAGAGAACAAAAGGGCACTCTCTAAAGTTAAAAGGGGATAGATTCCGTACAAATGTAAGGAAGTTCTTCTTCACCCAGAGAGTAGTAGAAAACTGGAACACTCTTCCAGAGGCTGTCATGGGGGAAAACACCTTCCAGGGATTCAGGACAAGGTTGGATGGGTTCCTGCTGGACCAGAGTGTGCGCAGGTCAGGCTGGTCTCAGTTGGGGCACTGGTCTTTGACCTGGGGGCCACTGCGTGAGCAGACTGCTGGACACGATGGACCACTGGTCTGACCCTGCAGCGGAAATTCTTATGTTCTTATGAAAGGTGAACTGCTAGATGTCCTCCACAATTTTATTTTTGAAAATCGCCTACTTGGACGCCTTGGCCAACATGATGTCCAAAAGACATCCAACCTTAGGATGCCTAACTTTATACCTATTTTACAATGACAGAAACACCCAAGTTCAAAACGTCCAAACCAAGACCATTTGGATGTGGCAGGAAACAGCATTGTAATGGACTTGCCACATAGATATGCCAATAGAGCAGTGAAACACCTTAGAAGGCACTGCTGTGAACTTCACATAAAGGATGCCAAATGTACATCTCATTAGGTTTTGCCATTCTACTCACTCGTAGTCCTTCAGTTTCATGCACAATACTTCTCAAATATAGCAATTCCAATAACAATGGCGACAAACTTATATTCTATGCTGGTACAAAACACACCGGTTTAATCAGGAATCTTCAGACTGCTGCAAGTGTAGCATAACACCCAGCGGCTGCAATCCTCATTAGTGTCCTGTAACACAGTGCTATTAAATATTGATTTTTTTTCTTTTTTAAATTTTTATGCTATTTTTCTTATGCTTTTCAAAATTTAATTCATTATATGCACTTTCTTCTAAGTTGTCATAGTTTTGAAATATTAGTTTTTAGTAAAATTAGCAATCCCTTCAATTGAGGATCGACCAATATTTTCTTACAGAAGAGCTAAAAATCTGGGAGAAATGCTTAAATGCAAAAACATGGCGGGAGTACAGCAGGGCAGCCACAACTCTTGTGGCAGGTGCCAATGATGCCCATATGCCCTTATGGGGGACCACTGGGTGCACCTGGGTAAAGGGGAATTATATTATACTAAACATAAAACAGATTGTAATTCCTCTAATGTAATTTATTTAATTCAATGCCCCTGCCCAAAGATTTATGTAGGCAAGACTACTAGACAGAAAAGAAAAAATTCCACGACCAAAATATCAAATATATAACAAAAGTGGAATAAAAAAGATTAATTTATTAATTTGCAAATTCAATTGTACTAATAGATAATGAAAGAAGGCAAACCTCAGGCCATACTGCTGTGTCTCATAACAGCCTATGGGGCTCATAATAATAATAATAATAAAAAAGTCTAAAAAGTGGCCTAAATGGCTACTTGGACGATCAAAAAGCCTCATCGTCCAAGTACCCATAATCAAAGCTGGTTTTAGACGTATCTAAAACCAGCTTAGGCCTTTCCCCTGCCTCAAACGCCCAGAGAGAAAAGAGGCATTTTTAGAGGAGGGGAAAGGGCGGGCGGTGGGCTGACCTAGACCTAGGCGTGCAGCAAGTATAACCAAAACTTTAGGCAGGTTGCCTAGTCGGCACTTATACATTTTGACTTAGACCAAGTCAAAACAGGTATAAGTGCTGAAAAGGTGCCACTGAGCTGATTGTGGCTGTTGCGATCAGCTCAGCGGCCCCAGCAACCTGCCTACCCCCTACAGCAATGATCACGGCAGGAGAGATGGCTCATCTCCCCTGCCGCGATCCACCCTTCCCCCCCCACAACAATCAGGGCAAGAGGGAGCCCAAGCCCTCTTGCCCCGTGATCCCCAACCCCCCCTCATTGAGTCTGATGGGGCCAGGAGGGAGCCTAAGCTTTCCTGGCCCAGAGACATCCCCTAACCTCCACCCCTCACTAAAATACAGGCAGGAGGGATCACAGGCCTTCCTGCCCTCGATGCAACCCCCCATGACTGGCCCCCCCGAATCCCCGATCACCCCCCCGCTGACCCACAACCCCCACTCCGACACCACGACTCCCCCAGCCCCCTCCCCATACCTTAAAATTGTTGGTCAGATGGACGGGTGCCAAGCCCGTCCGTCCAACAGGCCAGCCATCTCCGGAATGGCTGGCCTTAGAGCCTGATTGGCCCAGATGGCTCAAATCCCGCCCATAGGTGGGGCTTGAGGCATCTGGGCCAACCAGAATCGGCTCAATTGTCTTAGGCCACCCTGTTGTTTAAGCTGAAGATTTTATTGTGACTTTGTATGTTGTTTGGTTCAAAGATTTTTGGTATTTGTAGCTTTTTCATTTGTGTTCATATGTTTTTAAATTAAATTTTTAGTTTTATTTATTAAAAAAAATTTTACCGCCAAAAAACCCTCAGTGGTTTCCAGAATTGACACACATAAAAATATAAAATACAAATACACTAAAACAAAAAACTCAGATGTTGCCCATGGCAATATTATCAGTAAAAACTCTTTGGCAATAGCCAATAAAAATAAAACAGTTTCAGTTATATTATGTGTGATGTTTATTTCATTTTGTTCTGTTTTTAAAGTTCTCTAGGCCCCTGATGCAACCAGCTGTTTTTTGTACTTCTCCACTACTGTTGCAGAATAAAATTCCTCCTGTGCTAGTTTTCCCTCTCTCTCCCGCCCCTCAATAGTCCTCCCTTTTTCTTTTCTTCTTTCTTCACCTCCTCTTTCCTCCCCTGATATTCCTGTTATTACATGATGTTGTATCATATGGACTAGAGAACTTATGTTCATTTTTATATGCATCCACTGATATTGAGTCTTCTCGATCCCTATTTTATGGCTTGTTTGCATTTTTACTTTGATTTCCCTTTTGTATTTTGATAAAAAATTTTCAATAAAATTTCATGGTAAAAAAATAAAAATAAAAATTGGCATTTGGATTTCATTTAGAATCTTTACTCTTCTTTTGGTCCACTCTCTCTCTTTGCCGTTTTGGCTTTCTTGGTCCAGGGGATGGAGTCAGGATGAACCTAAAAGTGATGAGAACACCAAAGATTTTCAATGCCAGTGTTTTCCAATAGCTAATCAGACATATTGGGCCTATATAACTCTATCCAGCTGTTCAGATATGGCAGTAAATACTGATCATGTCTTAATAACTTCTGGGTGCTGCCAAATTCCTCTATGTTCAGTCCCGGTTTAGAGCTAGGTGCTAACACTGAATATTCAGACCTAATGCTGTCTGCAGTGATCAACACTGTCAAAATCTCTGACCACAGTGGGCTGAATATCGGGGAAAGGGCTGAATATAGAGGGTGTGTGGCATACATAACACCTAGAAGAGGAGTTATTCATAACTTGTAGTTTAATATTTTCTTAACTCTTAATATATTGCAGCTAAAAAAAATCCTTAAAACCCTTCTTGAATTATTTTCAGTAGGAGGGTTGTTATGCTTATATACGTTGCAAATACCTCTACATGTTTAATCAAAAAGAAAACTAATTACCTTTAATTTATTTCAACTAAAAGTGGGTGAGTAAACTACGGTATATGTTTAATTATAAGCTTTTGACTTTGGGCTGCTGTAATTAATGACTCAGGGAATCATGCAGCACACCTAGAGCAACCCTTCATTACTATTGAGGCTACCTGAGCCACTCAGCATTTTATATCCAGTCACTTGCTATTAGCATTAGAGTCAAAAAGTCTCTACTGAATGCATTAATCATGTAATGCTTCAACACCAGGAGACTTTTAATTACCTATAGTGTCCCATAAATGGAGATTGTATAACTGCATGATGTTAATAAATGGTTTCCCCCAAGCTTTACTTACCTTTCTGTTTACAACCCTTTTATTTGATAAAGTATAGTTGAAGCCTCTTAAGAATTACACAAAGAGATGATTTACATGAGCTTCTTGGAACATTTGGGGCCCTATCTTAAGGTATAATGTGGTCAACTCTTTAGAAAGGGGACCTATGCATAGTGGCGCAGTAAGTGGGGCAGAGGGCAAACTGCTCCAGGCGCCATCTTGGTGGGGGTGTTGGCACCTCTCCACCCTCCCATGCCATGTGCCCTTCCCCCCACCACATCTCTTTAAATCTTTGTCAGTGCAAGCAACTTCTCTGGCCTGCTACTTGCGCCAGCCTGGTTCTCCTCTGAAATCACTTCCAGGTCATGGGGCCAGGAAAGCCAATGCCGGCACGAGCAGCAGGCCAGAGAAGCTGCTCTCGCTGGCAAAGATTTAAAGAGATATTGGGGGAAGGTTGGACGCAAGTGTGGTGTGGGGGGCGGGGAAGGTGCAGGGGATGCAAAAGGAGTAGGGGTTGGTAAGGAGGGTATGGGTGCGCCACTGCCACTGGTGTAGAAAGATCATGACCACTGAGGCTGTCCAGCTTGTGCCGCATTTAGGACAGTCACAGAAGCCTGAAAAAATATACAAAGAACATGTTAACTAGCGACTGGGTTGGATATGGGTCCTTATTTATTTATTTAATTCATTTTCTATCCCATTCTTCTCAAAGAGCTCAGAATGGTTTACAGGTTAACATACATAATATACAATTAACAGTTTACAATTTGCCATAGTTTCAAGTTTTCTTGATACAAGTTTTTATCCTAACTTGACACATACTAGGGATCTAATACAAATATACGTAATAACCAATTTATAGGTTAAATTTGTCATAGTTCATCAGCAGAACTCAGGAACAAAAGTCACCCTAGTACCATCAATAATAGTGTGAGTTCTGCTGATTGACTGTGCCCTCTCTGGATGTCTGTTTTTTGGGGTTGTAACTGCAGTGTTTAAATAAAGAATTACAAAAAAAAATTTTGTCACAGTTACAGCGCAAGATTTTTCAATACAAGTTTTTATCCTAATACGACACATACCAAGCATCTAGTACCAATATATATTTCTTTGTGATCGATCGGTGGTGGGCAGGGGAGTAAGGTGAAGAGGTATGGTTTTATTGCTTTCCTAAAGTTGAGGAGTCCTTCAAGGGATTTGGTCTGCGAGGGCAGTTGATTCCAGTGGCTTGGTATGGAATTGGAGTAGGAATGTCATTTGCAGTTGAAGGGCAGAACCAGGGGGTGTTTTGAGGTGTATTTCATCCTGGGAGTGGAATGCATCCTTGCCTGTTTTGTTACTAGGTAATAACATCTTTATACATGGCCCAATATTTAAAAGCACTTATACATATACTGGCTGCAACTATGGACTTCATTTTATAAATGGCGCCCCAAAAAAATCAGTGCTGAAAAAAATAGCACTCAGCACTATTCTGTAAATGGTGCTCAAAGTTAGGGACCATTTACAGAGTAGTGCATTGACCCAGGAATCATGCCTAACTTTAGGCATGGTCATTTACACCAACTGAAACATGGTGCAAATCCTCATGCCTAAATTAGGCGCAGACCTCCTATTCTACAGCTGCACAGGCAAACTGGATGAATGCATCTGATCTACCCATGAATCTTCCATGGCCATGCCCTCTTATTGGAGCCATTTGCTGCCATTAAATTTGTAAAATTTAAATGCAGATCCCATGCCTAAAATATGCATGAACATTTTAATTAATTCCAATTAGCACCAATAATCATTTGTTAAGATTCTAATTATTGACACTAATTGGCTCATTATTCATTTAAATTGCATGCACAAATTGGAAGCATGCCCAAATTTGCAAATGCAAATTTTAGTGTTTTTTTTGTTGAATTAGGTTGCATATAGATAGACACCCTGTCAATTTTCATGGCATGGAAAGTGGCACTGAAAATTCTTAAACCATGCTTTGGTACTATTCAGATACTGCCAGGCTGGATTAAGGGTGAAGCACAGATGTTCCAAAGAACTCTAGAGGTGGATGGCATTATTCAGCTATTGTCTATTATAGCTATGGAGATTAATTTAGACCACCAAAAAGGTAGTGATAACTTAAATACTGCAGAGCTACAGAAAGCAGTTGCATATCACCACTATCTGTAGAGTCAGTGGCAGTCATTGATGCTGTATATTTTCAACATCACTCACTATCTGAATAATGTTGCTGAATTTACAGAATATATTTAATCATTGTGCCGAGCATTCAGAGTTATATATGTGCAATATAGTCTCTCTCATGCTGAGTCATCCCTGATGGTTCTGGCTAAGATGAGAGATAATCCTCTAGTGATGACTGCAGGGCTTTTATAAGAACTGGTACTTCTGAGTGCCAGCGTGTGTGTAATCCTAGAGATTCTCCTGAAGAGTAGAAGAAGCAGCCCTTGGGAGCCTCTGGAATACAATAAGTACTAAGGTTCCAACAAGGGAGAAGGCTCTCTAGGTGTGGCCATGGAGGAAGATAGATCTTGGGAGGACAAAGGTCCTCAGTGCAAAGGGAGGACATCAAAGAGACCACAATAGGAACAGGCCTAACTGAGCTAGAAGAACAGCAGCCACCTGCCATTAGAGCTTCAGAGGAGGGTGTGAGATCTGTGGACTGACAGCAAGATTCTCAAAACTCACTGGTAAAATCCGGTGAGTCAATGTAGTGACTGTAGTGGCCGAGATTTTTATTTTAAGGGTGTTTTTCAGCATAATAGCATGCAAATTATAGGCGTTATTTGTGTAAAGAATCGCCATTAAAGAGCGGGAAGAACTGTGTCTGGTGCTTAGCAATTGCTAAGTACAGCTCCTCCTTTCTGCCCCGATCAACTGAGACACAGGTCTCCTGGGTCCAGCCGGCTCAGCTGATTGACCAGCAGGGAGAGCAACAGAGGGAAATAGTCCCCTTCCCGCTGACACCCCCACAACTGCCACTGCCCGGCTCTCCACAAGATTGGCAGGAGAGATGCCAACTCCCTCCTATCATCGCCACAGCAGCCGCTGCCACTGGGGACCCCAGACAACTTCACTACATCCCCGGTAGTAGGAATGTCCACTCTCTGTCGATGTTCAAGTTTCAAGTTTATTGTATTTTGATTAAACGCTTAATCCAAATTCTAAGCGATTTACAAATTACTAAAATTACAAATTTGAGGGAAAAATACATTAAAAGACAGACAATACATTAAAAAACAAGATACGTGAGGAAAAATATGGGGAAGAGTTACAATATGTTTAAAGAGTAAGGAACAAATAAGGGAAGCACAAAAGGGGAAAGGGAAAGAATTAAAGCTTCAATGAAGCTTATGAGTAAATAATATACTGTGATAAAAAATTAGATGGTTAATTAGCAAAAACATCGTTAAAGAGAAAACTCTTCAGTTTACCTTTGAATTTTTCTATATTGGATTCTTCCCTTAAATAGATAGGGAGAGAATTCCAAAGTTGGGGAGCTGATACAGAGAAAATTACCTGCCGACGGGTGCTTATGATTTTTAAAGATGGGATTGATAATAAATGTTGTTCTGTGGATCTTAATGTTCGGTTGGTGGAGTATGGAATCAAATATTTATAGATAAATGCAGGAGTTTTGAAGAAAAGAGTCTTAAATGTAAGCAAACAAATTTTATAAATTACCCGATGTGTAACTGGTAGCCAATGAGCATCCCTAAGTAGTGGTGTAACATGGTCGAACTTCTTTGCTTTAGTAATTAATTTAATAGATGTATTCTGTATAATCTGAAGTCGTTTGATTTCCTTTTGAGCAATACCATTATACAGAGCGTTACAATAGTCTATCTTAGATATAACAAGAGAGTGAATGAGGATTTTAAGAGACTTAGCGCAGAGAAATTGGGAAATAGAACGAATTTGTCTGAGCCTAAAAAAAGAGAATTTAACGATACTGCTGATATGATCATGAAATGTAAGCTTATGATCAAATATGATTCCTAAGATTTTTATGTTTTTAACTTCTTGCAGTGAGTGACCTTTGATAGTGATTGGAAAGTTAAGATTGAAGTTGTCTTTCCAGGGGAAGAGTAATATGTTTGATTTGTTAATATTCAATGCTAAGCAATTGTTATTTAGCCATTGAGATATTTTTTCAAGTTTCGTGTTAATTGTTAAGAAATCCGCAGGATTAGTGGGATCAATAGGATGTAATAATTGAATGTCATCGGCGTAGACGAAAACATTAAAGCCGATGGATTGACATAGAGTAAGGAGTGGAGCAAGAAAAATGTTAAAAAGAAGTGGAGACAAAATAGAACCTTGCGGAACACCGAATGTAGAAGAAAAATTATTAGAGGTTTCATTATTGAATAACACATGTGATGTACGATCGGATAGATAGGATTGGAACCAAGAAAGTACCTGGTCTGTGACTCCAATAGACTGAAGCCTGTTTAGTAAGAGCTCATGATCGATCGTATCAAAAGCGGCTGTCAATTTGGGGGTCTTTTAAAAAAATTTATGGGGTGTGTGTGTATGTGTGTGTGTGTGGGGGGGGTGTTCTGAACTGTCATACCTTACTTTCCTGTCAGTGCCTGAGCCAATTAGCATTTAGTCACTAATCGGAAAGTAAGGCTTTGACAGCTCAGGCCCTGCTAGAAAATTTTGCCTGCAAATGTGGTATAACAAGGTTAGGGAATCACTCAATAATGATAGAGAATCACCCAGAGTGCTTCTTTTAATATTAATAAGCACATTGTACTCCTATTTTAATATTAATGGCCTCATTGTACTACATTTGCATGGCGGAGACTGCAAGGAAGCTCAGAAATGACTATGTATGTTAACCTGCAATCCATTTGTCTAAATTTTATGTATGTTACCCTTTAAACCATTCTGAGCTCATTGGGGAGAATGGGATATAAAATGAATTAAATAAATACATAATCCACAAACCACGCATACAGAGTCGTGGATGGATAGTGTTGGATGGATGGATGGTGTGAGTGTTGGTGTCTTCCTGGCTATGCTCCAGTGGCTGGGGAGATCTTGGGGGTAAATGATAAAATAAGGGATTAAAGGAATTGGGCTATATCTTTTTTTAAAAAAAAATTATTTATTTATCAAGTTTTCATAACATATTAAGTATCCACTTGTACAAAAAGATAAAGTTAAACAGAACTTCCTGATGTTAGAATTGACGTCGGAAGTGAAGTCTTGTGGGCCCGGTGCTTATACGTACCAGGCCTAGCTCGGGGAAATAACAGGGAGAAATCGCATCGGTGGCTTGGGGGTTGGGGTAGGGAAAGAATTGTGGAAGTGAAGAAATCGGCATGATGGCTGGGGGGCAGGGAAAAAGAGAAAGTAAGACATAAAGAAAGAAGGGGGCCAGGGGGAGAGAGAAAGAAAGGTAGAAAAAAAGAGGGGGCCAGGGGGAGAGAGAAAGAAAGGCAGAAAGAAAGAGGGGGCAGGGGGGAGAGAGAAAGAAAGGCAGAAAGAAAATATTGGCTTTACAGAAGAAGGAAGTGCAACCAGAGACTCATGAAATCACCAGACAAAAAGGTAGGAAAAATGATTTTTTTCAATTTAGTGATCAAAATGTGTCCATTTTGAGAATTTATATCTGCTGTCTATATTTTGCACTATGGTCCCCTTTTACTAAACTGCAATAGCAGTTTTTAGCGCAGAGAGCCTATGAGCATCGAGAGCAGCGCAGCTTCCTGCGCTAAAAAACGCTATTGTGTTTAGTATAAGGGGAGGGGGTATATTTGTCTATTTTTGTATAGTTGTTTCTGAGGTGACATTGCATATTTTAAAGTCATCTGCCTTGACCTCTGATAAAACCTCCAAATACAAATGATAATTAACATTTTCTTTGCGTACAGTGTACTTTGTGTTTTTAAAAATTATATTGTTGGTAGATCATTTAGAGTTGGTCATTTTAAAAGTAGCTCGCAAGCCAAAAAAGTGTGGGCACCCCTGCATTACAATTACATGATAAAATGAACTTGTCTCGTCTTTGATATTTTAGGGTATTTTGATATTGTAAAGTTCCACCTGGTATTGTCTTAGGTTCCAAATGTTGAAGTTGCTGACTAAGCTCACTCCAGCCTATCCAACCATCCTGTTTGCAGGATATCTACCATTAAGTATGGCCAGTGATGCCCTCCCCAGCCCATCCTACCCCAAATCACCAAATCACCAAATCACCAAATCACTGTGTAAGTCTGTTCATTACTGGCCTTAGTTCTTTAATTTACATCCTTCATTTTCTAATTAAAGATTCTCTACGTTCTAATTAATCCAGGCAGGCCATCAAGAATCCAAATATTCAGTACAAGTACCCAGATAGGAGCCAGGCCTAAACATGCATGTCTAATTCAGCGTGCGGTGGCCGTTTCATAAAACACTGGCTGCTGCTGACTGAAAATGGCTCCCAAGATTTTCAAGAAATACCTAATGTGCCTGACTGTAACTTATCTTGAACAATGAAAGAAAAGTCATCAGCTAAATCAAAATTCATTTCCTTATATAGAAACTGTGAGAGGAAGGCAAGAATATCGTTCTTGTAAATGTCTCCAAGGGAAGGCTATTTTAGAAGTTTTATTTCCTTTAGTGTTGGTGAAAGTTCTGATTCTTAGGATAGATTTGAAGGGCGGGAGACCTCCTTTGGGGCTATAGTTCCGATAACTACACTGAGAAAAAAAAAATCAATCAATCGATCAATCGATAAACTCTTTAAAAGTGGAAAAGATAAAAAAACAGAAAAGTTTAAAGAAATGAAACCAAAGAACTTGAATGAAAAGGGCTGGTTGTGCAGCTGAGAGCAAGATAAAAGATAAAGCAATCAATGGGCATGGTCAAACTCTTTCACTGGAAAAATCTTCCCCTTCTGTTAGAGGCAGCTCAGTGTTCAGTATTGCTGATATAAAAAATTATCTTTTTCTTGAATAAAGACTTGCTTTTTTTTTTTTTTTTTTTTACTAAGTTTAATGTTGAATGCTACCATTCTATAAAACCTTTCAACAAAAGTGCATACAAATACTGAATTTCTAAATATTACATTTTAATTTGGAGTTTTGCTACATAATGGAGTTCATTTCAGAACACTCAATTGTGATTTCCAAATGGAAAATCAGGTACTAACATGAATAATCAACATGAACATACAGTAGAAATCATGATTTTAGAGATACAGCAATTTACATGTGGACGTGCCAGCCATGCCCATAGTTCTGCATATATAAAGGCATCTCTCAAAAGGAAATAAGGAGGTTACAAATAATACATAACACTGCAAAAAAAATCATTACAACTCAAAAAAGTATGACCATGTTACTCCTCTACTAAAAATCAGTTCATTGGCTTCCAATCCAACACAGAATTTCCTATAAATTAGCTCTTTTAACGTTCAAAATTAGACAGTCAAAATTACCAGCTTTCCTGGATAGACTCCTTATTCCGTATTCCACATCTAGAACCCTTAGATCA
Source organism: Geotrypetes seraphini (assembly GCF_902459505.1). Taxonomy (NCBI): domain Eukaryota; kingdom Metazoa; phylum Chordata; class Amphibia; order Gymnophiona; family Dermophiidae; genus Geotrypetes; species Geotrypetes seraphini. The sequence continues at coordinate 202,105,597 of NC_047089.1, forward strand.
ACAAATCAATATCTTCTCACAGTCCCTACTTTAAAGGTAATCAAGACAAGACACAATGAAATATTTTCTTTTACAGCTCCCCAGCAATGGAATCACCTACCTATTCATCTTCGGGAAGAAAATATTAGAATGATTTAAAAGTTCGCTAAAGAGCTTTCTCTTCATAGATGCTTTCAAGAATTAACCTAGGATAAAACCTCCAATCTTGTCTGTCCCATCATTAAAGCTGTAATTTTTGAAGAATAGGCACTTCAAACAAACAGGGTCCCCCTCCCTTCATGTTTTTCCCTTAATTGTTCTTTTTTATTTGAAATTGTAGTTCTACCATTTTTCTCTTCCAAATCCAAGTATGATGTCTATAGTTAGTCCATTGTATGTCTCAATATGAATAATTTTTTTAATGTACATCACTTTGAATTTATTATAAAAGCGTTTTTATCAAATTTTAATAAAACGTTAAACCTTTGAATGAGTGACACTCTGATTTACACATGCAGAACTTACTTTGTAAAGCATGTTGGCATCCAGAGTGGTACATGTAAATGTGCCCATGTACAGGTTATATACAAATTCTGACCTAATTTGTCTTCTGGGACTGATTGCAGTATTGTTCACCAGAGGCAACATGGTAGGTCTTGTCTGATCAATTTCTTTGACTGGGTGACCAGAGAATTGGATAGAGGATGTGTGCTAGATGTGGTGTATTTAGATTTTAGCAAAGCCTTTGACAGTGTTCCACACAGACGTCTAATAAATAAACTGAGTGCCCTCAGGATGGGTCCCAAAGTGACGGGCTGGGTCAAGAACTGGTTGAGTGGAAGGCGAGAGAGGGTAGTGATCAATGGAGATCACTCTGAGGAAAGGGTTGCATAAGGAGAGGTATGGCTAGTAGGATAAAGGAGGTATTGATGCCCCTGTATAAGACTTTGGTGAGACCTCATTTAAAATATTGTGTACAATTCTGGAGGCCACACTTTCAAAAAGATATAAAAAGGATGGAGTCGGTCCAGAGGACGGCTACTAAAATAGTGTGTGGTCTTCATCATAAGGCATATGAGGACAGACTTAAAGATCTCAATCTGTATACTTTGGTGGAAAGGTGGAAGAAGGGAGATATGATAGAGATGTTTAAATACCTATGTAATGTAAATGCGCATGAGTTGAGTCTCTTTAATTTTAAAGGAAACTCTGCAATGAGAGGGCATAGGATGAAGTTAAGAGGTGATAGGCTCTGGAATAATCTAAGGAAATACTTTTTTTACAGAAAGGGTGGTAGATGCATGGAATAGTCTCCCAGAAGAGGTGGTGGAGACAGAGACTGTGTCTGAATTCAAAAGGGCCTGGGATAGGCATGTGGGATTTCTCGGAGAGAGAAAGAGATAATGGTTACTGTGGATGGGCCGACTAGATGGGCCATTTGGCCTTTATCTGCCATCATGTTTCTATGTGAGTCTTTGGCCCAATTGTGGTCCAAGTCCATATTGCTCTGTCCTTGGCTACCTATTCTTCCCTTTTTGTAGACTCTCCCTTCAAACCTCCTTTGTTTTTCCCATCCCCTCTCCAGGCTATGCTCCTATCAAACTCCCTTATCTGTTGTGGTTTGCACAGGTATGAGGGCCACAGGGCATGGAGGAGGACAATGAAGGAGCATTCCTATCAGACATAATTAGGACCTAATTCCTAGACCTTTCAAATGATCATTGCCTTACTAGGTTCCATTTTGACAAGGTTGCAATCTACCATCTTTGCCAGGAGCAAGAACCTCTACTTTGCTCTAGCACAGAGAGAGTGCAAAGTTGCCTTCTCTGTTTTCTTTGAGTATCTGCCTTGATAAGCTAGAATCTCCTGTTGCTTTGTATCATGTAAAGATCACCCAGCCCTTGCTTTTTTTCACCATTAGCCAAAATCACATTTGGCATAAATATATAAAAATATTTAGATAGTGTATAGCAGTGCTCAGACCCACAACCATAACACTGTCCAAATGTAGTGAACAAGTAAGGTTGTTCTATAGGACCATCATAGCGGCTGCTCGTCCTGCCGCCAATAATTCCAGTAATAAATGATTTTATAACTTTAAATCTAGTAACAGATAAGTTTGACTTATCTGGATATACTTGGCGGATAGAACAGCCACAAACAATAATCAAAAATAAAGTATTTATACACAATCCTGAAGCTGCGATCTGTTCCCCAATGATTCAACTTCCTGTTTTCACCCAGGCAGGAAGGGGAGCTGCGGCAATGTTTCTGAATCACTGCCAAGGCCGGAAGATTTTTCAGTGAGACAGAAGGTGAGGGCGACATCGGACCGGCACGGAGAGAAGGGGATGACATGCTGGTCCACGGGGGCCCCCCAGAGCCTTAGGGCCCAGGGCAGCTTCCCTGTTTGCTTCCCCTAACACCAGCCCTGACTCTAAGCAACAAGATTTTATGTTTGCCTGACCTCAGTAATTGTCAGGTGGAAGAATACTTCATCTTTGGACATTATAGCCTTTTTAAAAAGAGTAATAGCTAGTATTGCTATACTACAATCAGAGGAAGAGAATGGTATTAATTGGAAACTCTCCTTACTATAAAACTCCTATCTTTGTTTTTTGCCTTTCTGACCTTTGATCTTATGCATTGGGAAAGACCCCTTCAGACTTGAGCCTTAACCTTGAAGACCCCAGAACTCAGAAAGTCTACAAACTGTATGCTTTGGTACTCAGGCTGATATATTATAGACAAGGAGAGCCTAGAGGTGATAGTAGTAGTTTAAGCAAATACCCTATTGGTTGTATAAGAGAACAGAGAATCTACTATATTTCATCCAACAAGATGACTTGGATTTTATCCTATCTACAGCTACTGCTGTACTGTGAGATGATAGCCAGAGGTTACGGCGGTCATTTTGGGTTTTAGTACAATCTTGGGTAAAGGTACTGATGGCTTAGCTGCTGTTCATCCATCACAAACCTACCATAGAGACCCCTGGATAAGTCTGGAAAGGGATTGGAGAGTGGGGAAGCTTGGGTTCTGGGGGGCAGAATGTAATCTTGGGAGAGGTGGAACTTCTCAAATGCTAGCAGTTTGACTTGAGGGAGGGGGAGTGGAGGGCTTGGCATTGTTGAGAAAGGGTCTGGACACTATTGGGAGGGGAAATTGTATATGAAGGAAGGTGAATGGAGCTGTCATGGGGAGGGACACCTCACCAGCAATGATTCTATTTTTCCTGGCCCCCATATCATGTTATATACAGTAGTGCAGGTGCTCCCTTACTATCTGGCTCTATAGCCAATGTAGTATTTGTGTGCTAACTCTCTTCCCTGTGCAGTAAATGAAAGGCAGACGTGGACATACCCTTTGCATTTACTACAAAGGCTTTGCAATTACCACATGTTAATTTTTGCTGTAAATCTCTTCCTTACAATGGCAAGAAGCTTCAATAAAGACAGGGCAAGGCAGATATGTGGTAAATGTAAAACATATCACATTTTTAAAAGCCCTCCCCCCTTGAATATTGAGCCTATGTATATTTATTTGGAAGAGTGTCTTACTCTTTCTTCCATATATATTTGGCAGCCTATTACACTTTCTCTGCAGTTCAAGTTATATACCGGTATATATATATAGATATAGACATATAGATATAGATATAGATATATAGATATATAGATATATATATAAGGTCAAGGTGTTAGCACAGTAAACATTTCACAGCTAGTACTTGTGGGGGTGGGGTGGGGGGGGATTTATGACTAAAGCACAACAAATGATTACATTACATTACATTAGTGATTTCTATTCCGCCAGTACCTTCAGTTCTAGGCGGATTACAAAAGAAGATAACTGGACATTTCCAGGAAAATTACAATTTAAGGTGTTGTTTACATGATTGAGACTTTGAAGGGAAAATTACAAGAGTGGTAGAGACCTTGAGGGGAAATTTAAAAGAGAAGGGATAGACAAGGGGATGTGTTTTGATATCTAGATAAATTTTTTGAATAGCAGGGTTTTGATTTCTTTTCGAAATGATTTGAAGTCGCTCGTTGTTGTCAGATTGACGCACGATCAGCAGCTGCTTTTAAGCAAGGGCGCTGGCTACAGATTACCAGTATACCCCCTCTGGGACCAGGAAGGTAAAGAGTAATCTGAAATATACATATAGAAAAAAAAAGCTATAACTAGGCATGAGTGAGCAATGGGATCAATAGGCAATTAAAAACATCCACTCTGGATAGTTTTTTTTTTTTGTAAGGGAATGAATGCTATAACAAAAGCTGTCCTGAATTAAAAACCTCAGAGCTTCTTTTACAATCTGTTGAAGCTTATAATAGTCTCTCTGGATTCTTAATGGGTATGAAAGCTATGCAGGCCATGTCACTGTCTGGTTTCAAATGCATTTCTTATCATTTCTCTGTGCTCAGGTAATTTTTAAAAATAATTCTTAGAACTTCAAATTTAAAGTGCATGCGTACGTTAGAAGATTTGATAGATATGTTTTAAAGGATATGTGATATTGAAAGTCACAAGGCATTCAATTAAGTTCTTATAAGATTTAAAGGATACGCTTAGACATCTTGATACAATTCAAATACAAAAGCATCACCATGATAATAACATTGGTGTTCCTTCACTATTTATGAAAAAACAATTTTATAATCATAGGCCATAGATCGAGTATACACTATCCCCCAAATTCTATAAAGTCCACCTAAATATAGATGCCTATATCGGTGCACTTAACCAATCTAGACGCCTAACTTAATGATTAATAGGCTTAATCAGCTCCAATAAATAGCACTTATCATCTCATAATAGAGATTTATTGAAATGAATAGGCCGGCGCCCAATTTGGTAGACATGATTCTCTAAAAGTTAGGTACCTTTTCTAAAGTGCCTACCTAAAAGTGTGCATGGCTGGGAGCAGATCATGGGCATGTTTTAGAGTTAGGCGCTATTGTACACCTAACTTATTTATTCATTCAATTTTATTCATTCAATTTTCTATACCGTTTTCCCAGGGGAGCTCAGAACGGTTTACATGCATTTATTCAGGTACTCAAGCATTTTTCCCTGTCTGTCCCGGTGGGCTCACAATCTATCTAATGTACCTGGGGCAATGGGGGGATTAAATGACTTGCCCAGTGTCACAAGGAGCAGCGCGGGATTGAACCCACAACCTCAGGGCGCTGAGGCTGTAGCTTTAACCACTGCGCCACACTCTCCCTTAGGCTCATGCATACTGTATAGGCCAAGAAAACCTTGGCATAAATATGGTGCACCTAAACGTTAAGATGCCTAATGACACCTAACATCACTTACGCGACATTAAGCGTGACTCTATGCAGCGTGTCTAATCTTTAGAGAATCACGCTTAGCGCCACAATAGTTGGGTCTTGATTCTGTAGCCAGCGCCCTTGCTTAAAAGCAGCTGCTGATCGTGTGTCCATCACGTGATAGCAGCGGATACAGAACTGCACCTCCGGCAAAGGTAGGCAGTGGAAATGTAGGCCGGGGTTGTCCAGACCTACATTTTCGGTGCCTACCTTTGATATGAATTGCACCTCCGTAGGTGATATAGGCCATCTAATGCCGCTTCCGATGTTAGCCACGCCCACAGTGGTATTAGGTGGCCTAATGTGCATACGGAAGCATGATTCTGGTGCTGATATTATAGGTGCCAGTGGGTGTCTTGAAACTTAGTTAAAAACATAATTTAAATGGCATTTTTTACTGAACTTGGGTGCCTACTGGGGCCTAAAAATTTGGCGCCGGCAAGAGAATCTGGCCCTTGTGCCAATTTTTAGGTGACCTATACAGAATTAGGCCTCATATTCATCATTTACAAAAAGCTACAATTTAGGGGGGAATTCAAGGGGCGCTAATGTCCATTATATTCCTATGGGCGTCTTAGCATTTAGCGCACACTAATCATTAGCACATATTAACGCAGTTATTGCGTGCTAAACCAGTTAGAGTCCCTTGATGAATCCTCCTCTTAAAAGTTTGTTTTATAAGAATCATTCAGGAAGGCATTAGGAATTTCTGAAAACCTTGTTTCCTTCTGTAAAAGTGCTGATTGAGAAATGAAATTAAACTCGGCATGGAGGAGTGGCCTAGTGGTTAGAGCAGCTGCCTCAGTATCCTGAGGTTGTGAGCTTGATTCCTTCTGCAGCTCCTTGTAACTCTGGGCAAGTCACTTATCACTTCATTACCCCAGGTACAAAATAAGTATCTGTCTAAAATATGTAAATTTATTTGATTGTAAACCACACCGAAAAAGCAATACATCAAGTCCCATCCTCATCCTCCCCTTTTCAAAATTACTTCTGAAATTGCTTTCTTCCTTGGCTGACATCAAGCAGATCTGATTCATATTGTTTGCTTTAAAATCAATACACAGACTGGTTAAGATAAATGTGAATATTTATACTTTATAGCCATCCAGTGAGTTAGAAGGTGATGCAAACCTTGTAATGCATCAAATCGTGAACGTCAATAGTCTAAAATGCACTTAGCATTGCACACATGTACACATGCTAATAGGTGATATTAACAACATGCTCATGAACCTCTGTTCTCTTCTCTTGCTTTGCTATATCTTCATGATATTTTTATTTATTTTACTTTAAAAGGTTTATAGCCCACGTTATCTAAAATTCTAATGGCCTCTTCTATCAAACTGCGCTAGCAGTTTGTAATGCAGAGAGCCGCGTTGAATGGCCCGCGCTTCTCCCAATGCTCATAGGCACTCTATGAGCGTCGGGAGCAGCGAGGGCCATTCAGCGCAGCTCACCACGCTACAGACTGCTAGTGCAGTTTGATAGAAGAGGCCCTAAGTGGGGAACAGATAAAACAAGCACAATGAAATCAAGCAAAAACTAGAACGCCATAACAAATACATAACAAAATAAAAATAAAATAAAACAGAATTCAGTCTGCAACTTACAAACCCCCCTTTTATCAAGCTGTGCTGGAGGCTTTTAGCACAGGCTGGCAAGGTTAGTGTTCTGACGCTTATAGGAATTCTATGAGCATCAGAGCATTTATCGCACTGGTTCATGCTAAAAAAAACTCCAGCGCAACTTGATAAAAGAGGCCTAAAGATAATCTGTACATCTTTCAAAAGCATGTACCAGTAGTGAGTTCCATAACTTTGGACCTGCAGTATAAAAAACTGATTTTCTATATTCTTTCAATCTAGCAAAATGAAAAGAAGGAACATCTATCTGATCTTCTGTAGCGAACTTCAATGAACAAGATAGTTCATAGATGTGCAAGTTGCTGGAAATTTCTGTGGGAGTAGTAAAATTTAACCCCTCCCTCCCTTTTACAAAGCCGTGGTAGCGGCTGCCACACGACCAATGCTCCGATGCCTATTAAATTCCTATGGGCATCGGAGTGATTACTGTGGCTTTGTAAAAGGAACCCTAAATTTTGTATTGAATTCTCCATTCCACAGGCAACCAAGGTAGGCATGATGTATTCAGATCGCGCGATCTCAGTGATCACATGAACAGTAGCATTTTGAGCTGTCTGTAAAGGCCACAACATGTTCTTAACTGCACCCCAAAAAAGGTTGTTTCAATAAGCAAAAAAAAAAAAAGAGTCACAAAATTGAACAACCGTTCTAGATTTATGCAGACTTAAGAAATTCCTTTAGTCAATGCAACATTTTTAATCTGGAAAAAACCTGAACAATTTGTTGTGCACAGATAAAGATGGTCATGATGAACTCCAAGATAAAAAAATCTCCTGAACGATAGGGATAACTTAATCACCAAATGTAAAAACAGTTGGAAAGCCTGGTAAAAGATAATTAAATCCAATGTAGAAATCAGCAAAGATTCAGTATTATGGTGAGGGCAAAAATCAAAACCAAAAGAAAAGCTGCAGAAAATAATGTACAAGGTATGAACAAATAATCTTTATTGAAAAAGGATTTAATGTAGCAATCAATGCTGGATAAAAATAATAAATGATAAAAGTGGTTCTCAAGTGTGAGTCCAAAGGACCCTTAAAATATGATACTATGAACAAGAGAAACCTTCTTACAGGAAAGCATGAAATTCGACTTCAGAGTTAAGACCTGCTGGAGTTGTTTCTTCAAGTTCAAAGATGAACCTTTGTTCTGCCTGTAAAAGTATCCTGTCGATGTTTCCTCCTCTCCAGCCAGTTTTGTATGTCTGGAACTCGAGGAATCGTAGATCTGCAATAAACTGGTTGAGTTCTCGCCAATGGGACAGTAATGGCGCAGAAGAAACCTCTCTGAAGATACAGCTATGGTGTTCTATGATTTGAGTATTTATTTTCCTTTTTGTTGTGCCAATGTACAAAACTTCACACGGGCAAATAATGATGTAAACCACATTTTCTGTTATTGCATGTGCTGGTGAAGTTTAATTTTTATTGTCTGGCAAATTAGAGATGGGTCTATACCTATAGCTATCAATACAAACAAAAAGGTTTAATGTTCTGCTTTTAAATATTGGGTGCACTACTGTTTTTTAAAACTATTTTGGCAAGATACCATCTTGCCAACTAGTGGTGCCAAATGCCTATAAAGCCTTCCTGAATGGGTGCCTCAAGCCTCCTGTTTCCACATAACAAATCCCTCTAAAACTTCATCACTTTGAGGCTTGTTTCAGAAATTGAACCTTAGTTCTTCCTGCTCATGGGCCTGTTAACTTGAACCATTTCAGGGTAACCCTGGACCCTATTTGCTTTGTGAGTGTGTATTGACAAGATGGTAAGCTCCATAGATCAATGTCATCTCTCTATATTTGTGCAGTACTGTGCAATCTGTAAATTAATTATAATCACAATCATAATAAACATGCATACATTGGACTTTATTGCAAAAACTGTAACTATGCTTCCTGAAGTGCAGTTCAATTTCTTGCTATGAAGCATTTACAACACAGTCTGTATGCATACAGTATTTTATAGCTGGGTTAATAGGTGATGAGGTGTTTTACATAATTTTACAAGTCATTATCTCATTAGTATGAGTTTTTTGCTGTAAGCTGCAGTAGTTAAAAACCTGTATTACAAGTGCTCTAGTATGCAAACATCAGGACTGGGTCGGGGGGGGGGGGGAGCAGTTCTATATCTGGGTGTTCGATAGGAGTCTATTTTATGAGGGATCTTCAAAACGTTTCCGCACATTTAATTTTTTTTAACACTATTAAATATCTCAAAAGCAAATTATATATCACTTTTCCACATAATCACCTTGGTTTGCACTATATTTTTCCCAGCATCCTACTAACACACCCTCTTACCACTTCTCCCGCCCCAAACATTTCCTGTGAAAATATAAATGTGCGGAAACTTTTTGAAGAACCCTTGTATAAAGAGATATTGTTTATTCTATAAAGGAAAAGAAGAACCTGGGGCTCTGGGGCTCCCACTCCACAGCTTTGGAGGTCTCAAATGATTTCCTTGCTGACATGGGAATGCAGAGACATAACTGATTGTTCTTCCCTTAGATGAATTCATTTTCAGTCTGTTTGGGAACCTTTCTGGAACACATAAACGCCAATAGCGTGCAGCAGAATCTTAAATGGGTGGAGGGGCATAAACAAAAAATATGACTAAGTCCGTTTTGGGCCTAAGTCTCTAGTCGCCCAAAGTCAGAAATGTCCAAAGTCCATTCTCAAAAAATACATCAAAAATATTTTTTTGCCCGAGAATTGTCTTCTTATACGTCCAGCCGTTTGATCGTCCAGACTGCTAAGTCATCTATCTTTATACCCCATTCTCGTCCAAAAATTTGTCCACCTAGAACAAGATTTTATGGACATGGAAGGGGCCAGAAAAGTGATGGACTGGCCACCCAGACATGGCAACAGAGTAGTGGGGCACCTTACAGGGCACTGCTGCGAACTTCACAAAAAGGATGCCACATAAACATATGGCTAAATACTGGAAATTGGCACCTAACCGGCTAAGTGATGGCTCTGTTCCCAGAATGCCCACTAAATAGCAAGTTTTGGCATGAACACTAACTAGACATTTTCAGTGGCACTTAATTGGATAATGTCACTGAAAACGCCCAGTTAGTCCCAGACAGACAATTTAAACAGCCAGGAGCTGTTTAAATCATTTTGAGTATGGGGTCCTAGGTGCCTAACTTTTGGCATGATGACTTTATAGAAGTGTCCCCTAAGTATGCCACCTATTGTTTCCCTTCGATCGATACCTAATCTCTGTAACATTTTAAAAGCCTACTACACCGGTTTAAACTAACTCATCCTGAATTTATTATGATGGCTGCTAGTGAGGATTGTTTTGCAAAATGATGGATCACAAAGAAATGTATATTTGTACTAGATCCTCGGTATGTGTCATGTTAGGATAAAACAAACTTGTACTGAAAAAACTTGCATTGTAACTATGGCAAATTGTAATCGGTAAACTGTATATTGGTGTTAGATCCCTAGTATGTGTCGAGTTAGGATAATTTTTTTTTTTTAATAAATCCCCAGGTACGTTAGATAGATTGTGAGCCCACCGGGACAGATAGGGAAAATGCTTGAGTACCTGATTGTTAAACCGTTTAGATAACCTTGATAGGCGGTATATTAAAAAAACAAAAAAACCTAATAATAATAATAATTCATTTTTAAAACTCACAATAAGTGTAACATAAAAATACAATCATTTTATATTTTAACATCACTTAATATATCGTCAAATTTGAACTCTCATGAAATATTCCCCCTCCCTTATACCCAACAATTATTCATAAGCAAAAGAAATCATGAAATATTCCCACCCCTCCACCCCAACCTTGACGTGTATGAACAAAAGGGAAAAAATTAGTATTTATTCTATGCAGTAATTTCAATCTTTACAGTATCTTGTTAATGGCTCCCAAATAACCTGAAATTTCTTAAAATTTCCCTGCAGCATGGCAATTATCCTTTCCATTTTGAATATGTGACACAGAGTTCCACCAAAAGCTATAATTCAGCCTATCCCAATTTTTCCAATTATTCATAATCTGTTGTATGGCAACCCCTGTCATAATGAGTAGAAGCTTATTGTTATTAGAGGATATTTGGCTTTTAACCCTCATTGACATGCCAAACAATACAGTGTCTTAGATTAATGCCACCAGATAAAATCTTATTATTAAAAAAAACTTGTACCGTAACTATGGCAAATTGTAATCTGTTAACTGTATATTATGTGAGATGGGTTTGGTACTTACAGTTTTATTTTCATTGTTGAACCACAATAGGAATTAAAATTTATATGGAAGATAGTAGAGAAAAATGTAACGACAAGAAGAACTATTCTATGAGTATTTCTTATATCATTGCCTTTCCTTTTAAGCTTGTTTCTGCTATACAGTAAGTTCTCCTCTTTTGAGTAATGTTGACTTTAATTCCATTAAATGATGCCTTATTGACGCACTTCTCTCATAGCATGCATGGGTGATTACTTTTGCCCATCAGTGTCTCTTACTCACTAAGCTTTTCATCATATATTCCATATCAGCTGAGAGCAAGAGGCTCACTGTTTTGTTTAGAGTTATTGACTTCCTTTTCAGTCTTCGAGAGGCAACTTTTTTTTTTTTTGTTAGCAGAAGTGAGGGCTTTGAATTCTATTCTGTTGTGAGAAGATCTGACTGAGCTCTCCTATTCTAGGTCTTTCGGGCATCACTCTTATTCTTCATGGAATATTCTTACTGATAAATCTTGGAGGAAGCTGAGAGGTAAACAGTAGGAGTGGCCTTTTGCATTTAGGGCTCTCTGATTATTTCTCTTGAGTTGGTGGGTTGGTTGTGATCATGGCAATACAATGTATCAAGTAGAGGAGGAGCTAATGATTAGTGCATTGGTTTGAGAACCCAAGGAACTGGGTCTGAGTCCCACTGCAGCTCCTTATGACCTTGGGCAAGTCACTTAACCTTCTCTTGCCCCAGATACAAAAAAAACAACAACAAACAACCCAATGTTGAAATGAGCCCACGAGAGACAAAGAGAGTAACTGCATATAATATAAATAAACTGCTTTGGCTGGAATCACAGAAGGTGGTATATCAAATCTATGACCCTTTATCTAGGTCTGAAGTTCTCACCTACCTTGGGACACACTCAGTCAGTTCATCTGTTATGAATGTGCATGAGGCAGATTTGTATGTATTACCTCCAATGTATGTATGTAGATAAATCTCCAGCATATCCCAGCTGGCTAGTTGTGGCCTAAGGATTGGATGGAGAAATATGGACCAAGTTGATTTTGCACTGAGCCATTTTATTGGTAAGTTGGATCGAAAAGGTCATAGCTTGAAATGGATTTAACCAAGGTTTATCTTCAGAGAATGGAGCTCATTGTGATATTTTTTTCTTCCTAGTGATGTAGGGGTTCAAATATGCTTTCTAGAGACTTTTCTATGGAATTGAATAACACTTAGAAATAAAACTAGACCACTATCCAACCGCTGAGCTGAGGAGAAAAGTGGTAAATATAGCTTGAATAATGCCAGTCTCTTCTGGTTTGGATTTTCATTCAGTCTTAACCACATTTTTAAAAAAAATTTCCCTTCCAAGTTTACCCTTTCATACTGTTTTTGAGAATGAAGCCTCATCAACATTTGGAAATATTTCTAACATCCCATAAATTTTTATGCAACCTGTGCCCTTCTTTCTGCAAATATAGGGTTAGGGAAAGAGCTTGGTTGCCACCATATATCCCATCCTCCCTGTGGCCTATCTGGATGAAAACTGGCTTCAAGAGTCCTACCTATGTGTGATCCAATCAACAGCAGAATCCATATGCATAGGTATTTGTTCAAAAATAGATTAATTTGACTACTTGAAATGTGGAGCAAATTCGATAAATGGCATCCAGATTGTAATAATAATAATAATAACTTTATTCTTATATACCGCCATACCCATCGAGTTCTAGGCGGTTTACATCAAATTAACAAATGATCTGCATTGACAAGCTTATTTACAACAAGTTACAAGCAGATTTACAAACAAATTACAAGCAGATTTACAGTAGATTACAACAATTTTCAATTTACAACAGTCAGCAATGAAGTTACCACAATTTACAGTAGTCTGCAATGAGAGGAAGATGTACAACAGTTTAGCTGAAAATTGTGGCTTAGATCGAACTAGACAAGGGGAGTAGAGAGAGGGTCAAGGGGGAATCAGGTGAGGGAGGAAGGGGTTAGGGGTGGGGCCGGGGTTATGTGAGGTGAAGGGATTAATTAGGAGTCTTGTTTGTTGAATAGGTAAGTTTTTAGTAGTTTTCTGAAGGCAAGGTAAGTGGGGGCCTCGAGTATCATCTGGGCTAGCCATGGGTTCAACTTGGCTGATTGGAAGGCAAAAGTTCTTTTGAGGGATCTTCTGAGAAGGCAGTGTTTTGGCGAGGGGAAGGCGAACAGTTGAATTCTGTGTGCTGTCCTGTTGTTGCAGTAAAGGTTGAAGTGGGTATTTATGTAACTTGGAGAAGAACCGTTAACCGATTTGTAACAAAAGCATGCAAATTTAAAGAGAACTCTAGATTCTAATGGCAGCCAGTGCAGTTGGTGATAGAAAGGGGTGACATGTTCCCATTTCTTTAGGCCAAAAATGAGGCGCACTGCGGTATTTTGGACTATTTTTAATCTCCTGGTAGTTTTCTTTGTGGCGTTAAGGAAAATGATGTTGCAGTAGTCGAGAATGCTGAGGATGGAGGATTGTACGAGTAGGCAGAATGCAGTGTCATTGAAGTATTTTTTTATGGTGCAAAGTTTCCAGAGTGCCGAGAAGCTTTTTCTGGCGATGATGTCGGTATGGTTTTCTAGGGATAGGTTTCTGTCCAGCGTGACTCCCAGAATTTTTATGGTCGGATCGAGGGGGAAGGTCTTTCCTTTTAGTTGAATTGTGGTTTCCTTGATTTTATCTTTGGGGGAGGCTAGGAAGAATTTTGATTTGTCGGGGTTTAATTTCAGTCTAAATGAAAGCATCCAGAGTTCTATCTGGTTGAGAATGTTTGAAGTGTGTTCGAGTAGTTCTTGTGAGAAGTTGGTTAGTGGGATGGCTATTGTGATATCGTCTACATAAATAAAGTATTTGAGATTTAGGTTGTGTAAGAGTTTACCTAGGGAGGCTAGGTATACGTTGAATAGGATGGGGGAAAGGGGGGAGCCCTGCGGGACCCCACAGGTGTTGTCCCAGCAGTAAGAGAAAGAGTTATTCTTGAATACCTTGTATGATCTGTTTTGTAGGAAACCCTGAAACCAGTTAAGGACCTGGTCTGAGATGCCAATGTGAGCTAGGCATTCAAGGAGAATGGTGTGGTCGACCAGGTCAAAAGCACTGCTCAGGTCGAGTTGTATGATCAGGGCACTTGAGCCTTGACTGAAGAGCGTGTGAAGGTGGTCGAGAAGGGAGGCTATGACGGTTTCAGTGCTATGGTCCGCGCGAAAGCCTGATTGGTTGTCACATAGAATGTTGAATTTTTCGAGGTATTCGGAAAGTTCCACCTTTACCATCCCTTCCGCTATTTTGGTAAATAGGGGGATGCTGGCGACCGGTCTATAGTTAGATGGGGAGTTAGGTGGTTCTTTCGCGTTTTTTAGAATTGGGGTGATCATTATATGACCTTGCTCAGACGGGAAGTTTCCTGTGGATAGTAGGTGATTAACCCATGTCATCATTTTTGCTTTAAAGTGGGGGGGGGGGGGCAGTTTTCATGATATTTGGAGGGCATGTGTCCAGGTGGCAATAGGAGTGTGTGTACTTGTTGTAGTAAGTATTGAAGGTTTGCCAGTCGGTTAATGCGAATTGTTTCCAGCTGAGGTCGGCTCTGGTTCCAGGATCTGGATATGATGAATTCAAGTCTGTGAGGAAGGGGAAGAGCTCGAGGGGGTTGGGACTGGCGGGTAGTATTGATCTTAATTTTTGGATCTTGGTGTTGAAAAAGTCGGCAAGGGTGTTGGCGGTTAAGGTGGATTCTTCTTGTAAGTTTGTGCAGGTTTCTATGTTGTAAAGATCGTTGACCAGTCTGAAGAGGTTGCTGCTATTGGTTTTAGTATTACCGATTTTGTGGGAGTAGAAGATTTTTCTTTTTTCATCGGTGAGGGTTTTGTATTTTTTAAATTTTTGTCTCCAGGCCAATCTGTGTTCTGGGGTTCCAGTTTTTTGCCATAATCTTTCGGCTTTTCTGAGATCCTTCTTGCATAGTAGCAGTTCTGGATCGAACCAGCCCTCTTGGTTTGGGGTTCTTATTCTGCGTGTTTTTGTGGGGGCAATCTCGTTTAGTATGTTGGTACTATCTTGTATCCAGGAGGTCATGATTTGTTCCGTAACTTCTATTGGATAGGTGTTGATTTCGAAATGGGACCAGAATTCCGTTGGGTCAATCTTTCCTCTGGAAGAGTGGGTTTTGATGGTTCTTGTTTTGCCGCTTTTAGTTTGAGTTGGCATCCAATGGTGAAGGTACATAGGCGGTGGTCAGACCAAAGGGAGTCTGACCAGCTGCCTTGTTTCCAATAAAAATTGGGATTGGCCTGTTCCTTGGAGGATAGAGTTACCAGGTCTAACTGATGTCCTCTTTGGTGGGTTTTGGTAGGGGGGTGTTTGTCAAAGCCTAGTTGGGAGAGCAATGACCAGAAATCCGAGATTTCAGGCTGGTCAGTTTGCTCAAGGTGTATGTTGATGTCCCCGCAAAGTAGGTTGTATGGGCTTGTTAGAGAATTGGTAAGTAGTGATTCAACGAAGTCATCTTTGGTCGTGGACCATTTTTTGGGGGGTATGTAGAATAATGTGATGGTTAGTGAGGAGGGGAGGGATTTAGAAGCTAGGGCGATGGTTAGAATTTCGGAATTGGGCGAAGAGGTTGTGTTGAGAATGGAAGCGTTGAGGTGGTCTTGGAAGATTATTGCTAGTCCTCCTCCTCTTCCACATGTTCTGGCTAGGGAGAGTATCTTGAATCGTGGTGGTAGACAGTCTTTAATGATGATGTCTTTGTCTGATAGCAACCAGGTTTCTGTGAGAAGGACAAAGTCGGGGTTAGTTTCAGTCAGCCAGTCTTTGATCAGAGTGGATTTATTCCTCATTGATCTGATGTTCAGGTAAAAGCCCAGTAGGGTCTGGTGGTTGGAGTGATTGGGTGGGGAGTAGTGGGAGTACGCAAGTTTTTTTAGAGTTCTTGGTTTTTTTGGGTGGGGCTTTGTTGGTTTGTGTGGCTGAGGGGGGTTGTAGGGCGAATATACGTGAGGGTGATCTTGTGTGGAGTGGAGAGTGCATGTAGGGGTTCTGGGTTTTACCGATCGGTGCAGTGTGAAGTGGAAAGGAATGGGGGATGCCTTGGAGTTGTCTGTGTGGCAGAGCCTGGAAGAGAACAAGAGGAGTAGTAATAGAACTATGCATTGGTGTGTGTTTGGCCTGGCCATTGTGACGGGCTCGTCCAACTGCAGTAGGCGCAGTTTGGGAGTTTCCTGTGGGCGTTAGTAGTGGGGTAGAAAGGGAGCAAGATTATTCTGTATGTTTTTTTTTTTTTTTTTAAATTGTGATTTTACTTTACAAGAGAGGTCGCGCAGGTGCCTTCCATGGCACTTGATTTAAAGACGTCGGGCTCCTGTTGGATTCGGGAGGGGGGCGGATCAGGGCTCCCACGCTCCTCTCTTTGTGCAGAGGGGGCCGGCGAAAGAGGCAGGATTCCTCCGGTGCTGTTTTTTATAAAAGTCGGCTCTCCTGTGCCGGGAGGGGGGCGGAGCAGGGCTCCCACGCTCCTCTCTTTGTGCAGAGGGGGCCGGCGAAAGAGGCGGGATTCCTCCGGTGCTGTTTTTTATAAAAGTCGGCTCTCCTGTGCCGGGAGGGGGGCGGAGCAGGGCTCCCGCGCTCCTCTCCTTGTGCAGAGGGGGCCGGAGAAAGAGGCAGGATTCCTCCGGTGCTGTTTCTTAGCAAAAGTCGGCTCTTCTGTGTCAGGAGGGGGGCGGAGCAGGGCTCCCACACTCCTCTCCTTGTGCAGAGGGGGCCGGCGAAAGAGGCAGGATTCCTCCGGTGCTGTTTCTTAGCAAAAGTCGGCTCTTCTGTGTCAGGAGGGGGGCGGAGCAGGGCTCCCACGCTCCTCTCCTTGTGCAGAGGGGGCCGGAGAAAGAGGCAGGATTCCTCCGGTGCTGTTTTTTAGCAAAAGTCGGCTCTTCTGTGTCAGGAGGGGGGCGGAGCAGGGCTCCCACGCTCCTCTCCTTGTGCAGAGGGGGCCGGAGAAAGAGGCAGGATTCCTCCAGTGCTGTTTCTTAGCAAAAGTCGGCTCTTCTGTGTCAGGAGGGGGGCGGAGCAGGGCTCCCACGCTCCTCTCCTTGTGCAGAGGGGGCCGGCGAAAGAGGCAGGATTCCTCCGGTGCTGTTTTTTATAAAAGTCGGCTCTCCTGTGCCGGGAGGGGGGCGGAGCAGGGCTCCCACGCTCCTCTCCTTGTGCAGAGGGGGCCGGAGAAAGATGGCAGTAGGTGTCCTACACTGTCTATCCAACCGATCGGGTTACACGTAAAAAAAACAACAAAAAACAAGGCAGGCTGCCTACATTGTAGGTGTTTTTGTTAGCCTAGGGAGGTGCGAATGGCCACTTAAGCTCTCTCAAGGCTAGGCGTGGGCATGGTTTTGCCTTGAAATGGCCTTAAATGAGCTTAGATGGCCCTAGGCATCTCCCTAGGACCGCAATAGACACCTGAAATGTAGGGCAGTAAAATACTGGTCTACATTTCAAATAGATGCTGACACTGAGCCGATTGTGGCAAGGGAATCTCCCTACCGCGATTGGTTTAGCGACCACAGCAGGGAACGCATCCTCCCACAAAGTCAACTCGCAGGAAGGATGCCCACTCCCACCTGATGGAAGCCCCGAAGCCCCCCCACCCCTAAATGTCCACGGCAGGAGGAGTGCTGAATTCTTCCTACCGCACATATCCTGAAGATCACCGACAGGAGGGATGCCCAGTCCCTCCTACCAGAACTCCCCCCCCCCCAAAGATATGCCCTCATCCTGACCTCCCCGAAGCCCACCAGGACTTTTCCAGTACCTTTTTTTCATAGACTGGTCAGAAGGATGCTTATTTTCTCCGGCTGGCAGGCACACCACATAGAATAGCAGGCCTTCCCCTTCCTGGTGCATCCTGGGATGCATTGGGAAGGGGCCTAAGGCCCTGATTAGCTCAGGTGCCTAAGGCCTCTCCCACAGGAGGGTCATAAGAACATAAGAACATAAGAAGTTGCCTCCGCTGAGGCAGACCATAGGTCCATCCTGCCCAGCGGTCCGCTCCCGCGGCGGCCCATCAGGCCCATCGCCTGAGTAGTGGTCTATACCTATCTATACCCTTCAATCCCTTTTTCTTCTAGGAATCTATCCAAACTTTCTTTGAAACCATTTAATGTTTTCTTGTCTACAACAGCCTCTGGAAGCACGTTCCATGTATCCACCACCCTCTGAGTGAAAAAGAACTTCCTAGCATTTGTTCTAAACCTGTCCCCTTTCAATTTCTCCGAGTGCCCCCTTGTACTTGTGGTGGTCCTTAATTTGAAAAATCTGTCCCTGTCTACTTTTTCTATGCCCTTCAGGATCTTGAAGGTTTCTATCATGTCTCCTCTAAGTCTCCGCTTTTCCAGTGAGAAAAGTCCCAACTGCTTCAACCTGTCGGTATATGGGAGATTTTCCATTCCCTTTATCAGTTTAGTTGCTCTTCTCTGTACTCCCTCAAGTACTGCCATGTCCTTCTTGAGGTACGGCGACCAGTACTGGACACAGTACTCCAGATGCGGCCGCACCATTGCACGATACATCGGCATGATGACTTCCTTCGTCCTGGTCGTAATACCCTTCTTAATGATACCCAACATTCTGTTAGCTTTCTTTGAGGCTGTAGCGCACTGCGCCGATGCCTTCAGTGTTGCGTCTACCATCACTCCCAGGTCTCTCTCCAGGTTACTGACCCCTAGCGGTGTTCCCCCCATTCTGTATGTGAAAATCGGGTTCTTTTTCCCCACGTGCATGACCTTGCATTTCCCTATGTTGAAGCTCATTTGCCATTTTTCGGCCCACTTTTCCAGCTGTGTTAGATCCTTTTGGAGATTTTCGCAGTCTCCCCTGGTTTGAGCCCTGCTGTATAGTTTGGTGTCATCTGCAAATTTAATAACCTCACACTTGGTTCCCGCCTCTAGGTCGTTTATGTAGATATTGAACAGGAGCGGTCCCAGCACCGACCCCTGCGGAACTCCGCTCGTGACCCCTTTCCAGTCTGAGTAATGGCCCTTTACGCCAACCCTCTGTTCCCTGTTCGCCAGCCAGTTTTTGATCCATCGGTGGATCACCCCTTGTACCCCGTGGTTCCATATCTTCTTAAGCAGCCTTTCGTGTGGTACCTTGTCGAAGGCTTTTTGGAAGTCAAGGTAAATGATGTCTATAGATTCCCCTTTATCCACCTGGCTGTTTACCCCCTCGAAGAAGTGCAATAAGTTTGTGAGGCATGACCTACCCTTGCAGAAGCCATGCTGACTCGGTTTTAGCTGCTCATTGTTTTCGATGTGTTCACAGATGCTGTCCTTAATCAGTGCCTCCATCATCTTTCCTGGGACTGAGGTCAGGCTCACTGGCCTGTAGTTTCCTGGGTCTCCCCTTGAGCCCTTCTTGAAGATGGGCGTGACATTTGCTATTTTCCAGTCCTTCGGGATCTCTCCGGTTTTTAAGGATAGGCTGTATATTTGTCGAAGTGGCTCCGCTATTTCGTTTTTTAGTTCCTTGAGTACCCTTGGGTGAATGCCGTCCGGACCTGGAGATTTGTCGCTCTTTAGTCTGTCTATCTGCTTGAGTACATCTTCTTGGCTTACCTCTAAATTGACCAGTTTTACATCTTGGTCTCCTTTTACGCTCTCTTCAGGTTCTGGGATGTTGGTTATATCTTCCCTCGTGAAAACTGACGTGAAGAACTCATTTAACCTGTCAGCTATTTCTTTCTCTTCCTTTACCACTCCCTTCCTGTCTCCATCATCCAATGGAGACAGGAAGGGAGTGGTAAAGGAAGAGAAAGAAATAGCTGACAGGTTAAATGAGTTCTTCACATCAGTTTTCACGAGGGAAGATATAACCAACATCCCAGAACCTGGGCCAACTGGAATCATAGGCCTCTCTCCCAGTGCATTGTGGGATGCATTGTGAGTAGTCTAGGATTCTGATTGGCCAGATCCCTTAGGCCTTGCTCATGGGGGGTGACTTTAGGGATCTGACCAATTGGAATCTTAGGCCACTCACAATGCATCCCAAAATGCACTGGGAGAGAGGCCTAAGATTCTGGTTGGCCCAGGTGCCTGACACCTATGGGTGGGGGGGATTTAAATGCCTGGGCCAATCAGGGCCTTAGGCCCCTCCCCAGTGCATCACACAATGCACTGGGAAGGAGAAGGCCCACCATTCAGTGGAGGCGGGCCTGCCGTCCAAAGTAAGCATCTCTCTAGCTGGCCAACTAAAAAAGGTACTAGTGGGGTCCAGGTGGGCTGGGGGGGGGTGTCAGGATGCCGGGTGTTATCTCAGAATGGGGTGGGGGAGTTCTGGTAGGAGGGACTGGGCATTTCTCCTGCCAGGGGATGTCTTGGGGAGGACGGCAGGAGAAATTGGGTACTCCTCCTGCAGCAGACATTCGAGAGTAGGGGCAGATTTGGGAGTTCTGGCAGGAGGGACTGTGGGGGGCGGGGGTTTTCTGCCATGGCTGCTAAACTGATTGCAGCAGGGAGATTCCCTTACCGCGATCAGCTCAGCAGCAACCCAGTTCTCTAACCGATGCCTGTGACATGTACACCAGTTAGAAAATTGTGGTGTTAGGCGTCTGTCCGTGAGGACAGATGTGATTCTATATAGGACGCCCATGTGTGTTTCTCAAAAGCCGCTTAGGAGGCTTCTGAGACTGGCTGTCCCGCACAGAATCCAGCCCTAACTTTTTAGTCTCTGCTGTCTAGGTCATGGTCTCTACTTTCATGGATTTTTGGATCCAAGTGTTTAGGTCCTTTTCCCCAAACCACATCCTGCCACAAGAAAGGTAGAGAAGAAAGGACCAACACTTGGGTTTTGATTAAACTCTTTGTCCCATGAACCTCCATGAGTGTTATGAACCTCTTTTCTTTTTCCAACACTGAATCCACTTTATTCAGGGCCTGTGAAAGACTTTTGAATTTGTTGGTAACTATTTGTTAGAGTTTGGTATTGTAATTATTTCTTTGGAAAGTGATGGGGACTTATATACCTCCTTTTGTAGTTTGTGACAAACCCAGGTCTATTTCGGGTCTTACCCACAATAAACCCGGATCTGTTCCTGGTTTTGTCCCAGTGAGCAGGAATGTGCACAAGCCATCTAGGTGCAGGAGAGCGGATCAGGTGACTGACCAATTAATTAATCAAGCTGACTCTAGCTCTGACTGGGAAATGGAAATAACAGAAACAGGGCAGGATAAGTGTGAAAGTTTCACTCTAGGCAAACCTCATCCTGACACAGTTAAATACCTCAGGAAATTTGAACAGCCAGTTAAAACCAGGGCTGGAAAGTATCCCGTTTGTGAAAGCAGGAAGCAAGACAGTGGGTGGAAAACCCTTCCCCCACAGTCTCAGAAGGGGAGTGGTTTTCAGCCAGATATAATGAGCCTGCTGGGAACAGAGAGGGGGAGGCAGCCAAGGGAAGCCAGACTCACGAGGCACCCAGGAAAGGAATACCCAGGAGGGTATGAAGCTGGAGAGAGCCAGACTCTCTCAGACTGGCCCATGCTAGAAGCAGAGGATGCAGCTCATACCAGGAAGCCTTGGGAGCAGCCAGAGGAGGAAGCAATGGACACCCAGGCAAGCCAGGCATGCACGGAAACTCAGCCATTGCCTATGGAAATATATTGAGTTTAAACCTGGATGTGTTCTCATCCTGTTCATTCTTCTGTGCTGCTAGGGAATATGAAAGTTTAGAAATTTCAGTTTTAAAACTCTCCCTGAAAACTTAAATGCAGAAGTTTTTCTTTAAAGCCCTGAATATAGAACATGGTATGAGTGTTTGTACTTCCTGGCTGATTGCCAAGCTGAGCCAGCACGTTGCTTTCTCTCAGCTGTGGCTAATCCCAAGTGCACTATTGCAGAGAAGGGAAACGTACATGTGCTATTGAAGACTTGTGATATATCAATGATTTTTGGAACATACAAATGAACTGTTTGGATAAAAGAATATTGATTTAAAACACTGTTGCTCTGGTGAAGAGAACTGAGACTCATAAGCTTGCAAGCCCAGAAGCAGGGACTGTTGGTAATTACAGTGTTATTTGAGTTTTGTTTTTGGAACCTTTATGAGTTTGACTGCATACCGCACTGCAAGGCTGATGCCTGAATGCTTTTGAATTATGTTACCATTACTGAAATAAAGCTATTTTTGGTTTTTCACATTCTGACTGAAACCTGAATTCCTTGCATGCATGCCTAAAAGTAAGACCTGGAGGATCCCTTAGTAGCAAGGGACACGTAGGAGTGGAGTTTTGGTCATTTTCCTGGGGCTTGCAACATCGGCCAAAACCCGGGGTGTGACAAGTTATACAACCACACTCAAAGCGATTTACATACAGGTACTTTCAACATTTTCCCTATCTGTCCTAGTGGGCTCATAATCTATCTAATATACTTAGGACAGTGAAGGATTAAGTAACTTGCCCAGGGTCGCAGGAAGTAGTGCAGGGTTTGAACCCACAGGCTCAGGATGCAGATACTGTAGCTCTAACCACTACACCATACCCTTTGTATATCTTTTATATGTAAGGGTTAAGACTGGGCTTGTATTTGGGGTTGGAGTATTTTTAGAGATGATGTTTGTGAGTGATTTTGCTTGTAATTATAATGGCCTAATTTATTCAGTTTATGGTGTCCACACGTACACCAGCAATAGACCTGGTGTAGCTGTGATTGCATAATTGAAGCAATATTCAGTAAATTATATGAATAAGTGATAGCTCTGTTAAATGCCCTCCTACGATACGTCCTTTTGCATTTAGCCGTTAAGCCACTTACATGTGCCATTGGCACTTTTGTAAGTGTATATTTATGTGTGTAGCATTTTATACATTTATGCACACAAGGAGTAAGTAAATGCAGGTTCCAAGGTTATAGAATTGCCTTTTTAGTGCACAAGCATTTTAGTGCACAAGCATAACCATCCACTAGGGTTTGCACCTAATGTATGATTAGTGGAAAACTTTATCACATTTTATTTAAAAGATCCTATAGAGGGCTTTGTATTTTTTGAGTGATCTATATTTCTCTGTATATACTGTATGTTTAAAATAAATTGTCTATGTATTTTAATTGTTCTGTTATATAATTTGCATATGCTTTTTTTTTTAATTTACAGAATTGGCAGGTTCCTTTTCATTTTCATGATGCACTGTTCTAACGTACAGCACTTTTTTTTACAGTTTTATGAAAGCAGTGATGTGTTGAATTCAAGCTGTTGCAAATCAGTTTCCAGCTAACCTGATCCATCTGTAGTTTTAAGTGTAAAGAAAAAATCCAAATGCTTCACAGGCAGGGCCAGTGTCTCCTATTAGGAAGCCTAAGAGTTTAGGACAGCAAGTTGCAGCTGTTGCTTCTCATTACGGTACGTTTGCATCTGCTGCCCCCCCCCCCAACTCACTAATTTCCTCAAATCACATCATCTCCCTTCTCTTTCAAAGTGATAAGGTAGTTGTGTGATCTGCTGCTTTGTGTACACTTGTAGCATTCCCTCCCTGAATGCAAAGACTAGAAGCAAAGATTTGTTTAAGTCTACATGATCGAGAAAACATTGGTAGTATGCACTATAGGTAGCAGAGTCCCACTACTGCTTTAGAAGAGAAAAGGAGACAGCAGGACAGAGAGTATGTATGGGAGGTGAAGCAAATTGGGAGATGGGTATCACAATATGAAGATTCCCAGTGCAGAAAAATCCATTATAGCAATCCTGGTCACGTTGGCCATCAGACTTTCTGCAACCACTAAGAGAAATTTTAAAGGTTACATAATTTGGTTTTTGGGGCATAGATTCAGGAACATTAAAGAAAACTAGAGAATTTTTCTTGCTAAATTATTCATAGAAAGATGTAGAGGGGTATTTTTGATATGATGTTCAGATCCAAGTTTGGATATTTTGTGGAACACGCTGAAAAATCCAGTAACGAACATGGCTGTTTTCGAAACAGAAAAACATATATCTTTTTGTTTTGAAAATGATCATTTTTCAGATGAGCTCGAACCATTATAAAAAAAACACATCCAAAAAGAATGAACAAAACATAACATAGTATATGACAGCAGATAAAGACCTGAATGGTCCAATCAATCTGCCCATTAGTTATATCCATTAAAAATGCATGATTAGCTTGTCTCTTCTTTGATATTTCTAGGTCATAGACGGTAAACATTACCTGGTATTGTCCTAGGTTCCAAATGCTGAAGTTGCCATCCAAGCTCACTCCAGCCTATCCAACCATCCTGTATGCAGGATATCGACCATAAAGTCTGGCCAGTAACATCCTCATGCTCCAAGTTAGTGACATAGTAACATGGTAACACAATAGATGATGGCAGATAAAGACCAGAATGGTCCATCCAGTCTGCCCAACCTGATTCAATTTAAATTTTTTTCTTCTTAGCTATTTCTGGGCAAGAATCCAAAGCTCTACCCAGTACTGTGCTTGGGTTCCAACTGCTGAAATCTCCATTAAAACCTAGTCCATCCCATCTAAACCCTCCCAGCCATTGAAGCCCTCTCAAGCCCATCCTCTCCCAAACAGCCATATTCAGACACAGACCATGCAAGTCTACCCAGTACTGGCCTTAGTTCAATATTTAATATTATTTTCTGATTCTAGATCCTCTGTGTTTATCCCACGCTTCTTTGAACTCAGTCACCATTTTCCTCTCCACAACCTCTCTCAGGAGCGCATTCCAGGCATCCACCAACCTCTCCATAAAGTAGAATTTCCTAACATTGCTCTTGAATCTACCACCACTCAACCTCAAATTATGTCCTCTGGTTTTACCATTTTCCTTTCTCTGGAAAATATTTTGTTCTATGTTAATACTCTTCAAGTATTTGAACGTCTGAATCATATCTCCCCTGTCCCTCCTTTCTTCTAGGGTATACATGTTCAGCACTTCCAGTCTCTCCTCATACGTCTTCTGGCGCAAGCCTCCTATCATTTTTGTCACCCTCCTCTGGACCGCTTCACCAGATACGGTCTCCAAAACTGAACACAATACTCCAAGTGGGGCCTCACCAATGACCTGTACAGGGGCATCAACACCTTCTTCCTTCTACTGGCTACGCCTCTCTTTATACAGCCCAGCATCCTTCCGGCAGCAGCCACCGCCTTGTCATACTGTTTTTTCGCCTTTAGATCTTCAGACACTATCACTCCAAAGTCCCTCTCTCCGTCCGTGCATATCACCTCCCAGCATATACGTTGTCTTCCGATTATTAATCCTCAAATGCATTACTCTGCATTTCTTTTCATTGAATTTTAGTTGCCAGGCATTAGACCATTCCTCTAACTTTTGCAGATCCTTTTTCATATTTTCCACTCCTTCTTCTTCTGTTACAAATCTTGGTATCATTTTTGTCACCCTCCTCTGGACCGCTTCAAGTCTTCTTATATCCTTTACCAGATACGGTCTCCAAAACTGAACACAATACTCC
Source organism: Geotrypetes seraphini (assembly GCF_902459505.1). Classification (NCBI taxonomy): domain Eukaryota; kingdom Metazoa; phylum Chordata; class Amphibia; order Gymnophiona; family Dermophiidae; genus Geotrypetes; species Geotrypetes seraphini. Next base: position 202,131,271 of record NC_047089.1, read on the forward strand.
AAGTGGGGCCTCACCAATGCCCTCCCTAGCCCATCCTACATCCCAAGCCATTGGGATGCAGTGAGTGGCCAGCATTTTTAATAGACCAGCCACACAGACATCCCAGTAGAGCTGTGGGGCACCCTAGGGGCACTGCAGTGAACCACATACAAATATTTCACCATAACCCTCTTATAGTGTATGGTGAGCACTCCAAAACCCACCTAAAAACTTCTGGACCCAACTGTCCACTATGCCAATAACCCTTATGCCTGCAGGTGTTACACATATGTAGGTACAGTGGAATTTGGGTCAGTTTTGGAAGGCTCACATATTCTACCATAAGTGTAGTAGTTAGAGTGGGATATGAACCTGAGTCCCCATCTCTGCACCTCATTACACCATCCATTAGGTTTCTCTAGACCGTCCATAACATCTGAAGCTGTCAAACAGGCAAGTACGAGTATGTACTGTTTTATTCATATCATTGGGGGGTGGGAAGGGATCAGTTACCACTGGGGGAGTTTGTGGGGAGGTCATGCCTTCATTTGGTCAGTTTAGGTACCTTTTTGCACTTATTCATTGGTACTCCCAAACTACTGTATTCTTAATAGATGTCCAACTGACTTTCTCACTGTGCACACACTGACTCTCTCCCTGGGCATGCTTCAGGCTCCAAGTGTCTGCTAATCCAGAATAATTTAAATTTATTTATTTATAACTTTCAAATACAGTTCACAAGAATAACTCTTGCTGAGTGAAACACAGGAAAGAAAAATTATTGAAAGTAAAAATCATATAATAACCATATCTTAATATCCTTTCTTAGACCACAATAATAATAATGGGGGTAGTCATCGTATATATAAGGAGAAATTAATTACATAGTCAGTTAGGGGAAAAGGCTTAACATGAATCAATGACTAAATTAATCTAAACAATCCCCTTTCCAATCATTTCTTGACAATTTTCTTGATATCTAGAAACTGTTTCAAGTGTTCTGGAGAATAAAATGTATATGTATATGGTTATATCCTGATGTTTCTAAAACTACTCAGGAGCGAAGAAAGGACTTTCTTTTATTACGTCAAGAGACAACTAAGTTAAGTATTATCCTTAATTGTAGCTACTTTAAACTGCTGCAATTGTATTAACTTTTCCTGTGTTTGCCTGGCCTGGACAGAAATCTCCATTTTCATCGAGTCCACAGTCTCTGTTAAACTATCCAACTTAGTTGTAATATTAGTTACCTCCTCTGTGGATTTGGACATCTTACTTTCCATCCGTTGAAGCAGCTGCCAGATATCAGTCAAGGAAGCCTCTGTGGGAGCTGATACTCGTTCAGCCCTCTTGATTGTAGTCATCCGTTGTTCTGGAGTTGACTCTGTGCCCTCGCTGGGAGACCCCGTGCACCAACTTCCTGGATTACGAGTCTCCTGCCCCAGAGCTCCGATTACAGCTAGACACGGAGGGTTAAGGGAGGGCGGAGATGAAAGAGATGTTTCAAGGCCCGAAAGGGCGACAGGCTCTCCCAAACCAACGTCCAATGCCGGGCTATTCAAACCTCCGGTTACTTGCATCGTAGCAGAATGAGCTGCGAAGAAGCGGTCGACAGTCTGCTGTACTGGGGTGGAAGCTAGAGCTGGCGAGGAAATAGCTCTAACCACCCCTTTCCTCTTTGTTTGCGGCATTGCTACAACGCTGAAATTACAGCGATCGAACAGCAGGTATGTAGAATGGAGATTCCAGCAGCAGCCAGATCTTAACTGCTTCCTGCTCTCAGCTCACATGCCGCCACCATCTTGACTGCCCCCAAGGAGGGTTACCTTCTAATCCAGAATAATTTAACTATATGCACCTCACGGTACCCTATTGCCTTAGGGCTCCTTTTACTAAGGTGCGCTATGCGTTTTAGTGCAGCTAAACGCTAACGCGCCCATTATAAGTCTATGGATGCATTAGCGTTTAGCACACGCTAATATTTAGCGTGCGCTAAAATGCTTAGCGCACCTTTGTAAAAGAGGGGGTTAGTCTTCTGTTCCCTGTTGTTAATTGTTATGTGTCTTGTTTGCTGTCATGCATGTTACCATATACGTTACCCGTCCTGGGCTCTTTGGGGAGGACGGGATATAAATTGAATTAAATAAATCAATCAGCTCTACCCCCGATCATCCAAATTGTGCCCTGGATGTTTTCTAAAATGTTTGATTACTGCAGAAAAACATCCAAATCATAAGCGCACTCTAGTCCTGTCCAAACCATGCCTTCAACATGCCACCATAGAAATCTCTCTAGAAGATGGGTTTTAAAAATAGCGAATTGAAAGGGTTTGGCGAGAAAAACATCCATCTGCCCCTTTATGCCACTTTTTGGATGTTTTACTTTTTTTGAAAATGAGCCCTATTTTCATGGGAGTCTAATAATAGGAGCTAAACATTTTCTGTACTGCTCTTGGCTAGGCTAGTGAATTGCCGACAGTATTTCCTTCCAAGCAAATCTGACAAACTCTGACACCCATTATTTATATTGAAATAGTCACAGGTTTTAGATGACTGTAGCTAGGAAGTTTTCTTCCCTAGTTTTTTTTTGTTAGATTCTCTGGGCATGGAACATTTTGTGGTGATATGAGGAGAAAATGATACCTAGTTCAAAAAAATGCAGAAATGTATCCAGATCACAGTGATTAATTAGAATTTGGAAAACATGTCAATTTTGCAAACCTGTTATGTTTGCAAAATTTCTAACAGATTGTAGTTGATTAAAATGAGGCATATTTTCTGAGCTCTGCAAATAAGGCCAACTATGCCTTCAGAATCTTAACACATTAGCAAGTGTTCCAATTTAGTGGGATAGAAAAGACAAACTTGATATTTTCTGCACCCATCTTTTTATAATATCTATGAATAATAACTTCAGGGTGCTATTTTATAAGCATATTGGTGAAAATACACAAACAATATTTTGATTTTACCACTGCCCTCCTCAGCTACATAAAGTACATACCTCACTTTTATCATTTCTGCCTGTTATGTCTCTGAGCAGAGTTCTATTAGTTAAGAATTGACACTTGTGGAAATATTTTTGAAAATTATTTATGAACATTTCTCATGCAGTGACTTTCTTGTATACAACTAACTTTATTGAGTCACTCAACAGTAACATTGTTGATTTTGTTACCCCTTTTGTATTTTTTTGTTATTTCTCACCAGCTTTCCATTTCAGTGCTCTATCCCTGAACTCACCAATGTATTGTAAACCACTTTGGGTGAATCTGAGAAGGCATGATTTTACAGTAGCTGACTCTTAATTTTTCAGGGATACATGGAATATATTTTGGCATTCCTCCTGCCCTGGACATTCAGGGGTGGGGGGCTTTGGGGGTTCTGGAAGGAGGGATTGGGCATCCCTCCTGCTGGTTGTCTTCACAGGAGGGGATGGACGGGTTCCCTGCCATGGCCGCTAAACTGATTGAGGCAGGGAGATTTCCTTGCTGCATTCATCTCAGCGGTCGCGTCTATTTGAAATGTAGACCAGCATTTTGCTGGCCTACATTTCAGACACCTATTGCGGTCCTAGGGAGACGCCTAGGGCTGCCTAAGGCTACTTCCAGGCAAACCACGTCCATGCCTAGCCTTGGGCGAGCTTAGGTGGCCCTACGCGCTTTCCTAGGCTTGTGAAGACGCCTACAATGTAGGCTACCTGCCTTGGGGTGTTTTTTATAATGTGCATCCCGAATGGCTGGTTAGACAGTGCCTACAATCGGGACACTGTTTATAGAATTTGCCCTTAAGTGTATAGCCCTCAATGAAGACTGCCTCAACTTTGTTGATTGGGCTGAGAACTTTTCAGCGGCCCCTCGTACATGTAACAGAAGGAAGCTCTTTTTGGCACAGTGCAAATACTATGGCATGCATTAGATGTAAATCTGAGATTATGATCATACTATAAATTCCTTGGCTTAGGAGTTCTGTTATGTTAATCAGGTTTTCTATTATGCATTTACCTATTCAGCTCAAGGTCAGATTACATTACAAGAGGTTGGGTCATTTACCCAGGAAATTACAATGGACCGTTTGACACAAACATTCAATAGAGTTTATAGTACAGATTGATTAGCACAGTTATTAATACAGTTAGGTTATAGCTACAGGTATGTGCAAAAAATTAGAGACATTTGTCCTAGGAGGAAATTGAAATCACCCCTCTGACTGATGACTGAGATAAAGGAACTTGAACAGGAAGGTGTATATAAATATTTAGGAATGAAGGAAGGAGAAACAATCAAGCAGAAATCACTGAGAGAAAAATATCAGTAAATAATATTATAGGAGACTAAAATAGATACTGAAGATTGCATTAACATCATGGAACAAGTTAAAGGCCATTAATCAGCTGACATTTACTGCACTTGCATACAACTTTAAGGAATTGTAGACTGGCATGTTAAAGATTTTGAAAAATTGAATGTGTGAATGAGAAAACTCCTTGCCCATGAGATCAATTATGACAATCAATGTATGCTAAGACTTAACATCCCTAGAACTGAAGGAGGAATGGGTTCTCATAGAAATAGATTATATACATATATCATATATATGTATATCGAGCTACTTTCATGTTTCCATGCTTATATAACAGCATTAACAGATCCAAATGCACAAAAGGTGTTGAAATATGAAAGAAAAATTATTTAAACCACTCCCATCATTAAACTTGGACCAACATTATGATGAAGGAATGAGTGAGAATCTATCAATACCAAAAGGGAAGGAGGAAACAGAATTTACAAAGCACGAGTACAAAATTCTGAAAGGAATTAGAATTCTGAAAAGGAATTAGATCAGCAGGTGAGTAACAAGTGGCAAAATGCATAAGAAGATTATTGGGGGTACTAAACCTAATGAAAATTACCTCTATCTGGACATAGTCAACGACCCTTAGCACCCACAGAGTTGTCTCCTATATACATAAGTACAGTTGGAAATCCAAAGGGTTTGTAAGTGTTACTCCTAGAAACATCTATTGATCAAAATTGGATCCATAAACAGTTATGGAGAGATGAACTGAAACCTGAGAATGAACAATTGGTAGTTGCTGTCCAGGAAGCAGATTGCAAATGAAATGATTTACAGCAAGCATAGGAAAGAAAACAAAAACTTGGTGCTATAGACACTTGTAAATTCTGTAAGAAACAGCTGTAAATGTTTACTCATCTTGTAGCTAACTGTGATGTTCAGATGGCAGAAAATCTCTATACAGAAAGTCAAAACAAGTTGGCATGTTTCACCCATTAGAAATTTTGCAGACACCTAAAATACCACTGTTCCAGAAAAGTATTGGGTAATCAAGGTAAGAGAATCATGGAGAATGAAGAGTTTATGATCAGGAGAGGGGAATATCACTTTTCTGTGGTTACAATCAAAGGAGGGTTACGTGACTTGCCCAGAGACACAAGGAGCTGCAGTAGGAATTGAACATAGTTTATCCAGTTCTTGGGCTACTGAACTAACCATTAGGCTGCTCCTCCACTTGGGGAATCACCATTCCAAATGTTAAAAGGTTGAAAGCCAGGAAACTGGACAGAGTGGTGAAAAACAAAATCAGATGAACAACACTGATCAGTCTCAAGTGACTACTCTGAATTGTATAGAGAAAGAAATGACCTTTAAGGACCAATAAATACAGTTGGAGACCAAGAAAATGAAGCAGAAGAATACAGTTAGGTAATCCGGGAGGAGCAGAGAAGGCCAAGTCTTTAAACTAAACTCACTTTAATAGCAACTAAATATATCAAACATACATGAAACGTATAAGACACTCGCATGACTCAACAAGGACCGTGTTTTGGCTACAGAGCCTGCCTCAAGAGTCCTAAAATACATAAACCAGAAAAAACATAAAGCAATGGTGGGGAGTGTGTGGTGCAGTGGTTAGAGCCACAACCTCAGTCTCCTGAGGTTGTGGGTTCAAATCCCACACTGCTCCTTGTGACTCTGGGCAAGTCACTTAATCCCCCATTGCCCCAGGTACATTAGATAGAGTGTGAGCCTGCCAGGACAGATAGGGAAAAATGCTTGAGTATCTGAATGTAAACCATTTAGACTATAAGCGGTATATAAATGCTTAAATAAATAAAAACAATATACAAGGATAAAAATAATTTTAAAATAACATACCTTATGAATGAAGCATCAGATTACATAAAGAAAAGAGGAGCAAAGAATTAAAATGCATAGAAAAGTCAAAGACAAAAATCTTAACAAGGGAATAGAACTGAACATAAACATTGTGAAAATCATGAACTTGGAAAATGATGATGATTTTGAGCTTGAAGGTGATAGAATAGAAATTGTAAAGGATTTCAATCTCCTGGACTCTTTTGTAACCAAAGAAGCAACTAGCAAGGAAGAAATATTCTGCAGACTAGCACTTGGCCACTCTTCAATGAAGGCTCTCGACAAAGTCAAGGAGGCAACGCTCCAAATGAAGATCAGACTTGTCCATGCACTCATTTTCTCAGTGGTTAGTTATGGATGCGAAAGTGGCTGGCCCAGAACATCTTCTCCGACGTTAGAATTGACATCAGGTGGCGAGAGTTGGTCGGCCCCATGACGAAGAAAAGCAGGGAGGGAGAACTCAGCGCCGGCTTGTTCCTGATGGTGGCAGTGGCAACCTATTCCCTGGTGGGTGGCCAGCTGGGTACCCCTTGGAGCGGGCACCCGGGGTGGACCGCCCCCTTGCCCCCCCTTGGTACGCCACTGCGCATCATTGATCACCTAGACGGACACAATCTGATGAGGACCAGCCAGCATGACTTCAGCAAAGGAAGATCTTGCTTGGTGAACTCGCTGCACTTCTTTGAGGGAGTAAACAGGCAGATAGACAAGGGTGATCCGGTCGACATTGTATATCTGTATTTTCAGAAGGCGTTCGACAAGGTCCCGCATGAATGACTACTTCGAAAAATTGCGAGCCATGGAATTGAGGGTGAAATACGTGGATTAAAAACTGGTTGGTGGATAGAAAACAGAGAGTAGGGGTAAATGGATAATACTTGGACTGGAAAAGCATCACGAGTGGAGTGCCGCAGAGTTTGGTACTTGGACCCGTGTTCTTCAACATATTGATAAACGACCTGGAAATTGGTACAACGAGCAAGGTGATTAAATTTGCAGACGATACAAAATTATTCAGAGTAGTGTGGATGTAGAAGGATTGTGAAGACCTGCAATGTGACATAAACACGCTCATGAAATGGCCCGCAACATGGCAAATGAGGTTTAACATGGATAAGTGTAAGGTGATGCATGTCGGTAAGAAAAATTATATACACAAACAAGAGATGTCTGGTGCAGTACTTGGAGAGACACCCCAGGAAAGAGACTTGGGAGTACTGGTTGACAAGTCAATGAAGCCGTCTGTGGAATGTGTGGCGGCGGCGAAAAGTGGTGAACAGAATGCTAGGAATGATTAAGAAGGGATCACAAACAGATCGGAGAAGGTTATCATGTCGCTGTACCGAGCCATGGTAAGCTCCCACCTGGAATATTATGTCGAGCACTGGTCGCCGTACATGAAGAAGGATACGGTACTACTTGAGAGGGTCCAGAGAAGAACAACTAAAATGGTTAAGGGGCTGGAGGAGTTGCCGTACAGTGAGAGATTGGAGAAACTGCGCCTCTTCTCCCTTGAAAAAGGAGACTGAGAGGGGACATGATCGAAACATTCAAGATACTAAAGGGAATAGACTTAGCAGATAAAGACAGATTGTTCACCCTCTCCAAGGTAGAGAGAACGAGAGGGCACTCTCTAAAGTTGAAAGGGGATATTCCGTACAAATGTAAGGAAATTCTTCTTCACCCAGAGAGTGGTAGAAAACTGGAACGTTCTTCCAGAGGCTGTTATAGGGAAAAACACCCTCCAGGGATTCAAGACAAAGTTAGACAAGTTCCTGATGAACCAGAATGTACGTAGATAAGGCTAGACTCAGGGCACTGGGGATTTTCCGTACTGGGGATTTTCCGTACAAAAGTTGAAAGGGGGATTCCGTACAAATGTAAGGAAGTTCTTCTTCACCCAGAGAGTGGTAGAAAACTGGAACATTCTTCCAGAGGCTGTTATAGGGAAAAACACCCTCCAGGGATTCAAGACAAAGTTAGACAAGTTCCTGATGAACCAGAATGTACGTAGATAAGGCTAGACTCAGGGCACTGGTCTTTGACCTAAGGGACGCTGTTTGAGCGGACCACTGGGAACGATGGACCACTAGTCTGACCCAGCAGTGGCAATTCTTATGTTTTTATATATATAAATATATATATATATATATATATATATACTCATATATATGAAGTTTATCTCTTAGAATGTGAATGGGCTAAACTACTAGCTCTACTAGATGTATAGAGTGATATACAGAGTCATGAAGGAGACCGTCCCTGCTTAAAGGAGCTTACAATCTAAACAGACAAGACAGACAAACAGGTTGCCATGGATACAGTTAGGGGGAATGGTTAATGTGCTGGCTAGGGCAGTGGGGAATAAGGCTATGGATTGAAGCTTACATCAAAAAGGTAGGTTTTCAGTCTGCTTTTAAACAAAATAAGGGAAGGGGCATAGTGGACAAATTCAGGTAGTTTATTCCAGGCATACGGGGCAGCTAGATGAAAAGAACTGCCCAATTAAATCTGCCAACTGCAAGCATCAGTACCATATTTTTCACTCCATAAGACGCACTTTTTCCCCCCCAAAAGTGGGTGGAAATAAGGGTGTGTCTTATGCAGCGAATACTGTCCCCTGATACCTTTATGTAATCCTGGCGGTCAAGCACCGCATCGGCAGTCTCCCCTGCTGGACGGCCGCCTGATTCCCCATCTGCCATGGCAGTGAGAGGCAGGCGTGAGCCCCTAGCATGCCTGCCTGGTCCCATGCTGCCACCCGAATGTCCAGTGCTGAATTGGCAGGCTCCCCATATGCCACTGAAGTGAAATGCAGGTGTGAGCCCCGAGCATGCCTGCCTGGTCTGGCACCACCGCCCGAATGGTGCTGTTGGTTCTCACGAGACTTGCGGGAGCTGACGGCACCATTCAAGTGGCGGTGCGGGACCAGGCAGGCGCGCTCGTGGCTTGCGCTTGCCTTTCAATTCCTCAGCAGATGGGGGAGCCTGTCGATGCAGCGCTAGACATTTGGGCAGCACGGGACCAGGCAGGCACACTCAGGGCTCGCGCCTGCCTCTCACTGCCGCAGCAGATGAAGACTCGAGAGACAAATGGTGACTAGTGGCATAAAATTGCTGATAAATGAAGCATAGTGATTGTGCATGTGAATAGATGGAAGACTGAAAAACTAATATGCATATGTGCATATAGGAACCTTGCATGAAGGATATGCATATAAGAGACTATGTGATTATAAGCCATGAGTAGGCCATGGATAAACTGCTATATAAATGAGAGAAAGAACAAAGTGATGTGTGAAAGTGACAAGATTGAAGTAAAAGGGATTTTGTGATCAGTACTAACCATGCTCACGCCTGCCTCTCACTGCTGCGACAGATGGGGACTCGGGCGGCCGTCCAGCAGGGGAGGCTGCCAATGCAGCACTGGACCGCAAGGATTGCATAAAGGTACCAGGGGGAGGGGAGTCCTGCATAAAGGTACCAGGGAAGGGGGCCCTCCTGCTGGAATTACAGTTAATTAATCACTAATTTAAATTTACAACAAATGTACAGCTGAGGCAAGAGGCCTTGTGCTGGATATGTGAATTGCTTTAAAAAAATTAAAAAAGAGGAAATAAAAATGGAAAGGTATTAGAGATGTGCATTTTCCAAAGCTGAGCAGGAAACAGAAAGACTTCCCTGCCTGCCCTGTACCTACCTGCCTGCCAGCCAGCCACTGTGCCCTGTCCCCACCTGCCCTGTGCCCTGTCCCAGCCTACCACTAGACCACAAGAGGGGGGACAGGGTACAGAGCCTGGCAGGGAGGGGGGACAGGGTGCAGAGCTTGGCAAGGAGTGTAAGGTTGGGTGCAGATCCTGGCAGGGAGAATTTGGTTCAGAATGTTTTTTTCTTGTTTTCCTCCTCTAAATCTAGGGTGCGTCTTATGGTCAGGTGCATCTTATAGAGCGAAAAATACAGTATCTTTTCTTCAGGAGACTCATTTGACCCATGAAAGCACTTTAAATTGAAGGGAGAACGGATTGATTTTATACTAAAGCTGAAGGAGGAAGTTATCAGTGTGGGCTACCTTTAAGAAGTGCTATTTTACTGATAGCCCTGGTTATTAACACTAAGGGGTTAAATCATCAAAGGGCGCAATCACATTAGCATGCACTAATTGTGTTGGTGCACACTAAATGCTAAAGATGCCCATTGAAGTCCTATAGGCATCTTTAGTGTTTAGCATACAGTAATCATTAGCATGTGGTAATGCAATTAGTACATGCGAAAGTGGTAGCACCCTTTGATGAATTATCTCCAAAGTCTCGTAGCATAAAATGGAACCTATCCTAAAATGGCATGAGTTAGTTATAAAATAACAAGTCTTAACTGCAGGCCATGTTGATAATTGTGCCCCTAAAAGGGGATTGACCATATTGATTTTTAAAAGCTTCTCCTTTTCCTCCCATCATGTTGTTTCTTACCTAAAGAGCAAGCTTTTAATTGTTGTAGGAATCTTAGATGAAGAAGAGGTTACATTGACAAGGCTTTTTTCACAAATGTTTTTATACTTTAAAACTGACTGCAAATAATCCAGTTTGTTTTGGGGAATTTTAACTCTGTGCTCATAAAATTGGACAGAACAAATGAGAATTTCAGGATGACAGTTGCACCTAAAGCAATTTTAAAACATACAGATCTAGATTTATTTGAATGTCTGAACAGAGGTGCATGCATCTGAATGTGATTACTCTTTTTATTCTACAGAACATAAAGTTTATACAAGAATTGAATTTTGGCTTGTTACTAGGGCTCTCTGAAGTATTATTTCTAGTCAAATTAGCCATATTCAGATTTCTGATCATGCAGTTATCAGTTGCAGATCAAGAAATTAAGTAAGATTAACATTCCTTATCAATGATCTTTTGACAGAAATGTGTTATTTCATATAGTTTTTATGGAAAAGCTCTTGGCGACCTAGTCAGGGTATCTTCATGTTAACTATAGTAGTGTACAGTATGCCACCAGTCGGACCCGTAAGGAGACTGCAGAGGGCCGCCGACAGGTGGTAGCATGACCCTGGTGTGGCTCCCAAAGGGGGAGACCCTACCCAGTAGTACAGTTCTCTAGTGTAATAATATGAAATCCAAAAATCTTTCAGATCATTGCAGTAAGTTTAATTAAAAAAAAAAACCCAAAACTATTTTACTGGCTTTCACTCAACAAGCAGTTTATAGAAGTCAGTTTATAGTCCAACAAGCAAAACTCAAGTTCTGCCCCAGGTAAGTAGCCTCAAGTTCATAATCATGCCCTGGGCAGCTCCATACTGCTCCAAACCAGAAAAAGAGAAAAAAAAACAACCCACACAATTCCACTCCACGTTAAGGATACCTGGGCTTTAGATTAACACAGTCCTGAGCTTCACCAGGTCCTTGCAGTTCAAAACTTTGCCTCTCTAGGCTCTAGCAACTCTCCAGTCCCTGGGAACTAGGACAGAATTGCTGGGTTCACTTTTAGCAATGGCTTTTAACAAGCACCCACAAAATTCCCTACCCACGGTCTTCTGTGAACTCTCCCCAATTCTGGAAGTCACTGTCTTGCAATGCAGCAAACAAAAGAAAACCACACCAGCTTCCTACGAGCTCAGTCCCAGCTGGTGTAGAGCAGCTCAATTAGTGCTGTGCACAATTCCAACCCAGCCCCCACTGCTGTGCAACAAAAAAAAACTTCTCAAACACAGTTCCTTGGTAGCTACTTCATTTGTCCATTGTCCCAACAAAAATACCCAAAAAAGAGCAAATTAAATCACTAGCAGGAAATTGCCAAACTCACTTCCATCGGTTCCAGGGACTCAGCTCCAGGCATTGCAAACTCTGCTATCTGCATACATTCCTCTGGGACTTCCAGCTCTGGAGTATTCAAAGCTTCAGGGCACTGCCACTCCATGGGTTCATGGCCTGTGCCTTGCCTTTGCCTGACCAGGAGAGTCCTATCTGCCAGGCCTTTCTGATCTGCCTGCTTCACCGTCTTTGAGAGCTGTTTAAAGCTGTTAAAACCATTCCCTAGATTACGTGGCTGGGGCACAGGTTTGTATGCTCTCTGGCTCCCTCTCAGTTCACTGTGGATTTTACAGTTTGGGAACCTTTCTAAGGGAGCTTGCTTTCCTGACAGGCTCTGGTTCTGGAATAGGATCTGGGTCAGAGCCAAGCTCATTCTCTTCAGGATAGGCAGCCCTGTCCTCTACAGCCTCTGAGGCTCTACCCTCATCTGGTTTCCTGCCTCTGGGAACTGGTTTAGCACCTGACTTGACCCTGACAGGTTCATCCCTAGAGATGGAAATGTCACAAGTAGGATGCAGCTAAAGCTGTCTTTAGAAGCCAGATATTTACACTACAGAATCCAGTAAGCATTAAAAAGAAAAGGTGATTCAAATTCCCTGATTGCAAGATCAGTTAGAGCTCTATTTATAAAAAGATGGCCGGCGGGCCGGCGAGGTAAATGCTCCGATGCTCATAGGAATTCTATGAGCATCAGAGCATTTACCTTGCTGGCCCGTGGTAGAAACCTCTACTGCAGCTCTGTGAAAGCCACCATTAGTTTGGCTGAAAAATTCTCAGAAACAGTAACAAGAGTAACAAGAATCCTTTCCAATGGATTATTAAAGTTAAAGGAGAATTAGAAACATGATGGCAGATAAAGGCTAAATGGCCCATCCAGTCTGCCTATCTACAGTAACCATGATCTCTACGAGATCCCATGTGCCAACCTAAGCTTTCTTCAATTCAGACACAGTCTCTGTCTCCACCACCTCCTCCGGGAGACCGTTCCACGCATCCATCACCCTTTCTGTAAGAAAGTATTTCCTTAGATTACTCCTGGACCTATCACCTCTCAACTTCATCCTATGTCCTCTCATTCCAGAGCATTTTCACCAAGTAGATATTTAAACATTTCTATCAAGTCTCCCCTTCCCTGCCTTTCCTCCAAAGTATACATATGGTGAACTGCAGTGAAAAACATCTCAAATATGAGCTTCAAAAATCACGATTTGAACGTTTTGGAGTAAAAAGGTCCATCTGACATGTTAGACGTTTTTTGAACTTTTTGTGTTCTGAAAATGAGCCCCTTAATAGCCCATGTTTGTTTGTTTGTTTATTCATTTATATCCCGCCCTTACCCAGGGCGGGTTACAAACTTACATACAAAACTATAACATTACATCAAAAATACATAGACCATCAACAATAAATACTCCCACAATATAAAACAAGAAATGCAAACCATAAAATACGTAGATGACCAGCACCGTATTATCATCTCCTTTTCATTAATGATATAGTCACAGACCTTGTATTTCGTATGGCAGAAAAGATGCCGCTTCAACAGTTTTTTAAAATTTTGTACATCCTGCTGCCATTGAATATACTCAGGAAGATTATTCCATTCCCTAGGCCCGATGCAATGGAATATACTGTCCCTAGACACTGTCAGTTTCAACTGCCTCACAAATGGAATTTATAGCTCCAATTGTTCTGCAGATCGAAGGAGATGTGGCGGAACACGTGACAGAATGCTGTTGACAAGATGTTTAAGAGCCAGATTGTGTAAGTACACATAGCAAGACGTTTAGCATTAGCTTAAAGCGACTCCTATCCTTCAGCTTCAACCACTACAAGCTCACTTAGCATTCTGTCACGTGCTCAAGTCTCCGCAGTCTAAACAAAGTTCTAATCACTGAATTTTGGGCTATCTGGAGAGCATACAGCGCTGACGTTGGTACCCCCAGGAGTACCAAATTACAGTTGATAACTATGAGCCTAAGGTGCTCATTTTCAAAACACAGTGATGTCCAAAAAATGGCATAACGTGGCATTTGGACATTTGGATTGCCAAAACATTTAAATTTCCATTTCTGAAACCTACTTTCTAGATATTTTTCTAGCCTTATGGTCTCCAATGCATTTAATTCTCAAGGGTGTGTGTTGTGGTGGAAAGTGTGAGCCCACCAAAACCCTGCTGTACTGGTTTTGGAGAGCTCCCCATACAATGTAAGGGGGTTATGGTGGAATGTTTACCTATATGATGGGATGTGTACCTGGGACTCTATGTGAAGTTCACTGCAGTGTCCCCTTGGGTGTCCCACTACTCTGCTGAGATGACTGTATGTCCAGTGTACTAAAAATGCTGGCCCCTCCTATATCTAAAAGACTTGTTTTGTACATTTTTCATGTGGACATTTTGTTTTTTGAAAATGGTCAAAAAAATGCACTAAAGACAAAAACATCTAGAAATGTCCATTTTCAAAAAGGACCTGGGGGGCCGCCGCGGGAGCGGACTGCTGGGCGTGATGGACCTATGGTCTGACTCGGCAGAGGCCATGCTTATGTGCTTATGTGCTTATATACGTATATTTTGCTATATGAAAAATGGACATTTTTCATACCTGATTTTTGGACGTACTTCACAAAACATCCAAAGTCAGACTTAGACATCATATTTTATTTTAATTCTTTATTGATTTTCAAACTACAAATATACAACAAATGAATCACATATATGTACATTGTATAAAAAGAGCAGCAAATTTTCAAATATTACTGTAACAAAGAATTTTTTCCCCTCCCTCCCAGCTAATATACAAACAAACAAAACCCCCAAACCTTCATGAAACCACTCATAAAATCCCTGGACCAATTTAATTCTCTTCCCTTACCCCTCCCCCCCAGGATGTGTATGTTTACTTGTTTATAAATTAAATTAAATTATTCCTCTTTACAGTATTTAGTCAATGGCTCCCACACCTCTATAAAATTCTTAAATCGTACCTGTTGTATGGCCATGCAATGCTCCATTTTATATGTATAACACAGGGACTCCCACCAGAATGTGTAGTTCAACCTATCCCAGATTTTCCAATTTCTTAAGATAAGCTGCAAGGCAACCCCTGTCATCACCAATAGAAGCTTGTTATTATTCTTAGAAAGTTGACTTTTAGCTCTCATAAGAGTACCAAATAATATAGTATTATAAGATAAAGCCACTGGATTCTCTAACATATTATTTACTTAGTCCCAAATAGACCTGCAAAACAGCAAGACTTAGACATCATATTGAAAATGGCCCTCCATATCACTTTGAAAATCCAGGCCAACATTTTATACTATTTTTATGTTCCTCCAATAAAATCATAGAAAAAGGATTTTCAGACTTGGCATATGGCTTTAGTATTGTTGATATTGTTCAAAGGGGCAAAGAGAAATTCATTTCTTATGTACCACATTCCAAAAACTTGTGCTTAATTTACTCTTTAACCATCATGGCATGCTACGATTTAAAACCAAAAAGATTCAGAAGCCAGTAGACAAGTTATACACTGCAAAATTGCACTTCCTGGTCTATTTTTAATTAATTATCACCCCTTTTTTCTAAGTCGTGGTAGAGGTTTTTACTGCATCCCAGAGCGCTAAATGCTCCAATACTGCTCTGACCCTCATAGAATTCCTCTGAGCTTTGGAGCATTTAGCGCCCTGAACCGTGGTAGAAACCTCTACCGCAGCTTAGTAAAAGAGGGCCTATATTGGTAAAGTGTTTCCTGAAAACAAATATAACCTGTACTGATGCTTTTACCAACAGATGTCTTAAAATATATTCTGTATCATTCCTCCAAAATATAGTCCAAAGGTGTAGTGACCATAGCAGTTCTTTGAAGATCTGGAACCTCTACAGAGTTGCAATACATTTTCTTGAAGATAGGATGTATGAAGTTTTATTTACCTTCTAGGTTCAGCAAAGTCACCACCAAAACGGATTCTGTCCAACAATGTACTTCACGGTAAGTCAGTATTGTTGATAATGCTAGAATTTCCTATATGATATGAAAAGCAATGTAAGGAGTTGAGCTTTTGGACTGCAAGAAAATGGATTTTTTTTTTGTTATTGTCTAAATGATATCATTTTAATGCTATGCTATAGAGTCAGAGACTGAGACTTTTTATTATTCTCTAATATTTTCATATTTTAGTGCAGATAATTATAGCGCTATTCATTACCTCAGTGTCTCTGTTAATTATGTTGTCAAGAGGATGTCAGTATTTCACCAGTAAAATGATGTTTTCTATTATGAAAAATATCAGTTCTCTATGGCAGTGTTTTTCAACCGCTGTTCCGCGGCACACTAGTGTGCCGCGAGATGTTGCCTGGTGTGCCGCAGGGCCGCCATCAGGGCAGTACTACCAGTCCTGCATTCAGGGGCCCGGAGCTGACAGGGGGCCCGAGGCAGGGGCGCCAGTAGCTCGCAAAGGCAAAGTGAGTCGATCACCCAGGACTCACTTTGTCTTGGCGATCTAATCTATCGAGCCGATAAGTCTTCTTCTCCCCGAAGTCAATTCTGCAGTCGGAGAGGAAGTTCGGGCCAGCCAATCGCTGCCTGGCTGGGCGGAACTTCCTCTCCGATTGCAGAATTGACGTCAGGGAGAGCATGCGTCGGCGTCGGCTATGGGGCCTGTTATCCATTGGTGGGTCCTGTTCCCCGATGGCAGCGGCAGTGGCAGTGGCTTGGGGAACGGCAGGGAGAAAGAAAGAAAGGGGGCAGGCAGGGAAACAGAAGGAAAGAAGAGAAACAGAAAAAAAGAAAGAAAGGTCAGGGAGAGAGGAAGAAAAAGTTGGGGGAGGGAATGAGGTGTGGAGGAGAGAAAGCATACAGGCTGATAGAAGGGAAGAAAGATTGGATGCACAGTCAGAAGAAGAAAGTGCAACCAGAAATCACCAGACAAGGTAGGAAAAATGATTTTATTTTAAATTTAGCAAAGTGGAGGCAGTATTACCACAGTTTTCAAAGGAATTTGCCCAAATAACTTAATAGTTAACTGGGTAAATTCCCAGAGATGAAAACTTCCCTTCACTTACTATGCACAGTTCTGAATTTATATCTGCTGTCTATATTTTACAATATGGTCACCTTTTACTAAATATATTCTACTAACTCACTTTGTTTGTTCAAAACAATATCATATCAATCAATCAAATAACTGAAGTAATTTCGTGAACACTCAGACCCACAGCTGAGGTCTCAGTGAAAAATTCACGGAGCAGCTGTTAAAGAGACCATCATCGTTGTTCACAGTCTCACCCTCCATACAACAGCTAAATAACTGCACAAAGATGGTAAAATAAAACCAACTTAGCTTTGAATGGAGTGGGTAATCGATATAGCTGCTCCGGTTTCCTTTTTAATCAAGTAACTGCATACATTACAATTGCCGACCCCCCTACCCAGGTTTCACCAACTGGCTTCTTCAGGAGGGGTACTATAAATGTAAAACAACCTCATTAACACTGAAACACTTCAGTTATCACCACTATAATTTTACACAATAATCACAATTAGCTGCCACACCATTCACACTCAAACCTACCGGCATAACGCACTCCACACAACTCACAGACACGGGAGCTTTTGACGACGAATTTCCATCAGCAGGCCCGCCTTATATGCTCCTCCCTTTCAATTACGTCATACTGACATCACTACAATCTGACCAGCCCACTCCTTCTATAAATGAAACCATTCGATTTCATTATTTAACCCTTTTGGGGTCAAAGTGTGCCACTGGAAGATGAATTTTTGTTCCAAATATAGTAGACACTGAGTCACATCCCCTGTTTTTTTGTGTGTCCTAGCTATAACTGTATATTTAACATCTTCTATTGAATGCTGCTGTTCAAACCAGTGGTTCACAAGAGGAGCCGACACTCGATTACATCTAATATTACTTAGATGTTCGGCGATTCGAGTTTTGATGGCCCGCCGAGTGTGCCCGATATAATAAAGCCCGCAGGGGCATATTATACAATACACCACTGCAGTGGACAAACAATTGGTATTAGTTCTTAAGTAGAATTTCTTACCTCCTGATTGAGGAATAAGTACTTGGTCAGTATTGAGGACATGAGAGCAGTATACACAATGGGCATAGCTTACATGAGGACCCCCATAATTCTGTTGACCGGGGGCCTGCTGTTTAAGAATTTGGCCCAGATTACGGCCTCGAGTGTAAGCGAACAATGGAAGTTGGTTCATGCTTTCATGTACCTGCAATACTGACCAGTGCTTTAAAATAATTTGTCTAAGTTGTTGACTCCTACAAGAATAAGGTAATACGCATACTAGGGCTCCACTTTTTTCTTTCTCCTTTGTGTGAAATAACCATTCCCGCTGACAGCTGCGGGCTCTTTTCCATGCTGTTTTGACTACCCTAGATGGGTAGCCGCGTTCTATAAACTTTGCATATAATAGAGTGGCCTGCTGATGGAAATCCCAATCGTCAGAGCATATCCTTCTCAATCTAAGAAATTGCCCCACTGGTATGCTATCCCGTAGAGGCTTAGGATGGTAACTGTGGTAATGGAGGAGTGTGTTACGGTCGGAGGGCTTCCGATACAATGTGGTGTCAAAATGCACCTGAGAATCAAACTGGGATTTAACTACCTGAATGTCCAAAAAAGATACCTTATTGGAACTCACTTCATGAGTGAGAGAGATGTTCAAATCCACCTCATTTAATTCTTTAAGGAATTCCTCCAACTCGTGACGTTCCCCATTCCACGTAAAAAAGATGTCGTCTATGTATCTTCTCCAAAAACCTACTCTGTTATAGAAGGAGTGGGCTGGTCAGATTGTAGTGATGTCAGTATGACGTAATTGAAAGGGAGGAGCATATAAGGCGGGCCTGCTGATGGAAATTCGTCGTCAAAAGCTCCCGTGTCTGTGAGTTGTGTGGAGTGCGTTATGCCGGTAGGTTTGAGTGTGAATGGTGTGGCAGCTAATTGTGATTATTGTGTAAAATTATAGTGGTGATAACTGAAGTGTTTCAGTGTTAATGAGGTTGTTTTACATTTATAGTACCCCTCCTGAAGAAGCCAGTTGGCGAAACCTGGGTAGGGGGGTCGGCAATTGTAATGTATGCAGTTACTTGATTAAAAAGGAAACCGGAGCAGCTATATCGATTACCCACTCCATTCAAAGCTAAGTTGGTTTTATTTTACCATCTTTGTGCAGTTATTTAGCTGTTGTATGGAGGGTGAGACTGTGAACAACGATGATGGTCTCTTTAACAGCTGCTCCGTGAATTTTTCACTGAGACCTCAGCTGTGGGTCTGAGTGTTCACGAAATTACTTCAGTTATTTGATTGATTGATATGATATTGTTTTGAACAAACCAAGTGAGTTAGTAGAATATATTTAGTATATCACTTTGGATAAGTAAATCCCCTTGAGGTATAAGATATCACCTTTTACTAAACCACAATAGTGGTTTTTAGCGTAGGGAGCCTATGAGCGTCAAGAGCAGCGCTGGGCATTCAGCGCAGCTCCCTGCGCTAAAAACTGCTATTGTGGTTTAATAAAAAGGATGGAGGGTATATTTGTCTATTTTTGTATGCTATAAAAACCAAATACAGAGAGAGACTGAGAGCTGTTGACGAAGAGCTACGTGTGTGTCTTTCTTCGATTCCAGCCAGAATATCAGCTTTGTGTTCAGCCAAACAGGCCCAGGTTTCGCACTGAATAAAGTATTTTATAATTTTTCACTATTCTGTTTACTTAATATTTCATAATAAAGTAATTATAAAATACTTTCTTTGTGTTTATTTGATTCCTATTCAAGAGAATTACTTTATATATAGTCAATATAGGCACAGAGTTAAATTTTTTAACATTTTCTAATGGTGGTGTGCCTCGTGATTTTTTTCATGAAACAAGTGTGCCTTTGCCCAAAAAAGGTTGAAAAACACTGTTCTATGGCTTCCTTGATCCAACTTATACTATTAATGTAAGATATACATAGACATCCATTTTTTCTCTAAAAACTGGACTTTCTCTTTTTAGTTCTCAGCATGCAAGATATACAGGGTGCATAATTTATTTTATCAAAGACAGTTGGTCTGTGGGCTGTAAAAATGATCAGCAGATCCCTAGTTATGAAGACAAAATCAAAAAGGGGTCTGTGGCATTGCACAAGGAATGGAATTTGGCAGAATACATTTGCCTAGTGTTCTTTATCTGCTATCATGCCCTGTGGGAGTGACAGGAATAGTATTAGAAGATTATAGTATTGTAAACAACCTAAACTTCACTCCCTCAAAAGCATGTAAGAAGTGAGAGGGAAAAAAATAAAAGGTGAAGTAAGGAAGCCCAGCCTGGAGATATACAGTTATGCAGTTATTTTATTTGATATACCGCCATTATTAACAAAAAATTCATATCAAAGCAGTTAAGTCAAATCAAAGATACTGTGGGTCATAGGGCAGCCAGCTTAATGTTACCCAGACAACAGCTTCCTCAAAACAAACCAGCAGGTTCTTGATGACTGGGTACTATCAAGCAAGGACGTGGGAGATTTAGTAAGCCATTTGTTCAAAGCTTAGATTATCGCAAAGCTTGGTGGTAAGACATTAAGGGGTAAACTCTATATTACTAAGGGCTTCTTTTACTAAGCTGCGATAGCGTTTAGTAAAAGAATGCGCTACGCAGCTAGAACTAATGCCAGCTCAATGCTGGAGTTAGGGTATAGCGCGCGTGTCAATTCAGCACATGCTAAGCGCATGCTAAAACCGCTATCGCAGCTTAGTAAAGGGAGCCCTAAAAGTTTGGTGCCAAAAAACTGAACATGTGGAAGGGCATAATCGAAAGGGATGTCTAAGTCCGTTTACGTCCAACTCGCAAGTTGTCCAAAGTAAAAAACAGCCTAGGACACATTTTTGAAAAATACGTTCAAAATTTTTTTACTTTCGAAAATCGTCTAATTATACGTCCTGCCGATCTGATCGTCCAAGTTGCTAAATCATCTATCTTTATATCACATTTCCGTCCAAATTTTCATCCAAGTCCAAAATGCCTAGAACAAGCTCTGTCAGACATGGGAGGGGTCTGCAAAGTGATGGACTGAACACCCAGACATGCCACCTAAATAGTGGGGTACCTTACAGGGCACTGCTGTGAACTTGTTTTTTTAAAAAATTCTTTATTTAAATTTTCAAATAAACAACAATTGTGCTTAACAGGCAATATACGATATTAATACATCCAATATTAGTAGTCATGATATTTCAAAAACTTGATACAAAATAAATCCATTTTCATTATTGGATCAATATATTTAACAAAAAGAAGTATACCATACTTTTTATTCAAACATAGTCCTCAATAAGGGAGGAAGGAGACTAAGAAAGAGAAATTCTTCCAGGAAAGATCACAACTTAAAGTTTTACAGGAAATTAAGTGAAAACCGATGGTTTAATAAAAATAGAAATGTATTACAAAAAGAGTCCCGCTGGATTTTTCATTTAGGATCGTTAAAACCGGGAGGCCTAAATGCCAATATGGATTGGAGTGCTTTCTTTTAGATCTTATAATAACTGTTACATTATGTTGATTTGACACATGTCCCTTTAAGATTCACAGATGTTATTTAATTGAAGCATCTTTATAGCGCATGCGTGGCGTCTTACATTTGCTAACGCCATTTTGTCAAAGACGCTGTATGAACAACACAGTGAGTAAACCCAATTTTAAAAAATGTTTTGTAAATGTTTATGTTAGAAAGTAGAAGTAAATTATTATTCTCTGTGTTTATAGAAGCCTCAGACCCCTGAAGAAGCCATTATTTAGGCGAAACGGGTCCCGTTGGGCACAGAGTGAATTGGGCACAGTGTGAATTTGGCATGACACAAAAGCCACCACGTAAAGATAAGTGCTTTATTTAAAGTTGATTATATTTGCACTTTATAGCAATAAAAAACAAGTGGAGCTCAATGATTGATACTCATACCTACAAAAGCCGTTTGAACAATCGTATATGATTTGACGATGTAGGTATCTGAGAGCTCCACGGGTATAAACATTTGATACATCAGTCTATATATTTTTTGTCTGTTTCCAGATTTATGAGACTGAGAGCCATTATATTTTGATTGACAGCTCTAAATCAACAAGAGAAGTTGTATCAGCGGTAATACCTGAAAGCAGTGGAGGACATGACTTTTTAACATTTGATTCAGTGAGATGGTTTTGGGAAGAAAAGTCAGGAGATGGGAATGTTAAGGCTACTTTCCAGCAATTTATATATATATTGAGGGATACGGGTAAACAAGGTCTTAGCAGGGAACCCCGGGATTGGCCTCCGCGTGTGCGGGTCGCTGAACAGGATGGACCTAGGGTCTGATCCGGCGAAGGCATTTCTTATGTTCTTATGATATAGATAGACAGATAGATTATCTATATCTATATATAGAGATAGATAGATAGATAGATAGATATATGACTGATTCTTCTTTCTGTTGCTTTTTTGCATGAAACTGAGTTGGACTCATCTTCCAGACTGTAGGCAGTTTCTGTTCCTGTACAATAACCAATCCCCAACCTATTAAGTGGTCAGATTAAAGCATGATGGAAACCTCCTGTAATTATGCACCACAATAATGAGGTTATGAAGCTTGATTTAGGGATCATTAACCACATGAGTCCTTCATTAGGCATTTCAGTTATTTGCTGGAGAACCTGCTCTCTGCCAAACCCTAAGGATTTTAAAAAAAAATTATTTTACTTTTCTAAGTCCTTCGGCCAGTTTTTATATGCCATGATAAAACCGAAGATGTGTGACCCTAGAAACCTGAACGCTTCAACCAATTTTGCCTCTCTCTCTCTCTCTGCAAAATGCTTTTCTTAGCCCATGGGTAATAAGGGCTTTTTCAGAAGAAATAAAAAGCAAGAAGTGAAGATGTTAAGGTTTATGAGACATTTAAGATTTATTAGTACATAAGAACTTACAAAAATGCCTGCAGTTGGTTGTAGTACAACTGACTCCACTAGACCAAAGATAAGTCTATGTCTCTTACCTCTTATTTATTTATTTATATTCTGCATATCCTACAATTCTATGCGGATTACAAATTATTCAGGTACTCAAGCATTTTTCCTTATCTGTCCTGGCAGGCTCACACTCTATCTAATGTACCTGGGGCACTGGGAGATTAAATGACTTGCCCAAGGTCGCAAGGAGCAGTGCGGAATTTGAACCCACAAGCCCAGGGTGCTGGGGTTGTAGCTCTAACCGCTGCACCACACACTCCCCAACACTCTTCTCCAGCAATCCAGATAATCTGTGGGGGGGTTTTCCCCAAAGACTAAATTTAGTGTCCTTGAAAGTGCCAGAATGGTAAAACTCAATGCATATTTATTCAAAATACAACTTTGAATAGTACACACTAGCCCAGGGGTAGGTAATTCCGGTCCTCGAGAGCCACCGACAGGCCAGGTTTTCAGGATATTCATCATGAATATGTATGAGATGGATTTGCATGCACTGCCTCCTTGAAGTGCAAATCTATCTCATACATATTTATTGTGGATATCCTGAAAGTATTACAATAAGAGTAGAAACATAAAAACATGATGGCAGATAAAAGCCAAATGACCCATCCAGCTGGGTAGCTTTTTGGGAAGAGTGCAATTACCTAAAAGCAATATATTTAGACAATTTCCTAGATAGATACTCTGGCTATCCCAGATTGTAAGCCACATTAGCGTTTTTGATCACTGACCTTGGCAGTAAAAGTTCCGATGCTCATAGGAATTCTACGAGTGTTGGATCTTTTACCGCTCTGGCTGGCGACATAAAACGCTAATGTGGCTTCATAAAAGGGGGAATAGTCATTTTTAATTTTATATGTTTGGAAACAGGTAGTCAATGGGCAAGCCATACAAGACTGGAGTTACATGCTTGGTTTTCTTTGCTCCTGTAAGGAGCCTGGCAGCTTTATTCTGGAAGAGCTGTAAGTGCTGAAGACTCACTTTGCTCAATCCAAGAAAGAGTGCTACAATAATCCATAATTATTTTAATTGCTAATTAGGGTTGCACGCAGATATTCTATGTCAAGGTGTCATCTGCTGCCTACCGGAAAAGTAGGTGTCATAGGCAGTGGAACACTGCTTGTTTTTTTTTGGAGGGGGGACTCATTATGAACTCCACCCCTGCCCCAACTCATGATAAAAGCATGAACCCATTATGTCAGGTTTTAATAGCCAAGACAGGTTTTAATTGATGCAAAATGCACAAATAATAAAAACAGGCTGTAAGTATATGACCTATTTGGGGTTGGCATCACAATGCACTCCCAGAGTAGTGATATGAGAAAGAAGTGGCAACTTTTGACCAGTAATGTCTTGCAAGGCTTGCAACAGTTTGGCCTCGATTCTATAAATGGTGCCTAAAATAGGTGCCAAGGAAATGTACTGTCAAATGTATCTTTATTGTAAACCGCTTCGAACTTCACGGTATAGCGGTATATAAGAAATAAATTATTATTATTATTATTATGTCAATCTTAAATTAGGTGCTGCTCATAGAATTGCACCTAGTGGAGACTAAATTGGACTTAGGCACACCCTATTTATGCCAGAGTTTTCTTGACCTAAATAACAGCACCTAAATCCAATTTAGGTGCCTGTATGCAAAACATGCCCATAATCCACTCACAGTCTGCCCTTAACCATGCCTACTTTCTGCTAGGCGCCTTGGAGTAGGCCCCTAGCTGAAAGTGGTAGATGCCTACTGAATTAGACACCTAGGGCCTGATTCTATAAACAGCATCTATGTTAGGCACAAATAAACAGCATCTATGTTAGGCACCATTAGATGCCCTAATCACGGATATCTAGTGCCACCTAACTAAAACCCCCCCCCCCTTTTTTTACAAAACTGTGCAAGAGGTTTTTAGCACCGGCTGGCACACTGAATGCTCTGCGCTGATCTGACGCTCCTAGGAATTTTATGACCGTCAGAACAGCGCAGAGCATTCAATGCACCGGTCAATGCTAAAAATCTCTTGCATAGTTTTGTAAAGGGGGAGAGAGGGTAAAATTTGTGCATAACTTAATTGTTTTTTAATGGGTAATATGTAGAAATAAAAACATAAAGAAAAAAATTATACCTTTTTTATTGGACTAGCTTAATGTAGTTTATGATTAGCTTTCAAAGGGTTAAATGGCATGGCAATTGAGCATGTCATTAAAAACCCATTAAAAATTATTTTAATTGCTAATTAGGGTTGCACACAGATATCCTAAGTCGAGGTGCCATCTGCTGCCTATCTGAAAAGTAGGTGTTATAGGCAGCGGAACACTGCTTGTTTTTTTTTTTGGGGGGGGGGAGGGAACCCAGAAGCTCCGCCCTAGCCCCAACAGAATTTTGCGGCATGGCCATCACCAGCTCCCAACTTTATCTCCTGCCTCCTCCCGGCATTGTATTTTAAATCCTCAGGGCAGCTGCCATGCAGCATCAATGAGTAAAATGAAGGGTTCCGGGGCAGCAAAAAGCAACAACAAAGGAAGACCCAATGTTCCTCAGTTAAAACAATCCAAAGATAAGAACAAAAAACTGTGGATAATGATGTTCTAAAAGATGATTTATTTTTCACTTCACAAAAGAATAAATACAAATATGATAGTCCACATGCGTTTTTGTGAGTTGTTTAAAGACACTCATACTGTTTTCAGTCTACATTTGTTATCTGAGGCCATTATATCCAACCAGACCCCTGAGGAAGATGTGTTCACCGAAACACGGACTGTGTAGGGTCTGGTAGGACCAACACATGAGCACTATCATATTTGTATTTATTCTTTTGTGAAGAGTGATAAATAAATCATCTTTTAGAACATCATCATCCACAATTTTTTGTTCGTATCACTTGGGTTCTGAGGCAGGCCTGTTTGTTGACGCTGCGTGGCGGCTGCCCAGAAAATATAAAGTACAACAATGGGAAAAAGGTGGGAGGGTGGCCACCATCTGTCAACTGCCAATTTTTGGAGAGGCCATGGCCCCTGTGGCCTCACCCATTCTAACGCTTAGGGTAGGTGTGGTTAGGGGCAGAGAATAGGTATGGTAGACTTAGACATTGTTGGCGTTTGATGTAGGCGTTGGTAAATTAGGCTACGTAAAACCTGGCCTAATATGCTGGCACCGAGCTCTAGGATGCCTTGCAACACATAAGTTCATTTAGGTGCCATTAGACATGATTCTGTAAATGGCGCTGTGCGATTTATTGGCAACCATGTGGAGTGTCACCTACAAGTTAGTCACTTTGTAAGTCTAAGTGCTTTGAAAATATGCCTCATGCATGTGTTTTATTTCTGACATTATCATGCCATGGAAACCTTGAAAGTTTACTCTTTTGAGTTTTGATGTTAGGAGAAAGTAGATTCCCACAACATGGCTTCCTCCTCCTCTAAGCAAAAACATGAAGAAATTCTAATAAGCCTATACTGTAGAAATAGCTTGGTGCTTTCTTTCTATACTACTTTTAAAACTGACTTTCCTTTTGTGCTTGGGATTTATCACCTTTGAGGATCTAATCCCTGTGCGGAAACAGTGACGCACCATAAAGTACTCTGTATGTACAGCAGTTGATTAAATTCCATGATACCCTCATATTCATTTTTTTCCCTTCCTTGGCTGCATTTTCAGCTTTGTCTCTTTCCCAGCTAACCCCCTTTACTCCACCTGCTCCCTCTCCTGCAAATAAATTGCCAGAGCGAGCTAATGAACCAGGCCAGATGAAAAATATACAGAGAGGGTTCATCACTCTCACTGGTTAAATAATTTCATCTGTGCTTCAGCTTCTACTGGAGAGGTTTTCAGAGACCTCTCTTGAGTGTGTGTGAATGCATGGTCTAATATTACTGTCCTTGAAGAGACAAATAGAGCAAAAAATTATTCTCAAATGGAGCCACAGTGCGGTTTCTGTGGGTAATAGAAAGGACCAGGAATGATCCTCCATAAGCAAAATACACTTTTGGAATAAAACAGACTCATTTTCCAAAACATTTAGCCATACACAGGAAGATTTTTTTTTTAATTGTCAGTAATTTTAGAAATGAGTTTTGGTTTTTTGTGGGGGAAGGGGTTATTAATCAAATATTTGATTTGTTAAATCTTTATATCATGGTTGTATCAGTTTTGAGGTGCATGATAAAAGATCAGATAAACAGGCTGAGTACAGCAGAAATGACCTCAAGCTGTAATAGCATCTGTGCTCCAATAGAGGGAGCTGCAGGGATTCATGCATTAGGAACATGCATTCATTAGTATGCATTCAGGCCCTAATTCTACAAAAGACAGCTAGATCTGTGTGCCTAGTCAATCTAGGCACCTAATTTAATTATTTAAAAAGCTTAATTGGTGCTAATAACAAGCAATTATCTCTTTATAATTTGCTTAAATTAAAATTAATTGGGTGGTAAGAGTCTTGCCCAAGGCACCTTAGGAGAAGATTGTGGTTGTGTTTTTCATGTAGGTGCCTAAAGTGGACTTAGGTACTAGTATTTAGACTAAGAAAACTCTGGCATAAATGGGGTACGCATAAGATTCAGGCACCTACCATTGTTTAAGTTCACTTTAGATGCCACTAGGCATGATTCTGTAAACAGCGCCTAACATGAGATTGACATGTTCAAGTAGATTTACCAGATGTCTGGATTTCCCCGGACATGTCCTCCTTTTCGAGGACATGTCTAGGGGTCCAGACGGCTTTTCAAAACTCAGCACTTTGTCTGGGTTTTGTAAAGCTTCCTGTCAAAATTGCGTCGGGAACGGGCATCCGTGCATGCATGAACGCAATGCGGTGATATCATTGCGTTGCATCTGTGCATGCGCGAATGCTGTCTGGTGGCGGGGCTGGGAGGCGGAATAGGGCATGACACAGGCAGAACGGGGTGGAACTGGGTGGGCCTGGGATCGTGGCCATGGGTCTGGATTTTCTTTCGGGAAAACCAATTCATTAATAAATTACTTATTCTCCATAGTACATCACGCTATTTAAGATCTACCAATCAAAAACTCTTAACAGTTCCATCACTAAAAGTTATTGGAACTCGTCGTCCTGATATTTTTTCTGTAACAGCCCCACAATTATGGAACAGCTTGCCTCAGTATCTAAGAGAAGAAAATGATCTGAAACAGTTTAAAGGCATTTTGAAGAGTTTCCTTTTTAAATATGCGTTTAATTTATAAGCTTAATTAACGATTATTATTAAGCTTTTTCCTTTTTTTATTCCCCCAATATCTACCCTACCTGTTGTTTTTACCATTTATGTTCTCTTTTATACATACGATTGTAGTTCTACCCCTTCTTCCCCCATGTATTTGTTAATTTGTATGACATTATTTATTATTTTGTATGATAGTGTGTCAAACCTATGTATTCTTTTATAATTAATCTGATGTACTTACCTTTTTTTTTATCTGTAAATCGCTTAGCAAATTAAATTAAGCGATTCAATAAGTCAAAAATAAACTTGAAACTTGAAAAGCTGGTAACCCTATATGCGAGGCACTGTGTTCATAGGCACATATGATCTAGGCACTGTTTAAAGAATCAGGGCCTCAATTTATTAGTATGCCTTAAAAATTTGAAATGAATACTGCATTAGTGGAAATTGTGCATACACATGGGAGAAATAAATTAGACATTGAAGCAGAGATGATGAAGATAAAAATCTTTATCATAAAATCATAAATAAAAGGGTGCCCTACATGACTGTGTTTTGCCCACCAGGGTCTGCTTCAGGGGCAATACATCTGGTCAACTTTCTCAAATGAATTAAGATCTATATCAAACTTTGGTGCATTTAAAAAGTCACTTAAAACTACCTTGTTTCAGAAATACAACCTTTCTTGTTGACATTAGACAATGTCCATCTTATTGCGTAAATTGACTACAATATGTAAAACCTGCTGTAGATTTTACTGATCTAGCTTCATGTAATTCGCTATGAATTAATTACTGGATATAGTGGAATATAAATGTCTTAACTCTAGATGTAACTTATGGTATTAAACATTCACGTCACCCAAGGTATTATAAGATCTCATATCATGGTCTCTGCTCCAGCGCAAGAAAGGTGTATTGTCCCAAAGCAACCTCTGGTGGGTGAAACAAAGTGGTATTGGCCACTCTTTTATTTATAACAATTTTTTTTTAATTATTTTCATTGTGTCTGCTTCAACACCTACTATTCTTTTAGGACTAGTGGACCGGCTGCCTCTCCGATTGACCCTTTCATGGTTGAAGTATTGGCAACTAAAAATATTCAGGGATACAATCGTAAATAATCAGAAAATATATATCAAAAACGTATTGTAGAGAATGTTTAGTAGCAGGGAGTCATTCAAGCCACATATACACGAATAGCTGACACAACACAACTGTATGAAAATAATAATACAACGGAGAAAAATAAACCTCAATTGTGACAGGCTGGGACTACACAAGTGCCCAAACCTATTCACATCATCACGGGTTTATAAAAAAACTCCGTATACATATAAATGAATAATTTTCATTCATACAGAATCAACTCTTTTTCAAAAAAAAATTTTTTTCAGAGTATAAACAGTGTAGGCAAAATTTAATGCATTAATCGTGTCAAGAAAAGTGACTAGAATCCCAAACTAACTAAATTATTGGCGAGGGCTACAGCTCAACTTCACTTGTATAAGCGGTTGTGGAGGCGTGGAGCATAGAATCACAGTAATAGCAAAAATGCACTCATCTGAAGACGTAGAACTTCAAAAAGGCTTTTAGCTCCTTGTCCCGACAGAAAAGTCTTTCTGTTTCGCCTGCAAAAGCTACTTCAGGGGATCCATGCAGTGTCCAAATATCTCCCCGCTTCTTCCAACCTAACAGTAGTGAGGCCGGCTCCTCTCAAAATGGTGCTGGGACGTATTGGCAAGACATGCAATGCAATAAATGTTTCTTCTGCTATCCTGTTACTTTCAGAGCAGATTGCAATTTAATAAGAGGCTGGAGTTTTCCAGGTCTTTCATTTAATAGCATAATTCAGTTACAAGAAATGTATTGTCTATCAAAAGTTATGAAATAACATTTTCAGTTTCTTTCAAAAACTCAAATAATTATGTCTTCGGCTATCACTCGATAGGCAAATTGTTCCAGCATTGCATGCTTGATATGAGAATTGCAACAGAAATGTTTTCTTCAACCTGATTTCCTTTGTAGAAGGAAAATGAAGAGTAGTAGAATTTCTTCTGACTGAGGAGAAATTTAAGCAATGGAATCATGTAACAGCACAGAACCTGACAAAATTCTATGAACCATGGAACATAATTTAAACTGAACTCATGCCTGGATCAGAAACCAATGTAAAGATCTGCACTGTGAATCCAAAAACACCACCACCCTAATGTTTTTTTGTCATATCTTCTACACGTGTTGACTGTTCTTTTTATTATTATTATTAATATTCTTCTAAACTAAACTAAACCTTAAGTTTATATACCGCATCATCTCCACGGAAGTGGAGCTCGACACGGTTTACAAAGCTTAAAAATATAGGAAGAGAGAGGAGAAAGATTTACAAGGGCATATAAAAAGAGGGGATGTAACAGGAGAAGAGATGTTATATGTTAGAGAAAAGCCAGGTTTTCAGTTGTTTTCGGAATAGTTGGAGGGAGCCCAGGTTCCGTAGCGGGATAGTGAGATCGTTCCAAAGGCCCGTGATTTTGGAGAGGAGGGATCTTCCCAGTTTACCTGCGTGGAGGATGCCGTGTAGAGAGGGGAAGGATAGTTTATGTCTGTGGGCAGATCTGGTGGTAGCAGGCGTCAGAGCGAGGAAGGATAGGGGGATTAGGGGCGGAAGGCTGCCGTGAATGATCTTGAAAGCCAGGCAGGAGAATTTGAAATGAATTCTGGAAAGTACTGGGAGCCAGTGAAGGTTGGTAAGTAGTGTGGGGAGACGTGATCAAATTTGCGTTTAGCAAAAATCAGTTTGGCTGCAGTACTCTGGATCAGCTGGAGTCTGCGAAGACTTTTTTTGTTAGGCATAAATAAATGGCATTACAGTAATCGAGTTTGGATAGGATAATGGATTGTACAAGTACGGTGAAATGTTTTTGGTGGAAATAGGATTCTTCCACATTTATTGAGTGTTCTTTTTATTATTATTATTAATTTTTCATAACAATTCTTTACAGAATAGCAATCAGGAACTGGAATTTATACATAAATTAAAAATCAATAATAAACTCAAAAGATAAATATTTTCCCTCTAGCCCACATTATGAGAGGACATCTCATTATTTTCACTAAGAAATAAAATATTAAGGAAATAATAAAACTCCGCCAATTCTTATGAAATATAGTGTCATATCCTGAGGGAAGATGATATAAAATGATGTGAATATTTCCCACTTTACCACAATACTAACTTGTGAAAATGCATTGTTTCTATGGGATACGTGAAGAAGCAGATGATAATTTGTAAATGGTCTATATCAAAATTGTTTTCACCACAGAAGACCGAATTCTGAAAAAAGAACTTGGCACTGCTAAAAGGTTATGGCAGTAAAAGACTATTGAAAGAGTTCCCACAGAAGGTTTGGAACAAAAACGGCCTTGATGTGCTGCTACTCATGATCCAAGCAACAGGCACTGTGGATCATAAGCCAGGCAGCGAATGGCCTTGTTCGATGCGCACACAAGAGCACATTGACATTGTACATGATCTTATACTCAGCCAGGAGGACAAGCCTCAAACACACCGACCAAGGCTGAGGGTGTGCCTTTGTGCAAAGGGAACGCATTTCGAACATCTGTTATTTGAACATTACTGTCTTACTAGACAAAACGTCCAAGTGGGCATTCTCAAACCAGACTTCCTAGACATCTTTCTGGCTGTTTTGTCTCCAGTGTGTCCAAATCTTAAGGGGGCATGTTTGAGTTGCGTTTTGGGTAGGCTTAGGGCAGGCTTAGGACTTGGACACTCATGAGGCATAATCAAACCCTCTGTTACATCCCTTCAGGATTCCATACGCTAGGAGGGGCATAATCAAAAGAAATGTCTAAGTCCCCTTTTGATCTAAGTCCCTAAACGCAGAAAGTAGGAATCAGGGAAATGTCCATTCTCAAAAAAAAACCCATCCAAAATGAGTTGGTTTTTTTAGAATGGCTTACCTCTACGTTTAGCAGTTTAATCGCCCAGACCACCACTACGTCTATCCTTAAAACACATTCCCAACCAAAAACTCGCCCAAGTCCCAAACTCCCAAAACAAGACCTTTTAGGCAAAGGAGAAGCCAGTTCTTCGCCTAAAAGCAAGATTCTCTAACCGATGTTTGTCATAAATAACCCCCCACGATCGCGGCAGGAGAGATGCCTAATCTCTCCTGTCGTGATCCCTTCTAACATTCCCGGCAGGAGATACCCAATCTCTCCTGCCGACACAAACCCTCTGAACCCTGAACCCCTGTGATTACCGGCAAGAGGGTGCCCAATCCCTCCTGCTGGACAACCTCGCCCTCACTGCACTACTCATTGGCAGGAGGGAGCCCAAGCCCTCCTGCTGAACAATCTCCCCCGAACCCCTTTCCCCCTGACCGAGCCCCCCCAGACCTCCCTCTACATTCCGCTGGACCCCCCCCCCACTAACTTTAATCGATGGCCGGCCAGTCGGGTCCTCCCTCCGTCTGGCTGGCAGGCCCGCTTTCCTCTGAATGGAGCGCTTGCCCCTTCCCAGTGCATTGTGGGATGCACCAGGGAGGGCCTATAGCCTGATTGACCCAGATGCATAAGGCCCCACCCATAAGAGGGGCCTTAGGCACCTGGGCCAACCGGAATTGGACCAGTTGCCTAATGCCCCTCCTATGGGCAGGGCCTTAGGCACTTAGACCAACCTAAGATTCATATGAATTATGTTGCTAGGGATCTTCCTCCATACCCTTGTCATGGATTTGTTCAGGCATGTTACTTGGCTTTGTGACTCAACTAGATATGGCTCTAGCTCTCAGTCTAAGGTAGAGAAGCATGTGCTCAAAAAAGTGCTGGATTTATACAACTCCCGGATTGCGGGTTGGGATTGAACACCTAGCATATGGAATCCTACAGGGACTAACAGAAAGAAGATTATCATAGGTAAAAACCTAATCTTCCATTTGACAAAAGCTCCTGGACTTTTTTTTAGAAGTTTGGAGCTAGACCTGTTTTAAAAGCATTGAAATGCTAAAAAGGTGCCCAAATTGACCAGATGACCACTGGAGGGATTAAGTCATGACCCCTCCCCCCTTACTCCCGCATTGTTCAATAACTCCCTCCCACAACCCAAAGATGCTAAAAAACTTGCTAGAAATTGGCTTAGTACACGGGAAAGATGTGTGTAAGGGTGCTCTAAGCCCGTATACTAGCACAGCTGGGTTAAATCGTCCCATGGGTAATAGACCAGTGTCTCTCAAACTGTGTGCCATGGCACAATGGTGTGCCCCGAAGAGATACTGGGTGTGCCACGAGAGATTCCAGAATTTTACTTTATTTTTTAAAAATTTCCCTTCATAAGCAAGAGTCTTGCCAATGTTATGAGCGTCTGTGTGCAAAAGGATACAACCACCCAGACAAGCATCATTCTTTGATGTGATTGGCCTTGAAAACTAACGGCAAGTATTTTTATTTTTTATGCAGTAGTTATCTTAACTTGAGCAACAAAAATGATTTTTTACCTTTTGGATCTCCTTATCTTTGCGAACTTGGATTTTCAGTTCTGACAGAAATTAAATTAAAAAAAGAGAATGACTGTAGTGGTGGATGATGAAATGCGTGTTTGCTTGTTGACTATCGAGTCGCATTTACACTCAAAAGCAAGCACATACATAGCTTTGATTAGCAATTCTATTCTATCTACTTTAGTTTCACTGATCTTACAACTTTAAATAAATAACTCTCAAATTTAATTGTTTGTTGATTTTGCAACAAAAAAAATTTACAGTGTTCCCCCGTGAATTTGTGGTTTGCGAATCACGGACTCACTAATTTGCGGTATTCTCTGGCTGCCTCTTCCTGTACTAAATTCAGGCTACACCAATCAGGAGCTGCGCATCAAAAGCAGCTCCTGATTGGTGTAGCCTGACTGTAGCAACAGGAAGAGGCGGTTGGAGCATTCCGTGAGTGATTTTGCACCCGCCGGCACCCCAGCTGCTCTCTCCTGCTTCGGCACCCCAGATGTCCTCTCCTGCCTTGGCGCCCCAGTTGCCCTCTCCTGCCTTTAAAAAACATATTCGTTGGTTTTCAAAATTCATGGGGGTTCCTGAAACGGAACCCCTGCAAATTTCAGTGGGAGTACTGTACTCCGTTTAGTGTGCCATGAAAAACATTTATTTTGTTTAGTGTGTCAGATCTAAAAAAGTTTGAGAGACACTGCAATAGACAATTACAGCAGTAAAAATATTCAAATACAATATATAGTGGGGGGTATTCTATAAATGGAGTTTAAAATTCAGCACCAGAAACAATCAGCACTAAGGGCTATTCTATAAAGGGTGTGGGCTCTTTGTAGAATAATGCTTAGAGCGAATTCCTGCAGCCTACTCTGGACACTGGACTTACATCTGATATAAATCCTGGTGTGCAAGCTGTGTGTGGATTTCCAATATTCTCTAACAGGAGAGTGTGGTGTAGTGGTTAGAGCAGTGTATCACAAACTGTGTGCCGTGGCAAGATTCCAGGTGTGCCGCGAGATGCCAGCACTGGCTGACTGTCTACAAGACGTGCCTCTCATGGGGAGAGGCACATCCTGTAGGCAGTCACCAGTGCCTCTCCTCCTCTCACACTCGCCCCCCCTCCCCCCGGTGTAGTAAGAGCATGATCAGGGCCCTGTCTGGAGGGACTCCACACATAGATATTGACACATAGATATTGACATGATGACATCACACATGCGTGTGACATCATCATGTTGACATCCACACCTTCCAGATGCAGCCCCCAGTTTAGTGTGCCACGGCTTAAAAAGGTTTGCGAGACATTGGGTTAGAGGTTGTGGGTTCAAACTCTGCACTGCTTCCTAAGTCTCTGGACAAGTCATTTACTCCTCCACTGCCCCAGTTACATTAAATAGATTGTGAGCCCACCAGGATAGATAGGGAAAATGCTTTAAGCATCTGTATGGAAACTGCTTTTAGTGTGGTTGTAAATCCGCAAAAAGGCGGTATACAAGTCCCAATCCCTTTTCCACCCAACTTTTCTGAATTCCTCAACCTACCCATGCCCCTCATTTTGGATCACATGCTATATACGTAGAAGAGCACAGATCTAAATGTATGCACAAATCCTAACTGGTGTGAATTAACATCAGTAATTGATGTTAGATTTCAGTTGTTGCTCATAAATGGCTCATTATACAATTAAATTGCATGTGTGTCTTGGATCAGTGCCCAAATTTGGCAACCCTCAAGGACCCCTCCAGGGTCTCCCACTGCTCTGCAACCAGGGCAGTAATGTCCAGATGTGCAGGGAAAAAGAAGGTCTGAACTTTAGAGCCACTCCAGGGGAGTATGTCTATAAATGGTGTCTAGCGGTTGACTGACAACCATGCCGAAGGGCATCTAGGAGCTAGCTACCATTCACAGAATTAGGGTTTTAGGCCTAGATTCACTAAACTCATCGATCTGGATCTTTGTTGGGCGATTCTTGGCCGAGTTTTGCTAAGTGATTGATTCACTACAGATTCTTCATGCAAATGATATGATCAGATGCACTCCCTACAGCGATCGAGACGCATGTGCGGATTATCCTTGTTGGTTGTAGATGCAATTTGCGCATGCTCTTGCTCTTCGCATAAGCAAGGTCAAAATAAAGGGAGAGGCCCTATGAGTAGACATTTTAAAAGGAATCATTTCAATTTGTGCAACCAGGTTATGGACATGCTTTGGGCAGACAGATTATGGAACAGAACATGCTTTAAACCCGCAGGTTAAAACCATGTGCTTGCACAGCGCTTTTTGCAGAATATATAAAAAGGGAGTTCTTATGCATATGTACAGTTTTATTTTTTATTTTGTTGATTGTATTGTAACCTCGATACTGGGATTTCAGGGCAGCAGAGAGCAGGAGAGTCTGCAAGGACAGTAAGCAACTGGTCCTCAGCAGTCACTTCATTTCAGATCGCGGTGTTTCTTCTTCTGCTTAGTGAATCGATGGCTTCCTACTTATGCATGTCATTTCCCCTCATTTGCATGGGCAGATCAGATCAGGTGGGAGATTGATCGGGCAGAAGGTTAGTGAATTGGATCAAGGTCAGGGAACGATCGCAAACTGGTCGGGACACGATCAGTGAGTTTAGTGAATCTAGGCTTATGCCTTTAGAAAGAGACTGAAAATATGCTAATTCAAGCAGGTTTTTTCTGGAAAAGAAAATTTAATTTTTATTGTATTAATGGTAACATTATATAGCATTGTTTAATTTTGCTTTAAATTTTGGCATCTTTGTATCATCTTATTGTTTTTTGTTATTATTTGTTTTCCTTAATCCTGTATTATTTTGCTTTTATTATGATCCACTTTGAAATGTTAATAGGATATAGAATATCAACAGAGGAAATTGAAACTGTGCAATTAGAATGTCTGACGGGAAATCATCTTAAACCAGAGTCCTATAACGCATGAATGCTTAAATCCTTTGAAGATTGTAATACCTTTAATTGGCTTAACAGAAAAATGTTAGAGTACAGAAGCTCTTGAGAGCACTTTCGGATGTCATGATAAGTGACCTCAATGGTCTCAGAATCTCTGTTTACTACAACACTGTTTTATTGGTTTAATAAAAGATAAGAGATGTCAGTTCTCTCTAGAACTAATAAAGCTATTATATCTGTCCAGTTACATTTTAAAAAATGTTTTTCCAGTAAAAATACTGGTTGGACTTTCAGTAGTTATATATACTACACACAGCAAGCTGATTTTCAAACAGGTATAGATTGGTATTCAAAAGGATTGATGCAAGCAAAATCGGCCATTGCCTGAATAAATCTGGCATATTAGACATCAACACAGCAATAAACAACACTCATTACAATCAAATGATATAAGTACATAACACCCCCCTCCCGCACCTTCCCACCCATCCTTCCTGGATGTGTATAGCACTCATTCAGAAATCAAATGGAAATACTAATGATCAATTCTTACAAAATTTTGTTAATGGACCCCAAATCTCTTTGAATTTATTATAGTGTCCCAATTGTAACAAATTCATACGTTCAAACTTATAAACTTGGCATAAGGTTTCTCACCAAAATTGTAATTTAACCTGTCCCGATTTTTCCAGTTTTTCATGATTAGCTGCTTAGCAACTCCTGTCATGATGAGAAGTAATCTATTCTTATTTGCATTGATTGGACTCTTGGGCATTAATAATGTTCCAAACAAAACTACATCATACGACAATGACAGTGGGACTTCCAATATCGTATTGATTTGACCCCCATATGGATCTCCAAAATTTAAGTATCAAGGGACAACAGAACAGGAGATGATCCAGTGTCCCTATATCAAGATGACAGTGCCAGCATCTATTAGACTTAGAACTATCTAACTTATGCAAATGAACAAGGGTTCAGAAAATTCCCAATAAGCAAAATAGGAAAATGCTATTACAATTCTCAAAGAAAACTAGTAGCAAGTATTTCTAGCCCATATCAAGGAAGGAAAGCAAAGGAATAATATCTAGAAGAAAAGAAAAGGTGTTAAGATCCTAAATTCTTGGCTAATTACTTATCATCCCCTGTTTCACAATCTCTAAGAAAAGAGAAATTATTAAATAGCATCATCTTGCAAAAGTTGTTCTAACTGAGAAAATATAATGTAACTAGTCTTTAAGCCCATTACATTAACTGGTGCTAGAACAGATGTGTCTGTCTGTCTGTGTTTCTTTATCTCTCTCTCCTTGGCCGCTGTCCGTATCCTTCTGTCTCCCCCCCCCCCCAAGAAAAGCTGTCTGCCCCCAGCACACACCTCCCCCCCAAAGCAGCCCCCTTTCCCTCTCCCTAACTGTCTCTCCATGGCCCTCTTCTGTCTTCCCCCCAGAGCAAAGCTGTCTGTCCCCAGCACACCTCCCCCCAAAGCAGCCCCCTTTCCGTCTCCCTATCTCTCCATGGCCCCTTCTGTCTCCCCCCAGCACACCCCTCCCCCAAAAGCAGCCCCCTTTCCCTCTCCCTATCTCTCCATGGCCCCTTCTGTCTCCTCCCAGAGCAAAGCTGTCTGTCCCCAGCACACCTCCCCTCCAAAGCAGCCCCCTTTCCCTCTCCCTGTCTCTCCATGGCCCCTTCTGTCTTCCCTCCCAGAGCAAAGCTGTCTGTCCCCAGCACACCTCCCCCCCAAAGCAGCCCCCTTTCCCTCTCCCCCTGTCTCCCGGTATTGATCCCCTTCTTACCCTCCCTCCATCCCGGTGTCTTCTGGCCTGCTCCTCTTCAAAGCAGCCTGCGATCGTGGTGGCTGGCTTTAGCAAACCTAGCAGGCCGCTCTCCAACTCGGTAGCATGTTCCCTCTGACGCGATCCCGTACGTCAGAGGGAGCGTGCTACTGAGGTTGGAGAGCGGCCTGCGAGGTTCTATAAAGCCGGCCACGATCGCAGGCTGCTCTGAAGAGGAGGAATAGTGGCAGCAATGGCAGCGGCAGCGGTGAGTGAGGGCAGGAGATGTGTTCCCTGCCGAGGACGCGGGCAGGGAGAGAGCACAGTCGCACGCCTTCAGCCACCACACGCGCTTCCAGCCCCTGCAAGCGCCGTGAGATGTCAAATAGAATACTGCCACAGAAGCACACCTCATGGCGCCAGGAATCACGAATTTTCAAGAGCGCATGTGCGCTCTAGGGTTTTATTATTATAGATAAACCTCTTTCAAACATTTACAAGGGACCCCCCCAAAAAAAGTACTATCTTTGTCTGAGATTACATACTGTTAATGACATTACTCTAGAAATGAAAATCAAGACCAAGAGTCCCTTTTATTAAGGTGCGCTAACTGATTTAGCACGCTAAAGATTAGCGCGTGATAATTGCTAAGGCATCCATTATTTTCTATGGGCGCCTTAGTATTTAGCGTGTGCTAATCTTTAGCGTGTGCTAAATTGGCTAGCATGCCTTAATAAAAGGACCCCTAAGTACAACAAAACTATAAACAGCATGAGGTCCCTTTTTACCAAACTGCGGTTGTGATGCTGCTACGGTATATGCACCTATGGGCTTGGGTGCATTTACCGCAGCAGCATTGCTACCGGGGCTTTGTAAAAGGGGCCCTAAAACAAAAAAATGTTGAAAGTTCTCAAGCTGCATTAAGACAATAAAAGACGCCTACAATTAGTCACATTTAGCCAATCTAGGCGCTTTACATTTTTTAAATGGCTTAATCAGTGCTGTTAATTGAAGGTACCCTTAAAAAACAATTAAAAAATAATTAGCCAGTAGGCACATAATTAGGTAGGCGCCTACCACTTTGAAGCAGGTGTCTACTCCGAGATGCCTACCAGCAAATAGATGTGGTTAGGGGCAGACTCGAGGTGGATTTGGGGTGGAATTTAAACATGGATTGACTTAGGTACAGTTTATAAACTATAATGAAGTAAAGTCCCCCAATGGGAAAATAACCTATATAATATTACCTAAATATTCCCATATATAGAAAAAAAGAGAAAAAGTGTGATATTAATTCTTGACTCTATTTAAAATGTACTCTATTTTATCTAGGGAGAGACCTCAGACACGGAGCCCACGCACAGTCGTTATTCACAGACCAGAAAATTCAGCGTGGTTATACGCTCCCTTGCTCCAATCATTGGTCTTCTTCCCTCCTAATCTCTTATACCTATGTATATTCTAAGAAGATATAATTATTTTTTTGAATTTTTTGTTTATATATAGAAATGTCTTAATAAATAACTTCTAAAATATTCCTTTTAATCACCATATTGTGTCTACACACTCGTTCCCTTGAGACTCAAACTAGCAACAATTTAACATGTTTGATTTGTGTTGGTTACTCAGTATTCTAATAGGAAAAAGTACTTAGCATTAATTTTTTAGCTTATTTTAGCAAAAGTACTTAGCTTTAGCAGTGCTCATGTATCAACCGATACCTATCGGATGTATCGGTTGATACATGAGCACTGCTAAAGCTAAGTACTTTTGCTAAAATAAGCTAAAAAATTAATGCTAAGTACTTTTTCCTATTAGAATACTGAGTAACCAACACAAATCAAACATGTTAAATTGTTGCTAGTTTGAGTCTCAAGGGAACGAGTGTGTAGACACAATATGGTGATTAAAAGGAATATTTTAGAAGTTATTTATTAAGACATTTCTATATATAAACAAAAAATTCAAAAAAATAATTATATCTTCTTAGAATATACATAGGTATAAGAGATTAGGAGGGAAGAAGACCAATGATTGGAGCAAGGGAGCGTATAACCACGCTGAATTTTCTGGTCTGTGAATAACGACTGTGCGTGGGCTCCGTGTCTGAGGTCTCTCCCTAGATAAAATAGAGTACATTTTAAATAGAGTCAAGAATTAATATCACACTTTTTCTCTTTTTTTCTATATATGGGAATATTTAGGTAATATTATATTGACTTAGGTACACTCATTTAGACCAAGAAAATCTTGACCCACATGGCTGTGTGTCTAAAGATTCAAATATGTTTTTATTTATCCATAAGAATCAATGACGTGTTATTGTCTGGTCAAATATTTTATGTATTGTATGAGTTTTTATAGTTTCATGAATTATGTGCTATCCTATTTATGGTTTTTGATTTGTGTTTCATAATGTAGTTAAATAATAGATGACACACCAAAATTACCTGGACATAGGCTAATGCCAGAGCAAACTAATCTCAATAGCACTCTATTAGAGACTATGGATCTCAAGTGCTCACAGCTAGTAGCCACTTGAACTTGTCTAGGCTTGCTAGCCTAAATGCGAGCTATCATCAGTCCAAAAGGTCTCTTGTTAAGAGCTACTTAATTTATAATTTTATTACTTATTTTTTTATCTTGTATTTTATCAGTATTTCTCAAATATAAATGAATAAATAAATGCATAAGGGCTTTTACCCAACTAGCATAAAGATATAAGAGCCCTTATCAGGGCCATAGTATTTGTGTAAGATACTTAGCTCGGGTGTGATTTTCTACCCGGCCTCAAAACCAGCGACAGAGGATCTCCGTTTCACTCTCATGCTGAAAAGAGAGCTTCTTCAAGGCATGGATGGTATGCGTTTACAAATGTATAAATATAAAAAAGAATGAAAGTATACATTATACATACTCAAATTCCTTAATATATAACTAATCAGAATTAAGACAAACTTGTTCTAGCCATTTAAGAAGACTCAGGGAATCGCTAAGGGATTTCTAAGAAATCACAGCAGGATTTCTTAATACCTGCCCAGTTCACTTCATAAGTTTTAAATTGAAATTGAAATTGAACTTGAGATTAAAATTGAAATCTGATTACATACACTTTCACAAACTATACTTAGTAGCACCTTGTACTAAATTAACTTGGGTTGGACCGAGGCTTATTTAGAGCTTGACTTCATAGCAATTTATTTAAGGTCAAAATTTTTAGAGTCAAATTTTTACTACAACGGCTAACCGTACCACCTGGTGCCTATAGACATTGCTAACTGTTTTATCGTAATAATATCAACAAGCAACAGCAAACAACAAGTTCCTGAAAACTTTTTAGTTGAACTAGCAACCTAAGAGCAGCTCCCTCGCTTATCTAATAATGCTGCCCCGGTGCTTTCTCGCCGTTACAGGAAACTTTCAGCAACGCAAACAGGAGACTAATTCTCCTGTTTCTGATTTTAAAGGTTTATTTGATCTCATATCCGGTACGTGATAAGCGGAAGTAGTCCTGGCTTTACGTATTGACATCAAGAGTAAGGGCCCCTTAATGGAAAAATGATCAAATCAATGACAAGATTTTTAATAAAACTTGATTTTAAGCTCAATGCATCTTTTGAATTATTTTACTATATTCATGTTTTTACTAAAGTGATACAAAATTAAGAGGAGCCTAGTGGAAATTAAACCCATACTAAGCTCTTAGAATTAAAAAAAGACCTGCCAATTTACAGGTATATTTAATCTCTGTGGCTATAAACAATGTAATCGATCTATCCATTTTTGTTTGACCTGTATTAATTTTTTTTAAATAATGGATGACATCATTTCATTTTGAGTTTGTTTAATGCATTTTATGTGTGTCAAGTACTCATAATTTTAGTTAAAAAATATTAATTTAATATAACCTCCCTGTTTATCAATTAATGTCAGTATCAGGGCCAGTATATAGGGGTCCTTTTATCAAGCCGCACTAGCGGGGTTAGTGCTTTGGACAATTCATCAGAAGCTAACCCCCATGGCCGGCTAAAAAACTAACGCCTGCTCAATGCAGGCGTTAGCGGCTAGCGTGGCTAGTGCGGCAGGCGGTTTAACACGCAGTATTACATGCTTTAAACCCCTACCGCAATTTGATAAAAGGACCCCTAAGTGTGAATGACATTTTTATGAATTATTAATTTATGTTTATTATTTCATGAGCTTTTTCTGCTTCATTTTACATTAATAATCTTTTAATAGTAGATGACATCATGGATTTTAAATGTCTTGTTATTTTCTGTAGTATTATATTTTACTATGTGTCTTTGATTAACAACTGATACCAAAAACAACTTTGGAGATGTCCAAGATGCAGACTTTATTGAAGATACAATCTTTTAATCGACATGATAAAATGTCTAAGACCCAAAGAATGGGGACTAAGGACCCAACACGGTCCATGTTTCGACTAACCTGTCTTCCTTAGGGGTCCCTGAAAAGTCCTAAAGCAAAGAAACGTGGATCAAAGGCTAAATACAGTCTTGCTCGAGGGTGCTTTGTAAAGGAATGTCACTCAAATTCTAAGAAGTTGTTTTTGTTTTCGTCTGTTCCTTGGATCTGTGGCGTAGAGAATAACACGGGGAAAAAATTTGTCCCCATCCCCATGACCACCGTCCCCGCCCCATCCCCGCGACCACTGTCCCTGCCCGTCTCCGTCCCCGCAGCATCCATACAAGCCTCAGTACTGCAATATTTAGCTTATTCCTTCCTTATAAATCAAAGTTCTGGCTGCTGAACTAGAGAAAGAGATGTTCAGCTGGCAAGGCTTTGTTTATAAATTTTTATCAACACAATTAATATACTACTTTATCCTAAAGCAAAATAAATAAATAGAAATTTTTTTTCTACCTTTGTTGACTAGTTTCTGCTTCCCTCGTCTTCTCATTCAATTCCTTCCATCCACTGTCTGTCTTCTCTCTGCGTCTTCCATTTGCTCTGTTATTGTGCCTCTCCCTTTACCCTCCCCAATTGGTCTGCACCGATCTTCTTCCCTCCATTCTCCCATAGTCTGACATCTCTGTCTTCTTCCCTTCCAGCGTCTTCTCCCCACTCTCTCTTCCCCATTCCATTCAGCGTCTTCTTCTCACTCTGTCATCCCCATTTCCCTTCAGCATCTTCTCCCCACTCTATGTTTTCCATTTCCCTTCAGCGTCTTCTCCCCACTCTCTCTTCCCCATTTCCCTTCAGCATCTTCTCCCCATTCAGTCTTCCCCATGTCCTTTCAGCATCTTCTCCCCACTCTGTCTTCCCCATGTCCTTTCAGCGTCTTCTCCCCACTCTGTCTTCCCCATTTCCTTTCAGCATCTTCTCCCCACTCTGTCTTCCCCATGTCCTTTCAGCGTCTTCTCCCCACTCTGTCTTCCCCATTTCCTTTCAGCATCTTCTCCCCACTCTGTCTTCCCCATGTCCTTTCAGCGTCTTCTCCCCACTCTGTCTTCCCCATTTCTTTTCAGCATCTGTTCCTGTCCACCCCTTCAGTGTCTGTTCCTTTCCTCTACCTCACCGCCCTTCAGCACCAGATCCCTTCCCGATATGCAACAGATCCCTTCCTGATATGAGCAGCTTTAAAGAAAAGATAAGTTTAACATAATAATTTAATTGAATGAAAAGCACGTAACACTTTATAATTATTTAAAAAATCTAAAAAAAAGTATTTAACCAGGTCTGATGACAAGGCCAGTGCAAATGAAATATTTTAGCCATTGAGAACAGTTGGCTAATACTGAC
The DNA here is from genome assembly GCF_902459505.1 of Geotrypetes seraphini. NCBI lineage: Eukaryota > Metazoa > Chordata > Amphibia > Gymnophiona > Dermophiidae > Geotrypetes > Geotrypetes seraphini. The sequence goes on from NC_047089.1 coordinate 202,175,418, forward strand.
ATTTCTGAAGACCTGAAGGGGCATTAAAAAAAATGGTGTAAAAGAATGAAATAATATTGTCTTGATATATTACTTATAAGTTGTGGACAATATTAATAAATTTGACTATATAGAGATATTGTCTCAATATTGGAGAAGCTCAGCACCCACTGACTCCTACAGACAATCAGGAGTCCTAGAAATTTCACTGAACTCCCAGTCTCTGGATCAGTTCCCATGTCTGTCTATTACTACCAAGTGTTTACCTATACTAAGGTCTTGCACCAGGAGGTAGTCCTTTAAGCTTGAATTGGCAATTGCACCTAACATGTTATGCTTTCCTGACTGGCAATATATTCTTTGTCTCTTATCAGAAGTACAATTTAGCTGCAAAACTTTTGCTTAGTATACTTGTAGAAGTAATAGCATATCAAAAGAAAAAGCCAGTAGCATAATTTGTGATCTGGCACTTTTATTGCCTTATGCTGAAAGCTATTTGGTGATGGATATTTACTATAGCGATGTTTGTAATATTATGCTATTGTCGCTGCCCTTCCTTCTCCCCTTCCCCCCTCCAACCAAGGCATACAGACCTAATATAAGAATACAAAGCACGGTCAAAATAGGGAATCAATTCTTTTATCTTCCTAACTTTTCAATCAGCAGATCAAGCGTGAAACAGAAGAGATGTCGGAAATGATCCTCTGCTTTCTCTTTGATTACGGTGATCGTAAACTAGTTCAATTCACTTTCAGCGCTGAGTTCCAATTTATTTTGCACTGGGGAAAACACATCATGATTGACAACTAATCTCTACGCTGTTTCATTTAAATTGTTACTAGGCATATTCACAATTGGAAATACATGTGTACGTAAAAGACAAACAATCCCGACAACCACACTCCAGTGTGTTTAATGTTAATGTTCTGAAGAAAATTGCCCTATCCTTCACCAGTTAGCAATGCTCCCTTTTGTTTGCTTCTCTGCTATGCATACATTAAATCATGAACAATTTTATACTTTCAGAAATGAGGAATACTGAGGCCTAGGCATGTTCAAATTAAAGTTCATGAAATAAAATAATCACTTCTGAGTCTATTCTGTCTTCCACAGCTGATTTATTTAATTTATTTACAAATATGCATCCCACATTATCTCAGGAATCTAACCTTGGCACTCGTACAGTACCCAAGCACTTCTTACACTTACCAACCACGATAATCACAAAACAAACTTATCGGTAGTTAATTGGCAGCAGCTTCTTTTATTTTAATCATTTCTCTCCACAATTTGTATCAACCCAGCTTTAGGCCCCATCTACCCCTGCACAGCTGCAAACCACATGAATCCCAAGCCTTGTCTTACCCCAGTCCCCAACAATTAACCCCCCCAACCCAACTCCTCAAGTAGTGCCCCAGGGTGGGTTGGGTGGGCACTGTGAAAGGCCCAGAACCTCTAAATCTCTCAGACCACCTCCCATGCCTGTCAATCTCCAACTAACCTCAGTTGACTTAAACTCTTCATCTTAGTACCCCCCTCCCCTCCCCCAATCACCAATCAGACTCTTCCTTCCTTCTTTCATAACCCCTCGCTCTGCCCAGAAACAATTTCTCTTACCTTACTTTTCATTTAATCCTTCACAGTGTAAAAATTTCCTTTGCCTAAGCACTCCCCCTTTTATCTCCTCCTCTAACATTCTCCTTCCCATCCCCCCATCAAATTTAACCTTGTGCTCGGCTCTGCCAAGGTTAACAGTCCCTTGTTAACTCAAGGGGCTTTACTATGCAGACAAGTTTCAAGTTTATTTAAAATTTCTAAGCGGTGTATATCACTAAAATAGGTTGGGATGGGGCATAACAATGTTTAAAATATAAATGTGGACAAACTTGGACAATGGACAAACCTGAGACAATGGGAGAGGTGGTAGAACTACAATGTTTAAAGAAAAGAAAACAATGATGGATAAAACAATTGACATTCGTAGAGACATTATTAAATGGAATAAGCGAGTTGCTTATGAACTCTGCACTTTCAGTAACCCTGACCCTGAAGAAGCATGAAACACGTCGGAGGGGAACTGGTGCAGCAACGTTTCCGACTAAGTTTCAGGTTTATTGAAAATTTCTTATACCGCCCAATCAGCCTTCTAGGCGGTGTTCAAATTCGTAAAAACAGAAAACAATCTTTAACTAAAATATAAGTTTGAGCTGACATTACGTAAAACTATAACTATTAATAACTTTTAAAAACTTTTAAAAACAAAGACAAACAAGAACAAAAGGTAAAAAGCAAGAACTACAATAGTCAAAGTAAAAGAGAACAATTAAGGAAAAAACAATAGGAGGGGCTACTATAAATAACGGTAAGCTCAATAGTATTTGTGCTCGATTGCCCTTAAAAGGACAGTTAGGTCTCAAAGGCATCAAGGAAGAGAAATGTCTTTAGCTTCGTCTTAAAGTTATTAAGATTTGATTCTTCGCGTAAGTTTTTGTTATATGACTATATAGATTGTACACAATTGAAATAATAAAATATAGATAAACACTGTTTGTAAAAATACTATAAATTTAACTTATAAATATAAAAGAGAGCATTAGATTGCATACCAAAGAAAAGGGGAACTGGTGAGAAGTGCTGCCACACTGATCTAATTGATCTTATTGATCTACCTGATTGGGTGGTATTTTGAGGATCCTCGGTGTGATTAAAAGTAAAGTTAAAAAGAAAGTCTATGGCAGCTTGAGTAATACCAGCACTAAGCAAGTTGCACCTAAGTTAGGCATCACATACAATTCTATGAAAGGTATATCTACATTATAGAGTTGTGCTTAGCATCTCGCTTACATACCGTAATTTTCGCTCCATAAGATGCACTTTTTCCCCCCCAAAAAGAGGGTGGAAATAAGGGTGCATCTTATGCAGCGAATACCACGTGCCCCCACCCCCACCTCCGGTACTTTGTAATCCTGGAGGTCCAGCGCTGCATCAGCAGGCCCCCCTGCTGGACGGCCGCCCGAGTTCACATCTGCAAGGCAGACATGAACCCCGAGCGTCCCTGCCTAGTCCCTTGCCACTGGTGTCAGTTCAGCCCAGCGCTGCATCGACAGGCTCTCCCAACTGCTGCGAAAGTGAAAAGCAGGTGCGAGCCCCGAGCGTGCCTGCCTGGTCCTGCGCCACCGCCAAACTGGGGCTGTTGGTTCTCGTGAGACTCGTGGGAGCTGACGGCACTATTTGAGTGGCGGCGCAGGACCAGGCAGGCGCACTCGGGGCTCGTGCCTGCCGCTCACTACTGTGGCAGATGTACAGCAGGGGAGGCTTCCGATGCAGCACTGGACTGCCAGGATTGCATCAAGGTACTGGGGGGTGGGGGAATGTTTAAAATACCAGGATAGCCATCTAGGGAGGGAGGGAGGGAGGGAGGGAGGGATATTAAAAGGTACCGAGGGTGGAAAGATATTTAAAATACCAGGATAGCCGTCTAGGGAGAGAGGGATTTTAAAAGGTATGGTGGGTATGATTAAAAAAGGTACTGGGGGTACGAAGGGATATGGGGGATGATTTAAGGTACTGGGGGTATGTGGTGGGTATGGGGGGATGATTTAAGATACGTGAGGGGTATAGGGCCTGCCTGCTTGTCTGTCACTAGGCCAGCCTGCCTGTCACTAGGCTACTAGGCCAGCCTGCCTGTCACTAGGCTACTAGGCCAGCCTGCCTGTCACTAAGCCACTAGGCCTGCCTGCCTGTGCCCTGTCTCTACCCTCCCTGTGTCCTGTCTCTGCCTACCACTAGACCACCAGAGGGGGGACAGGGTGCAGAGCCTGACAAGGAGTATATGGAAAGGGAGAGCAAAGAGTGAAAAACACAGAGGACTTTAATAGATGGCTCAAAGCCTTGTGTCATCAAGAAGGCTTCAGGTACATAGGAGGATGGGGAAATACATGGAAGGACAAGAAGCTATATTGCATTGATGGGCTACCGATATGGTTCACCAAACTAGTGGCGGAGAAAATAAAGGCAAAAGAGTTGGCATTCGTGAAATATAAAAAAAACCCAAGAAGAGGAGTGCAAAAAAGACTACAGGGTGAAACTGAAAGAAGCCAAGAGAGAGATACGTCTGGCGAAATCACAGGCGGAAGAACAAATGGCTAAAAATGTAAAAAAGGGAGACAAAAATTTTTTCAGATATATTAGTGAAAGGAGGAAGATGAAAAATGGAATTGCTAAACTAAAAGATGCTGGGAGCTGATATGTGGAGAGTGATGAGGAAAAAACAAATGTGCTAAACAAATACTTCTGTTCTGTGTTCACAGAAGAAAATCCTAGAGAAGGAACAAGATTGTCTGGTAAAGATACACGAGAAAATGGAGTGGATTCTGCACCATTCACGGAGGAGAGTGTTTATGAGCAACTTGAAAAACTGAAGGTGGACAAAGCAATGGGACCAGACAAGATCCATCCCAGGATACTATGGGAGCTCAGAGAGGTTCTGGCGAGTCCTATTAAAGACTTGTTCAACAAATCTCTAGAGACGGGAGTGGTTCCTGGGGATTGGAGGAGAACGGATGTGGTTACAGGGATGAAGCAGGAAACTACAGGCCGGTGAGCCTCACTTCAGTTGTTGGAAAAATAATGGAAGTGTTGCTGAAAGAAAGGAAAGTGTACTTCCTTGAATCTAATGGGTTACAGGATCCGAGGCAACATGGCTTTACAAAAGGTAAATCGTGCAAAATGAACCTGATTGAATTTTTTGATTGGGTAACCAGAGAGCTGGATCAAGGACATATGCTAGATGTAATTTACTTAGACTTCAGCAAAGCCTTTGATACAGTTCCTCATAGGAACTGTTGAAGGGCTGAAGTTCCTCATATCAACTGTTCCTCATATCAACTGTTGAAGGGCTAAAGTTAGGATCCAAAGTGGTGAACTAGGTTAGAAACTGTCTGTCGGACAGATGCCAGAGGGTGGTGGTTAATGGAAGTCGCTCGGAGGAAGGAAAGGTGAATAGTGGAGTCCCTCAGGGTTCGGTGCTGGGGCCGATCCTGTTCAATATGTTTGTGAGTGACATTGCTGAAGGATTAAAAGGAAAAGTGTGCCTTTTTGCAGATGATACCAAGATTTGTAACAGAGTAGATACCGAAGAGGGAGTGGAAAATATGAAAAAGGATCTGCAAAAGTTAGAGGAATGGTCTAATGCCTGGCTACTAAAATTCAATGCAAAGAAATGCAGAGTAATGCATTTGGGGATTAATAATCGGAAGAAACCGTATATGCTGGGAGGTGAGAAGCTGATATGCACGAACGGAGAGAGGGACCTTGGGGTGATAGTGTCCGAAGATCTAAAGGCGAAAAAACAGTGTGACAAGGCAGTGGCTGCTGCCAGAAGGATGCTGGGCTGTATAAAGAGAGGCGAAGTCAGTAGAAGGAAGAAGATGTTGATGCCCCTGTACAGGTCATTGGTGAGGCCCCACTTGGAGTATTGTGTTCAGTTTTGGAGACCGTATCTGGCGAAAGACGTAAGAAGACTTGAGGCGGTCCAGAGGAGGGCGACAAAAATGATAGGAGGCTTGCACCACAAGACGTATGAGGAGAAACTGGAAGCACTGAATATGTATACCCTAGAGGAAAGGAGGGACAGGAGAGATATGATTCAGACGTTCATATACTTGAAGGGTATTAACGTGGAACAAAATCTTTTCCAGAGAAAGGAAAATGGTAAAACCAGAAGACATAATTTGAGGTTGAGGGGTGGTAGATTCAAAGGCAATGTTAGGAAATTCTACTTTACGGAGAGGGTGTTGGATGCCTGGAATGCGCTCCCGAGAGAGGTGGTGGAGAGTAAAACTGTGACTGAGTTCAAAGAAGCGTGGGATGAACACAGAGGATCAAGAATCAGAAAATAATATTAAATATTGAACTAAGGCCAGTACTGGGCAGATTTGCACGGTCTGTGTATATTGCCGTTTGGTGGGGGATGGGCTTGGGAGGGCTTCAGTGGCTGGGAGGGTGTAGATGGGCTGAAGTAGGTTTTAACAGAGATTTCGGCAGTTGGAACCCAAGCACAGTACCAGGTAGAGCTTTGAATTCTTGCCCAGAAATAGCTAAGAAAAAAATTAAAAAATTTAAATTGAATCAAGGTTGAGCAGACTGGATGGACCATTCTGGTATTTATATGCTTGTCATCAACTATGAGTATGGGGTTGGGTACAGAGCCTGGCAGGGAGAATTTGGTTCAGAATGTTTTTTTCTTGTTTTCCTCCTCTAAATCTAGGGTGCGACTTATGGTCAGGTGCGTCTTATAGAATCAGGCCCTCAGTGTGGAAAAAATTTGAAATCAAATGACTTTTTGAATTATCTTCAGAAGTTCTAAGGAGAGGTTCTTTGAATAGTATTTTTAAAAATACAAGTGTTCATAATTTTAAGAAAATATGTTTCTGGTATGCATGTCCAGCTGGAATTACTGTAGTACAGTCTGCTGAGTCCAGTGAATGAGTTGAAGTTCCAGAGAAGAATTAGATGGGAAAACTCTGATGGGGGTCAGTAAAGCAAGAAGGGTTAAGGACTGACTTAGAGGTAGACTTCAGATCACCTCCGAAACGTCGGAGGTGATCAGCGGAGTGCCGCAGGGCTCGGTCTTGGGCCCGATCCTATTTAAAATCTTTGTAAGAGACTTGGCTGAGGGGCTTCGAGGTAAAATTACATTATTCGCCGATGACGCCAAACTATGCAACATAGTAGGCAAAAGCACAGTGCCTGACAGTATGACAAGACCTACTCCTACTGGAGCAGTGGTCAAAGACTTGGCAACTAAGTTTCAATGCCAAAAAATGTAACGTCAAGCACCTTGGCAGCAGAAACCCATGCAAAACTTACACCCTAAATGGTGAGACCCTAGCAAGGACTGCAGCAGAACGAGACTTGGATGTGATCATTACTGAAGACATGAAGACTGCCAATCAAGTGGAGAAAGCTTCATCCAAGGCTAAACAAATCATAATGCCGTTGTACAGATCCATGGTGAGACCTCATCTGGAATACTGTGTACAATTCTGGAGGCCACATTACTAAAATTATGTGCTGAGAGTTGAGTTCAGCGAATGGCCATTAGGATGGTCTCGGGACTCAAGGATTTTCCATATGAGGAATGATTGGGTAAGTTGAACCTATACTCACTCGAGGAACGCAAAGATAGGGGAGTCATGATTGAGACGTTCAAATATGTCACGGGCTGTATCGAGGTGGAAGAAGACATCTTTGTTCTTATAGGACCCACGGCAACAAGAGGTCATCCGTTGAAAATCAGGGGTGGGAAATTTCATGGCGATACTAGGAAGTACTTCTTCACCGAAAGGGTAGTTGATCGCTGGAATAATCTTCCACTACAGGTAATTGAGGCCAGCAGCGTGCCAGATTTTAAGAAAAAATGGGATAGGCATGTGGAATCTCTTCATGGAGGAGGCTAGGGGAGTGGGTCATTAGAGTGGGCAGACTAGATGGGCCGTGGCCCTTTTCTGCCGTCATTTTCGATGTTTCTATGTTTCTATCTTTGAAGAGAATCAAGATATGAATTCACCGAGGGAGCTCAGCACAGTGAAACTGTAATAATGGCAGAAAATGGGCAAATTATTGTGTTCTGTGGGCAAGAAATTGTTCTGTTTCAGAGATAATCTAGAGAAAATCTAGATCATTACTAAAGATTTGACTTAATTTAGAAAAAAAAACCAACAACCCTCAATGACCAATAACTAACATTAAAAATAATGGCATTTTCAGATCACATACCTTAATAAAGCAAGACAAACATCAACATTTTTTTGTTTTTGCATAGTTGCACTGTGAAATCTGAGCAAGAATAAGTCCGTTTTGTGATTGCTTGCTTTGCAGTGCTGAGGATTAACAGGGCAATAGAGTACAGCATGATTTATGAAGCTTTAATGGAAAATCCCCATGGGTTATAAATAAATCTTATTTATAGCTGCAAAAGTATGCAATATACTTAGAGTTTAAAACTGTAGAGTAGTCTGTCATGGTTAATCCATTAAAGAAAGCATAACTCCCAGGGATAATCCATTTGATATTTTAGTGATTATCAAGGTGCATAGTGTGAAATGTCCTAACGTGATTTAGTTATAGAAAAGAAAGGCTTTTGTGAATTATGAAACAATGTGAGATATAAACATTTGACTCACTGAGTAGAATAAGTTAACCATAGGAAGTGTGATTTTCAAAGCCATTTCCACAGATTAAACTTTTATGAAATTGCTTGCTCTATACAGTATACAGTTAAAGTTTTATACCTGCAGCCTGTATATGCACAAGTTTACATGTACCTATTGCTTGAGGAGGTTCTCCTGTGGGCAAATTTGGACTTGGGTTAGCACTTTGCATGTGAATTTGAAAATTCTAAATTCTTCACCTTGAATAGCATGTGTAAATAGGTGCACACAGGGGTCTTTTTTTTTACTAAAGTGTGCTAAATAGTTTAATGAGCGAATTAGCATACATTAATTGCTTCCACACAAGCATGCCAGCTGTTATTGTGGTATTATGGTGATTAGCGCATGTTAATTTGCATGTTAACTCTATTTTGTGTCAGAGGGTGGGAACTAAGTAGGTCATGGGAAGAAACTGGATGTGGACTGCATATTGCAGTTAATGCGATATGCTTACAGCACACTAAGGGCTCCTTTTATTAAGCCGCGCTAGCGGGGTTAACGCGCGTGACTTTTCATCACGCGCTAACCCCCGCGCTGGCCTAAAAACTACCGCCCGCTCAAGAGGAGGCGGTAGCGGCTAGCGCGGCCGGCGGTTTAGCGCGCGGTATTACGCGTGTTAAACCGCTAGCGCGCCTTTGTAAAATGAGCCCTAAATGTTATTTTTGCAGTTAATGCAAGTTCAACTGAAGGTACTAACCCCCAGATTCTGTAAATGGTGTCTGACTAATGACACCTATAATGGAGGCAGTTAAAGAAATAGGTGACTCCATTAGTTGAATAATAAGAACATAAGAATTGCCACTGCTGAGTCAGACCAGTGGCCCATCATGCCCAGAAGTCCGCTCACGCGGCGGCCCTCTGGTCTAAGACCAGCACCCTAACTGAGACTAGCCCTACCAGCGCACGTTCTTGTTCAACAGAAACTTGTCTAACTTTATCTTGAATCCTTGGAGGGTGTTTTCCCCTATAACAGCCTCTGGAAGGGCGTTCCAGCTTTCTACCACTGACTTGCTGAGATGGAGCCCGAGAGAGGCCCTACAGAACAACCTTAAGGTCCCATGATGGGAAAGACCAACGCAAAGGATGTTGCAATCTGAGTGCCCCCCCCTAAAAACAGTGACATCTGGATGAGACACCAGTGACTGCTTACTTCCCCAAGCCTGAAATCACAAGAGGTCTGCCACATGTACTTTGAGAGATGAAACCATTAGGCCTTTTTCAAGTCTGGCTTGCAAAAAATGCCAGGATCACCAGAATTGATGCCTGACAAGGCTCTATCTGCTCCTTAGTGCACCAGAGCTGGAAAGCCTTCCAGGTTTTAGCATAAGCCACAAATGTCGAAGGCTAATTTGATCTAAGGGATTGAATGAAATTGGCATTAACAAACATTAATTGAAAAGTAGGTGCCTATCAATGGAAGATATTTCTCTAAAAGGCCATCTACAAATATTTAGGCACTCTAAAAAAAAAAAAAAAAGAGGCACCTACAGAGAAAGGCATAGGTTTGGTTTCTAGTTAAGTGGCCTTTTAGAGAATCGCACCTGAATGGCACCTATATCCATGTCTATATAATAATAATAATCAATTTATATACCATAAGTCCGTAAAGTTCTATGCGGTAGTAAAAAACAAACAAACAAACAATAAAAGAAGTTGAATAAAGCTAAAAAAGTTAAAAGCCAACAATTAGAGACACTAAAATGGATCAAAATAGTGCATAATAAAGTTTTTATGAATTAGCTGCCTAAATACTTCAAAAACAGATGTTTTTATATGTCTCCTAAATTCCCCATAAGTATCAGTAAGCAAAAGCAATTGTTCTAAATCCTTACCCCATAACGCTGCTTGATATGAAAAAAGATTTTGATGTTAAGTTTACATCTTCTAACAGGCAGAAAAACAAAATTCAGATGTGAGTTTCTCTTATGTCTGTTGGTTGCAAAAGAGAAAAGCTCAATTATATACTTGGGAGCTAAACAAAACAAAGCCTTAAAACAGAAGCAACCAAACTTAAACTTCACCTGCGTCTCCATTGGCAGCCAATGCAATACTCGATAGGAGGGTGTTATGTGATTGTATTTCTTCAACCTAAAAATCAGCCTGACCGCTGCATTTTGTACTAAATTTTGCGCATGATTCACTTTTGAATCTATGAACTAATTTGAAAGCACTTTAATATTATATTGTTTCAATAAAGGACTTATTTGCCAGTTTACAGGTGTAAAAATTTTGTTAGAACCCCATTTTTATTATTTGTGAATATATATACAGTATATATATATATTGTGTCTGGGCCAGGCCCTCGACTAGCGAAAGACCCAGCTCGGACTGCAGGCAAGATTTTGGGCGCCTTTAATTTGGTTGATTAAAAGAAAAACATGGAGTTTCCTGGATTCAGTTCAAAATAAGATTTACTCTTTATTTGTCCACAAAGAACCCCCCCCCCAAAAAAAAAAATCTCAATATTATATTTCATTTCAAAGTTCATTGCCATCAGGCTTCCTTTGCCCCTAATAACGCAGGCCAAAATAATATTAAAGTCTCTGTTGGGACCCCCTACCTGCAGATAGCTGGGTTCCCTCTTCAGGAGCGCTCTACCAGCTTACTCCCCTCTCTTAAGGCAATGCCTGGTATATCATAGCCAGTCCAAACAATAAACCAAAACAGTTTTCATTGACTTTTAACTTCTCAGCTTTTACTGCTTTCCTTTCTTGGGACCTCTCCCATTCTGCCAAGGAGGTGGAAACAAAACAACCCTTCCTGTTCATACAGCTGTTCTATGCCCCACCCAAGTTTCCAAGCACCCCTTTCTATCTTAGGGCAATTAAGAAGTTTGTCTAGGGAATGACTAATTCCCCTAGCATTTTTACACGGTACCTGTTTCTTATCAGCATTTTCTAGCCCTCCTCCAACACATACACGTTCCTAGCTTATTTAATATTCGAGCTGGAGAAACGTTTGAAAAGAGCAGTGCTGGTAGGAAGTTACATTACAACTCCATGCCTTCTTATGGCAAAGTATATTCTTCTGGGATATTAGCATGGCTTTCCCAGCCCATACTACTGGTATCACAATCATAATCAGCTACTTCCATGCTTTCTGTATTTACATTTTCCCATTCTTCTCCCCCTTCAGGGTAGTTAGAGGAACTGGCTGGCCAGGCTTCCACTTCCCCCTCTGTATCATAGCCTTGCCTTCTTCTGACAAACCCCTCTGCAAGGTCCCAGTACTTAGCTGCTAGTGGCAGTTCTGTTTGTCTTTCTTTGGATGGCAAAAAGTTGTCTTTCTTCCTCTGGGGAGGGAAGGTCGAGCTGTGTGTGGTGTTCTACTGTCCTCTATAGCCTCAGCTGGGGTTAATTTATTCCTCTCCTGCTTCATCATTGAGAGCATAGGTGCCTGCAGCTTCCCCGGTGTAGCCCCATCCCCCTTCTGGGTTGATTCTGTTTCACAGCTTGGTTTTGCAGGGCAACTTCTCTGCTCTTTTACGAAAGGAATAATGGCAATTAGACTGTGGTTTGGGAGCCCTCCCTACTAGATTTCCTGGTGGATGGCTCTCTTGTTTTAACCCTGCTTGTTTTACTCTGTCTAAAACCCTATTCTCTGGTGGCTGAACTGGCTTAGATTTAGGGATTGTGAGTTTTAGAGCAGGGTTTTTCCCCGTGACAGGTGCCTCCCTGTCATATACCCTCCTACCTAAGATGGCATTAGTCCTTTCACAAGGCTTACCGTACTTCCTGACGGCCCATTCAGTCTGCCCATCTGCAGTAACCATTATCTCTTCCTCTCTATCTCTTCCTTCCTATCCCACACTTTCTTGAATTCAGACACAGTGTCTCTACCACCTCTTCCAGGAGACTGTTCCACGCCTCTACCACCCTTTCTGTAAAAAAGTATTTCCATAGATTACTCCTGAGCCTATCACCTCTTAACTTCATCCTGTGCGCTCTCATTTCAGAGCTTCCTTTCAAATGAAAGAGACTCGACTTATGAGAATTTATGCCACGTAGGTATTTAAGCATCTATCATAACTCCCCTCTCCTGCCTTTCCTCCAAAGTATATATATTGAGATAATAATAATAATAATAATAATAACAGCTTATATACCGCAATACTGTGAAGTTCTATGCGGTTTACAAAGATTAAGCAAAGGTACAAATTGATTGACTTTAAGAGGGGAGGAAGAAAGAGGGTTAATAGGACAGGAAATCCATTATTGAGGAGAGAGTGATCAATAGAACAAGTTAATCGCTATAGAGGGGAGAGAGAAGAAAGGATCAGTTGTCTAGATACTTTAGAAACAGATGTGTTTTCAGACATTTCCTAAATTCCTCATAAATAGTGGGCGAAAGCAATTGTTCTAGGTCTTTACCCCATGATGCTGCTTGGTGCGAGAGAAGATGTTCATGGTGTTTTTTCAGTTTACAGCCTCTCACTGGGGAGGAAACGAAGTTGGAATGTGAGCTTCTCTTGTGTCTGTTGGCTGAGAAGACGAAAAGGTCTTTAAGTCTATCTTCATATGCCTTATGATGAAGACCATGCACTATTTAGTAGCCTTCCTCTGGACCAACTCCATACTTTTTATATCTTTTTGAAGGTGTGGTCTCCAGAATTGTACTCAATATTCTAAATGATGTCTCACCAGAGTATTTTTCCTACTGGCCATACCTCTTCTTATACACCCTAGCATCCTTCTAGCTTTTGCACTGAAGGTCAATGCTAAAATGGTGATGTTTCATACAAATTACATATCAACAGTTCCTCCCCTTGCTGATGTTCAAAATTATAATGTTGCTTAAACAACCATGTTCTCGGTGGTCTTGAAGTATGTCTTACATACACAAGATTGACCTGGCAGCCGCCACATGGCACTCTAACATCCAATCCCTCTATAACAACCTGGTCCAGACAAAAACAACCCAAATAATCACCAACAAAGCACCTGCTCCCTGGTACACTAATGACCTCCGATCCATAAAACGATCTCTGAGAAAAGCAGAAAGGATCTGGGCCAAACACCCGAACAATGAAACCAAAACCCACTGGAAAAGCATATCCACCACATACAAAACTGCCATTCTAGAAGCAAAAAAGACCTACTACGCTCGTCTCCTACAACAAGCCCCTTCTAGATCTAAACAACTGTTCACCCTCACCAACCATCTCTTCACCAACGCCCAAAGGAATAATCAAACCAACCAAACAGAACTCGATAGTGAAACTCTCTCGGACTTCTTCCAGTCCAAAGTACAAAAAATCCGAGCTAACCTCGACGTCAACACCAAACCCAATCCTACTCAGCTCCAGCCAACCCTATATACCCCCCCTTCCACCACTCTCTTCCAATTTCATCCAACTACTCATGCGGAGGTCCTCGAAACCCTGAGAGAACTCAAACCCTCCAACACCATCCTCGACCCCTGCCCGTCAAGCCTCCTGCTATCTGCCGGAGACGCCACGGCAGAATCCATCCTCCCCATCATTAACACCTCTCTAACTACTGGAACTGTCCCCCTCAGCTGGAAATCAGCTATTATCAAGCCCACTCTCAAAAAACCCTCCCTTGATCCTAATGAACCTGGCAACTATCGCCCAGTCTCCAACCTCCCAATTGTCTCCAAACTCCTTGAACGAATTGTGCTCCACCGCCTACACCCTTTCATTGAAGAACAAGCTGCCCTATCCCCAGCCCAATCCGGCTTCCGTAAAGGCCACAGCACGGAATCAGTACTCCTCGATATCATCGACGACAGCTGGTCAATACTCGACAAAGGCAATGACGCCCTACTAGTCCTACTTGACCTTAGCGCTGCCTTCGACACAGTTGACCACCACCTACTCACATCTAGACTCCACGACCTCGGAATCATAGACACAGCCCTCCAATGGATCACCTCCTTCCTTCACCAAAGGACCCAAACCGTCCTACTAGGGACACATAAATCTAACCCTAAGCCTATCAAATATGGTGTTCCTCAAGGCGCCCTTCTATCCCCCCTCCTATTCAACCTCTACATCAAACCCGTCATCGATATAGCGCAAAAATATAAAATCAAAATCCACTCTTATGCAGATGACATCCAACTGCTCCTCCCCTTAGGCGAAAACCGGCCATCCCAAATTGCTAACCTCAAACTCTGCCTCACTGACATGAAAACTTGGATGTCAAACAACAAGCTTCAACTTAACGCCTCCAAAACCGAACTCCTATGGATCAGAAACAAAAACACCAAATACCTACGACCTACACTAACATGGGATTCCACTCTACTAACGGCAGCAGATCAAGTTCGCAGCCTGGGAGTAACCCTAGACGGACACCTTTCCCTATCTGCCCACATATCCCAAGTAGTCTCCACCTCCTTCTACTACCTTCGCCAACTGAAAAGGATCAAACCCTACATCTCCACACCAGACCTATTTAATGGACTAACCAAAAATAATATCAAACGCCTCCAACGGGTCCAAAATGCAGCCATCCGCCTCCTACACAACCTCAACTACCACGATTCCATCTCCCCGGCACTCCATGCTGAACACTGGCTCCCAATTAGCCAACGCTGTACTTTCAAAGCTCTGGCAATTGCCCACAAGAGAATTTATTCCACCACCCCCTCCTACATAAAATCCAAGCTACCCATCTACAACCCCACTCGCACCCTCCGCTCAAAGTCAGAGATACGTCTTTGCACCCCCCCCCGGAAGATCCCTGCTCACAGAAACAGCCCACAAACGATCCTACAGCCACTTCATTCCACACCTTTGGAACCAACTCCCCCCCCAACTTAGACAACAGAACTCATTATTAACTTTCAGGAAATCGGTAAAGACCCTCCTCTTCAACTAAAGATCTCCTCTGTCTTCTCCCCCCCTTACACCCCCCTCCACTCTCCTATCTCCCCCCCAAAACTCCAATACAACCCTCTCTTACTCTCTCCACCAACTAATTGTATCTAAACGCATATAACTTTCCTTAAACTAAACTACTGTATTTCCCCCTTCTCTCTTTCTGCTATACTCTCCCTGTATTTAATTCTCTCCAAAATCTATAAATCCAATTACTAAACCTGTTGTATTACTTATATGTCTATTTACTCTCCACTGTGTATGTTCATTTGTAGACCGTTCTGAGCTACTGGGAGGACGGGATAGAAATCCAAATAAATAAATAAAAAAGATCACAAGAACATATTAAAATATAAATCTACTAAGGGCATAGCCAGCCCTCTGATTTGGGGACAGCCCAGAGATGGACTTAGGACCTAATACCAGATAACTACAAAATTCACATGCTAAACCGTGAAGACCGAAGAGGGGGAGGACTAGCAGTCATCCTCAAGGAAGAACTCAAACTTGAATTAGTTGATTCCAAGAAAACCAATCAACTAGAAACACTAGCATGCAAAATTAGCAATAAGGACCTAGAAGAGTACCTCTCCTGTATTCTATTTTATGTACCGCCAAAATGCTGGTCAAAAGCCAGAGAAGAACTCTATGAATTCATCATACACAACTCAATCACTCCGTCTTACAATATAATAGCAGGAGACGCAAACCTACATTTAGAAAAAGAGGAAAACCCCGACACAAAAGATTTTAAAAACTTCCTATCCTCACTCAACTTCTTTCTACCTTCATCCACACAAACCCATGAAAAAGGCCACCAGCTAGATTTGGTAGCCATGTCCTCAAAAGAAATCCTAAATCCCACTATTTCCATATCAAACGGCATCTGGAACCACGACATCTGGTCTGACCACTACACCTATTACTTTAATTTAATCTGGAACCAACCAAAAGAAAAAACGCACCCAAGGATAAAAAAAGAACATCTCACAAGGGGCCACATTAACCCAGAGGAATACTGGGCCCACTATGAAGCGCGCGAGAAGATGAATGAAGAAGGCGAATTCTGGGAACAGTGGTCAAAAACAAGCACAACCATCTTAGACAAAATAGCTCCCAAACAACTGGTTTGATTCCGAACTACAAAAAATGAAACAATCAACACGACGACTAGAAAGGATCTGGAACAAATCAGGTGAAAAATCTGACAGGAACAATTGGAGAGCAAACATAAAGGAATATAAACAACTGATAAAAGAAAAAAGGAAAAAATTCTACTCATCCAAAATATACACATCCAACACAAGTTCAAAAGGAATTAACACTCATGAATTGTTCAACCTAGTCAAAAATTTATTCGACACCACACGCCACAGTCAATCAACGCACGACATAAAACTTTCATCAACAGACGACCTAGCACAACACTTCAATTCAAAAATTGTGAACCTAAGGAACAACGGCCCAACAAACAACATAGATGAACAGCAAATAACCAACATACATGAAAACGAAACACCAGTAGACATGTATTGGAACTCCTTTCAGGACCCAGAATGGAACAGCTTCATAAAACTATATAACAAATACACCAAATCAAACTGCATCCTAGATCCCTGTCCACCCAACATAATGAAAGCAGCCCCTTTAGACTTTAAAATAACACTATGGACTCATATGTCCAACAATTTAAAAAACGGAAAATTCCTATCAAAAAATGGTCAAATCACCCCAATCCCCAAAAATCGTAAACTACCCCTAACATCAGCAACCAACTATAGACCAGTAGCATCTATCCCATTTTTCGTAAAAATAATGGAAGGCTTGGTACAAACACAACTGGACTACCTAGATCGGTTCTCACTGCTACATGAAACCCAGTCAGGCTTCAGACCACTGTTCAGTACTGAGACGGTGATAGCAGCAATCTTAGAATACCTACGTAACCTATTTAGCAAAGGCCACAAAGCCTTAGTGATGCAATTCGACATGAGCTCAGCCTTCGACTTGGTGGATCACAAAAAACTACTACAATGTTTAGATTCAATCGGCATCGGAGGCGAAGTGCTGGACTGGTTCCGAGATTTCCTCACGAACCGCACCTATCAAGTCCGCTTCAACTGCAATCTCTCAAAAACATGGAGAAACCCATCAGGCGTTCCACAAGGGTCCCCACTATCCCCACTACTCTTCAACGTCTACACAGCCTCATTGGGCACACAGCTAACCCAACAAGGCATAAAAGTATTCAGCTATGCAGACGATTTCACAATCATAATCCCATTTACGGCATCCCCCTCTGAAACCATCCCCACAGCAACTGAAGCGCTAAACACGATGGAACAATGGACCACAGATTTCAAACTGAAGCTCAATTCAGAAAAAACTAAATTCTTCATAGCCTCGCCACACGCACAGAATACGACAACATCACTACACATTAACAATCTAAACTACCCCATTCAACCAACGATGAAGATTCTAGGAGTAATACTAGACCAAGGCCTAACCATGAAAGACCACATAGACTCCTTAATCAAAAGAGGGTTCTTCACTCTCTGGAAACTTAAGTCCATCAAGGCATACTTCCACACTTCAGCTTTCAAAATGCTAGTACAATCCCTAATACTAAACCACCTGGATTATTGCAACATCACCCATCTGACGATCCCCCAGAAGCAAATGCAAAGACTACAACTGATACAAAAGGATGATCTTCAGGCTGAAGAAGTCCGATCACATAACCCCTTCCTACCGACTCCTACACTGGCTGCCGATGGAGGCGCGCACAAAGTTCAAGCTAGGATGTCTCTGCTTCAAAGTATTAAATGGTCTAGCCCCAAAATACATTACAGATCTCTTCTCATTCCCAACCAACAGACACGAAAGAAAAACACACATGAAATTTGTCTCCCCACCGGCTAGAGGGTGCAAATATAAGAGACACCATCAACAACTGCTATCATATCAAGCAGCCATATGGGGTAAAGACCTAGAAAAACTAATTGCACAAACAAACAACTATGAAGAATTCAGGAAACACCTAAAAACTTACCTATTCTTGAAATACCTAGGCAACGAACCGGAACATCAACCCCCCTCGTAACATCATCACATACCTGATCTTGCAAACTGTTAACCCCAACCCCTAACCACTAACTATGAACACTCTATTCAATTTACGGAACATTTCTACTTCTGTGCAAACAGCTTGGCACTTCCTGGCCTTGCAACACACAAACTGTTGCTAACATTATTAATATTATCAGATGTATACTGCTATACTCTTTAATCCACTGTACGAGATGTATACTGCTATACTCTTTAATTCATTGTACGTAAAGTTTCCCTTTATTGTATTGAGATGTACACTGCTATACTCCTTAATTCATTGTACGTAAAGTTTCTCTTTATTGTATTTACATTTCCTTCATTGTATTCACAGTTTCTTTTATTGTAAACCGCCTAGAAGTCGCAAGTTTCTCTTTATTGTATTTACATTTCCTTCATTGTATTCACAGTTTCTTTTATTGTAAACCGCCTAGAAGTCGCAAGATAGCTGGCGGTATATAAAAATAAAGTTATTATTATTATTATTATTAGGAGTGGGGTAATGCATTCCTTCTTTTTCTCCCCTCCCCCAGCACGCCAAAATTAGCACCTTTCCTGATGGGTATGCCAATGTCCCACCAGCCAAATCTTGTCTTTGTACTACTACAGGTCGATGGCATGCTGGTACTGGGAATCTATGAGCATGCTTAGTTCTTGCATGAGCTGAGCATGCCCAAAGAAGTTCAACATCAATAGCTGGAGGTACGTTGCCTACTTCTTCTGTACTGCAGCAGCTCAAGGAGGAGGGTTGGGGGGGTAGCTTGGCAATGAATTTCTTTGGCAGGTGGGGCTTAGGAATCCCCACCAGCCATTTAACAGGAGATGTACGTTTGGAGGAGGGCCTGTGCCCAAAGTGGGGGGACCCAGGCCACCAAGGTGCCCCCCACTATAGCTACACCATTAGTCTCTACCACCTTCACTAGGAAACTATTCAATGCAACCATTTCTTTTCTGTAAGGAAATATTCCTTTAAATTACTGCTGGCTGCCCCCTTTTAGCCTCATACATAGTCGAGTAGTTCCAGATCCTCTTTTTAATTAAAAAAGGCCCAACTCCCATATATTTACTGCTTGGAGGTATATAACTTTTTCTATCATATTTCCTCTTTTATGCTTCTCCTCCTCATGTTTTGATAGGGTTACCAGATGTCCATGAAAACCCAGACAGGTCCTCTTTTTAGATTGTAAACAATTTTTATTGACATGAAAAAACCAGCAGAAACAAAGAAAACAACACGTGATAAAACATAATGAACATAAGCAAAAAATCTGCATAACAAAGTACATCATGACAAAAACATGTGTCAGTTATAACCACTCATAAACCCCGACCCCCCCCCCTTGTTCACCCCTTCCCACAAGTCTCATTCACCATCCCCCCTTCCCCCCTCCCAAATGGAGAGGAATGCAAGGGCATGAATAAGAAAAACCACAGACCAAAGTCCCCCCAGGTCTGGACTCTGATGACCCCAGGGCACCTAAATAAACAAGGCATCCCCTCCAAAAACAGTCCCCCCCAAACGTATTCCCCCCCACCCCCTCAGAGCAGAGAGATGCTGGGATCCAGAACCGGCCAGGAGAGTGCACCATTAAGCCAGGGTATTAAGAAGAAGGCTGCGTCCCCTAGGGGACAAGGAGTGTAAATAGGGGTCCCAAAGAAGCAAAAAGCTCCGACAACGTTTAAGGGAGCCCCCCCACCTCAAGTGCCTCCCACAGTACCAACGCATGGAGATGAGCTCTCCAATGCCAAAAAGACGGAGGATTTGATGAGGTCCATTGTTGCATAATATACCGTCGAGCCAGGAGACACACCTTACGACACATCCAACGAGCTTCCCTGGGCAAGGATCCAAAAGCCCCCGGTATATCCAGCACCACCTGATCAACAGTGCCCGCCACAAATGTCTCCAAAAGGGAGTTCAAATATTTAACCACCTCATCCCAAAAAGCCCGAATACACTAACAATCCCATAAGGCATGTGAAAATGTGTTCAGATCTCGACCATATTTGAGACACAGAGTTGAGGCAATGCCACCAAATTTGAAAAGCTGAGTTTAGGTAATATATCCTCTATATAATATATGAGCATAACATTCCCACAACATGGCTCCAAGGCCACGCCAGATGCCCAGAGGAATTTCCAAAACCCGGCAGTTTGTCCAGGTTTTGGAAGCCCCAAACTCAGGGCCAATTCTGGAGGCCCTCTGTCATGCGTGGCCATTGACATGATGACATCATACAATTGCATGCATGCGTGCGATGTCATCGTGTCTATGCCCGCACATGCTCAGAGACCCTCTAGACCTCGAGGAAGGAGGCAGGAAGTTCAGCTGGGGGTAGAATGGGGTGGAGCTGGAGGCATAACATGGCGCGACCAGGTGTCCTCTTTTTTTAAAGAGGAAATCTGGCAACACTATGGGGTCCTTTTACTAAGGTGTGCTAGTGCGTCGTAGCGCACGCTTAATGCTAACACTTGGCAATGCGTCCATATGATATTATGGATGTGTTAGCATGTGTTAGCATTTAGCGCGTACTAATTTTTAGTGTGCGCTAAGCTGCACTAGTTCTCCTTAGTAAAAGGACCCCTATGTTTTGATATCTTCTGCTAAAAGGCAAATATTTCCTGACAGTCCTTCTGCAATGTCACTCAAAAAAAGTACTGAAAAGAATTAGGTTAAAAAAAGTCTGATTTTAGTTAGTGGAAAGTGTTTGGCTACATTCAAATTGATATCTGCGGATCCCACAGGGAGATGGGTACTGTTGGATATGAGCTTGGGGAAAAATACTCTGAAGCTTGTCAATATCTATGCACCTAATTCAAATCAAAATGTATTTTTTAAATCTCTTCAACAGTTGATTCTGCCACTGGCTGCTATTAATTTAGTGGTGGCGGGGGACTTTAATGCAGTTATGGATCTGATAAAAAACCTAGCAGAATAATAAAATCTTTAGGGCTAGATAATTTGGTACAATCTTGCGGTTTAAAGGATATTTGGCGAATTCTTCATTTTAATGATCGGGAATTTTCTTTCTGCTTTCAGGTACATAAATCATTTTCTAGAATATATTTATATCAGATTGTTTATTACAGCAGGTTACAAAGGCCGCCATTGATCCAATCATTTTGTCAGATCATGATGGAATTTGGATTGAATTGTGAATTGAAAATGGATGAGCAAGATTATAGTAGACCTGTCTGGAGATTCAATAATACATTGCTTGCAGATTACAACTTTATTGAGGAATTTCAATCAAAAATTACTGAATACTTTCATTTAAATGCCTCAGATGAAGTCTCTTTGGAAACCTTATGGGATGCTTTTAAAGCTACTATGAGAGGGTAAATAATCTCATATTTGGCACACATTGGGAAACAGCTCAATAAAGAATTTTCTAATTTGGAACAAAAAAAGTCTGATTTTTGCAGAACACCACTATTACAACCTCTTTCTTCAGAGTGAACTCCCACGAGAAAAAAAAATAAATCTGTGCAAACACAAAATTTGCAAGGTGCACTAAGTGATAGGGATGCGTAGCCAAACTATTTTCATTTTGTTTAGTTTCCTATGTCATTTAGAAAAATACATTTGCCTCTGTTGTCCAAATATTTATCTTGGCAGCGTTCATAGAGATTAGACCGAAGAGACATCTCATTGTTATGCTATTTATTTTGCTGCAAACTAAGCTTCTGTTATAAACAAACTTCACCCTGTATTTTTTTCCAAAGCCAAAAATCCAGCAGTGTAGGTTAACCCAGTCAGGAATTAAACTCCAAAACATTTGTCAGGGTAAGAAATCCTTTTTGAATCTGTCCCTATTTACAGTCATATATATTTGTCCAGAAAGAGTATCCATTTCAGCTGCCAGAAATCTAGACCAGTATGTTCATTCTGGCAAGAATCATAAAAGTTTGTACTGCCAGGAACGCAACCCAATATGTTTCATCTGGCAGGAATCATCAGAGTCAACATTTAGACATGTACGTTCTGCTTATGTTAGCCCCACTAGAAATTATAACTATACATTGTCAGTGCCCTCTGCCTGCAATTACATGGATTTTATAATCCAAATTATTCATCTTATTTGCAATTCAGTTTAAAATGTGAAAGAAATAATAATAATAATAATAAAGGAAAATCAGCTCTCTGTTTCATATGGATGTAATGATGATACCAATGAAGAGACTAAATCCCTGTAAGTAGTTTTTCTAAATAAACACCGTATAGCCCCCCTCCATCAAATTATGAATAATGTTTTAACCAAGGAAAACAATTGTGTATTTACGTGGAGGTAGGTATTCAACTCAGAATAGGGACATCCAAGTTAATACATTAGATACAGCCTGTTCTAAAATACATGAGAAATGGACTAAACTAAACTTAAACGTAACCTTATATACCGGGTCTTCAACCAAAGGAAGCTCAACGCAGTTAACAATAAATTAAAAAATTAAGTAAACTGAAATACAAGAGAGTTAGTTTTCAAAATGTTTAGTGAATAAAAAAGTTTTTAGAAGTTTACAGAAGAGTTGGAAGGAACTGGGACACCTCAAGATTAGGGGAAGTTCATTCCATAATTGGGGAAATTTAAACACCAGAGAGCTGCTAAAATTCTTAACTCCTTGAATTCCTTTCCAAGAAGGAAGAGAAAGTTTAAATCGATGAATGCCTCTCGCATATGAAAATATATAAACATTCCATAGCAGAGGAAGAAGAGAAGCAAAGATACCATGTAAAATATTAAAAACAATGCAAACTGAATTCTAAAATAAACTGGGAGCCAATGGAGAGAGAAAAGCATGGTCGAATTTGCTCTTTCCATTGATCAACTTTGCGGCGGTATTGTGAATCAATTGTAGTCTTTGAAGGCAGTTCTTAGTGATGCCAAAATAAATGGCGTTACAAATGTAGCAAATGTTCTGCATGCCCAAATTCTATTAATATTTCCATATTCCAAACCCTTTGACCAAAAATGCTTTAAAACATATCAGATTGCATTTTTAATAATGTAAGAAGATTGACTCATTTAAGCTCTAGTGCTGAAGAAGAAATTTACGCGTGCCGTGGACTGCCAGAAGAACTAACTTAAGTTGTCTAAAGATAACAATCAGAATGGCACCTATTGTACTGTTGAATACTTCATATCATTATAGTACACACAAAAGGGTGAAGATGCCAACAATCTTCTTCTACATGATGTTTGAAATTGATACATATATTCCTAAAGGACTCAACCAAGAAATCAATATGACTGTATTTTTATAGTTAAGTATGTGTGCCCAAGTGATTATTTTTCACTACAGTTTAGTATTTAATCTTTTCACGGTGCTAATATTTCCAATCTTATTTTAGCTTTTTTCTCTAATTGTGAGATGCTTTGTATAACATTATAGTATATTGTTTTTCAAATATTGTTGGCACATTAAGTGATGTTGTAATTTTAGCCTCATTAATTCAATAATAAGTGATGTGTTAGTCAAGTAACTTTTTTTTTTTTGCTTATTTGTCAAGAAAGAGAATGATATTCAATTGATACTGTTCATTAACTTTCTCTGGAATTTTTTTTTTCTTTTGTCTATATTTGTATTTATTTAGATTTTTCTTGTACATATCTGCTGATAATTTGTTTTCATATGAATGTCTTATACATAAGCATACATTCTCATTTTTTTCACACACCTATTGTCTTTATGGGCTGTAGTTTTGTTAGCAGGTGAGTCAATGGGGGTCTTTTACTAAAGATTAGCGCATGTTATTTGCAGCAGAGCCTATAGGAATAGAATAGGGCCTGTGGCAGATAACACAAGCTAATCTTTAGTAAAAGGCTCCCAATGTAACCTAAAGGTTAGTATGAGGAATAAGTGTATTTTGCTTCTGTAGGAAAGGTAGATTTTCACTTTATATTGTGCAATCTCAAGGAAGGTAGAACTCCCATAGGGAATTAGTATAAAAACTTTCACAGTTGACCTTTTATGAAGCCGCATTAGGGTTTTTTTTTATCGCTGGCTGTGACGATCAAAGCTCTGACGCTCATAGAATTCCTATAAGCGTCAGAGCTTTTACCACTGTAGTCTGCGATAAAAAGCCCTAACCCTGCTTCATCAAAGGGGGATAAGTCTTTAGACATAAAAACCTGTAGACATAAGCCTTTATTGATAACTATACTTAGCAGTCCTGTAAAGTTCCTGACAAGGATATGGTTGTTCTAAGTAGTCTACCATTATGACATATTATTGATTTAGTCTTTTTTTTATTTCAGTTGATCTTATATTTTTCCCGTTTTTGAGGAATCTTCATCCACGCAGAGTTACGGTTCAGTATCATTTTCAGTTTTTAATCCACGTGCTCTCATATCTGGACTTTTAGGGACCCCTGAGGAAGACAGCATTGTTGAAACACGGACCATGTTGGATCCATAGCTCTCAATGGTTTAGGTCCTAGATATATTTTATGTGGATTATCAAATTGCATATTGACTGTTGTTAATTCGATGACTTACTCTTTACTCTTGATGCTTGACGGACGCTGGTTCAACACTTAGTCTTCCTGCCTTGTTGTTCTTCTATTGTATTTTGTTCTAGTTTTGTTATATATACCAATAAAAATATTGAACATAAAAAAAATAAAGCCTGCATCTTGAACATCACCATCTCCACAGAGTTTTCACTTATATTTTTTAACTCATAACTAATTGTGCCATCTTCTTACATTACCATAATTATTGGGCTGGAAACACACAAAGCAACACAATGTTTCCACTAAGATGTAGATCAAAGAAAAAAAACCATGGGAAACTAGAAATGTTTCCAAACACAAACTTTTATTAGAAGCAGAGATTCAGTTCTGTAAATGTAAAAAAGGCTCAATACTGTACCTTCTTCAGGAGTCTGTGACTACTTATAGCGAGTGGTGCTGGAGCCAGCAAAACCTTTTGGTTGCTTTGCTCTCTAATTTCATTTTGAGTATAGGATTTTTTTTTTCAAAATGAACTTGAGAAACCCAATCACATTGGTTTATTGAAAAATCTCCTGCACATAGACTCCTGAGGAAGGTACAGTTTTCTGTACCGAAACACCTGCAGTTTCCAAGCACAAACTTTTATTAAAAGCAGAGATTGAGTTCAGTAAATATATATATATATATATATATATATATATATATATATATATATATATATATATATATAAGATTGAGTTCAGTTTGTGTTTGGAAATGACTTTGGATTTTAAACAGCAATGAGCATGCACAAGCATTTACTATAGTTGCAGGGATTCTTATGCAAGCTACCACTGGTGGCCAGTAAGTACTAGGAACAATTTTTTGAATATATGGTTTCTAGCTATTCTGTATGCATAATGCCATTGAATATATAATTAGCAGGTGCGGATAACATTTTTGCTTTCAATTCCCCCCCCCCCCCAGCCACCACACACACTTTTGCCGGGAGTATTGCCAGTGAAGGAAATGTTTTGAAATGGTCAAGTCACTTCTAGTTGCTGCTCTAGGTACAATATTACTCCTGCCTGTGATGCAAATGAGGGGAAATGACATGCATAAGTAGGAAGCCATCGATTCACTAAGCAGAAGAAGAAACACCGCGATCTGAAATGAAGTGACTGCTGAGGACCAGTCGCTTACTGTCCTTGCAGACTCTCCTGCTCTCTGCTGCCCTGAAATCCCAGTATCGAGGTTCCAATACAATCATCAAAATAAAACTGTACATATGCATAAGAACTCCCTTTTTATATATTCTGCAAAAAGCGCTGTGCAAGCACATGGTTTTAACCTGCCGGTTTAAAGCATGTTCTGTTTCATAATGTCTGCCCAAAGCATGTCCATAAGCTGGCTGCACAAATTGAAAAGATTCCTTTTAAAATGTCTACTCATAGGGCCAGCAAGTAAATTCTGCTCCCCAGGCAGGCTGCCTATATTGAAGGCGCCTCGGGGAGCCTAGGGAGGTCCACAAGACTTACCTAAGCTTACCTAAGGCTAGGCGGTAGCCTTAGGCAAACCTAGGTGGCCCTATGCATCTCCCTAATAGAGCGAGAGATGCTTACAATGTAGGCCAGCAAAATGCTGGTCTACATTGTAAGTAGACGTGACCACTATACTTTCGTGGCAAGGGCTCTCCGCTATACTTTCGCGGCAAGGCCATCTGTCCCTCCCCCCCAGACAATCGCCGGTAGGAGGGTGCCCAACCCCTTCTGCTGGAGAATTCCCCCCGTCGCCTGGGCCAATCAGGCCTTAGGCTTAGCGGGGATGGGCCGGAAAGGGGCGGGCCTGCCTCATTTCGACGAGGCGGGCCTGCCGGCCAGCTGGTAGCAAATCCCATCTGTCTGGCCAATGATTAATGGTTAGTGGGGGGGGAGGTTAAGGGAGGTCCATGGAGAGGTCCGCAGGGGGGCTGTTAGCGCGGGAGGTCTGCAGGGAGAGTGTCCTCTGGCAGAAGGGGTTGGGCACCCTCCTGCCGGTGATCGTCGGGGGGTTGGGGGGATAGACGGCCATGACTGCAGCCGCTATACCTATCAAGGCAGGGAGATCTCATGCTGCGATAAGTGTAGCGGCCGCGTCTACCCTAACCCAATTCTGTAACCGGCGTCTGTAACATGGTGGTCAGAAATCCAAGTCTGTCCCAAAATATCCAGCTTGGAACTGGGTAACTTGACAGCTCTGTGATTGGCATCATGAGTACCAAGTGGGCCAGGTGTAGTTTGGGAAATTAATCCTTTGGACTGGGGAAAAACAGCAGGTATGGAAAACTGGTATAGATTTGGAGTAATTAAGGACTAGCTTACACATGTGTGAAAACAGAAATAAACAGTAGTGATGCATTAGCAAGACCGTGCTTGCAAGCAAACAGCACTTCCCTCCCTGTATTGGGTTTTTTTTTGTAAATGGCGACTTGTTTTCCTTTGAAATGCCCTTCGTTCCATATACTCAATAAACTTAAACGACTCAGCACACCAAGTAGGCTGCTTTTGTTTTGCTGTTTTGTTTTAAATATATGGTTTAGGTAGAAGATTAATATGATGGAAATAAAAGAGACTTTTGTTGTATTATTGCCACTCATGACATCATTGGAGGTTCTGTAACATGAAGAGTATAGGATTTTACATCTGCATTAATTTGCTCCTTATCTGAACATATCTTTAAGTAATGTGCTTTCTTTTCCTAATGTAGTCTTTCCAACTAAGCTTTATTGAGGTGACATTTCAATGTAGCTAATCAATAGCTTATGTTAAGACATGGCTGGAAAAGTACCATGTCATTGTACACTGTGACTAAACAGTGCTGAGTGACCTGTAGAGGCAAAAATAATGGCTGCCTGTGACATTTAGAAGTGTCTTTAAGTTGCTCTGCTTGGTACACAAATCATTGTGGGAACAACAGCCTCTTTACCTGAATAAATTAACAATCCTATATACATCTGCAAGGTGTTGAGGTTGTTATAAGACTATCCCCCTCTTTTACTAAGGTGCGCTATGCTTTTTAGCATGCTAAATATTAGCACATGCTAAACATATGCTAAACGCTAATGCTTGCATGTTATTGTATGGACGCATTAGCGTTTAGCGAGTGCGTTGATTTTGCACGTGCTACATGCGCGCTAAAATGCTTAGCACATCTTAGTAAAAGAGGGCCTATAGGCTATCCCCGCTGAACCTTTCCAAGGTGCACTGAGCATCCATAAGAAACAGGGTATTTTTCAGATTTTCTATGATACTCTGGAACAACTTACCCTGAGAAATTTGTGGGGAGCTTAATTATTTTAAAAAAAATTAGGGCCATGTTGAAATCACTTCTCTTGGTAAATGTTTTAATGACTCTTCAGTCTGTGGCATAGCGAGAGTGGGAGGTGCCCCCCCTTTATCTTCTTCTCCGCCCCCTTGCTTCTTCCACGTCACCCTGCTGTGCATGCTCCCCTTCTCTTCCCCGTACCTGTTTAGCTTCCCTGGTGTGAGCAGTATCTCTAACTTGCTGCTCCTTGCCAGTATCATCTCTCCTCCTGCCATCCCTTCCTAGTCGTGGCACACGGATATAACGTTATAGTGTAAGCAACAGGTTGGAGCTGCTGATCACGCCAGCAAAGGGCTATAGGTACAATGACAGGGAACTGAAGGTACGTACACAGTGGGGGAGGAGTGGGAAAGGAGCGGGGGGCAGAGAGGAGGAAAGGTGCCAGCACCTCCACCAAGACAGACATACTAAGGGCCAAAACGTCTACAAAGGTCGTTCTCAAAAATAAAAGATAGACGCCTGACTATTTTGAGAATGACCATTTCTCTACTGGAATATTGAAAACAACAAACAAACTGCAGATAATGTACAAGATGCAGGCATTGTTTATTAATAAAAATGCAGTGAAATATACAACCTTATAGCCAACCAAGGGACCCGACATGGTCCGTGTTTCGGATAACACGCCTTCCTCAGGGGTCCATGGTGGTTAAGGTATAAAGTAAACCGCATAAAAGATAACAAACGCCAATATCGAACAAATATTGCTACCGCGCAGGACCTGCTCGACCATATTTGTTCAATATTGGCGTTTGTTATCTTTTATGCGGTTTACTTTATACCTTAACCACCTTGGACCCCTGAGGAAGGCGTGTTTTCCGAAACACGGACCATGTCGGGTCCCTTGGTTGGCTATAAGGTTGTATATGTCACTGCATTTTTATTAATAAACAACGACTGCATCTTGTACATTATCTGCAGTTGTTTGTTGTTTTCTGCTTGCTGTTTGTTTTACTGCAGACTACGTTGGATTTTTCTTTCCCCTTTTTTTGTGTATCTACTGGAATTCTGGACATTTTTTTCCCCCAAACTTCCAAATTAGACTTAGACATCCTATCGAAAATGCCCCTCCATGTCTATTATGACAGGGAAGCTCCTGTCACGGCTTAAAAGACTGCTAGTCCAGTCAAAAGTATAGCCCTCAAACCTGCAATCCCTAAAATAAAGCCTATACACCCTGCTAAAAGCCCTAGTTTAGTACAGAAAAAAAGAAAAGAGAAAAGGCAGGGGATTTCCAAACCAGAAATTCAGGCAAGGAGGGCACACAAAACACTATCTATCCTCTATTATTCCTTTCCCTGCTCTAAGGAGAAATGGAGAATCAACACAGAAGGGGGTGGAGTTTGTCACCAGGCTCTGCAGTCAGGTAAGCCTCAAGCATGAGGAAGATAGATGAATAAATTAACCCCAGCTGACTCTAACAGGAGAAGCAGAGCAACGCACACAGAGGGCAGTTTCCAACTTTGCAGCCGACGCTCGGTGGAGAGAGGGCAGCCAGCCTCGTGAGATCCAGCAGGAGAGGAGCGTGGGAGCACTGCTCCGCCCCCCTCCCGACTCTACAGGAGCCCCGATGCCTGAAAACCTTGAAGCTCCACCCGAGCGCGGCCTTTTTGTTGCAGCCGACGCTCGGTGGAGAGAGGGCAGCCAGCCTCGTGAGATCCAGCAGGAGAGGAGCGTGGGAGCACTGTTCCGCCCCCTCCCAACTCTACAGGAGCCCCGACGCCTGAAAACCTTGAAGCTCCACCCGAGCGCGGCCTTTTTGTTGCAGCCAATGCTCGGTGGAGAGAGGGCAGCCAGCCTCGTGAGATCCAGCAGGAGAGGAGCGTGGGAGCACTGCTCCGCCCCCCTCCCGACTCTACAGGAGCCCCGATGCCTGAAAACCTTGAAGCTCCACCCGAGTGCGGCCTTTTTGTTGCAGCCGATGCTCGGTGGAGAGAGGGCAGCCAGCCTCGTGAGATCCAGCAGGAGAATAGCGTGGGAGCACTGCTCCGCCCCCCTCCCGACTCTACAGGAGCCCCGACGCCTGAAAACCTTGAAGCTCCACCCGAGCGCGGCCTTTTTGTTGCAGCCGACCCTCGGTGGAGAGAGGGCAGCCAGCCTCGTGAGATTCAGCAGGAGAGGAGCGTGGGAGCACTGCTCCGCCCCCCTCCCGACTCTACAGGAGCCCCGACGCCTGAAAACCTTGAAGCTCCACCCGAGCGCGGCCTTTTTGTTGCAGCCGACCCTCGGTGGAGAGAGGGCAGCCAGCCTCGTGAGATCCAGCAGGAGAGGAGCGTGGGAGCACTGCTTCGCCCCCCTCCCAACTCTACAGGACCCCCGACGCCTGAAAATCTTGAAGCACCAACGGTGTGCAGCCGTTCGGCGTGCCGTCAAAGGCGCACGTCAAAGGCGTGTGCGCCTTAGCACGTGCCTTTACGAAGCACCTACGAGAGGCACCCGCACAGGGGGCCTCCGACACCAGCACCAAGAGCCACCCAAGACAAACCACAAGCCAGCCACCCGCAGTGACGACCCAAGACTTTACTGTAGGACACTTTATTACTCTGTAATCTACCACTCTCTACTGTCTGATACTAAATAGATAACCGATTATAAGGTAAGATAGCATACTGCTCTATTTGACTGTAATTTACCACTTCCTACCGTGGGTTACTGTACTATTCTGTAATTTACCACCCTCTACTGTCCGATACTAGATAGATAACTTACTGTAAGGTAAGACTTTATTGCTCTATTTGATTGTAACGTTCTACTTCTGGCTGGTGAAGTCTGCCCCCACCTAACTATCCCACTCTTCTTGGGATTAAGCCAGACCAACCGAGCAAAAGTCAAGAGAAACATCGTTCCAAACAATCACGGTGCCACGACCCACCGATACACAGCCCACAACGCTCCCCAGACAAACTCCCAAGACACAACCACTACAGCCCCAGTTCCACACCATGGCACGTCCAAGCTCACACCAATGCACAGCACTACTCTTACTCTACCTGCTCACCACTAGATACTGCATTGCAGACCACTCTAACACAGCTCCCATCCCCATACACATCACACTACACCGATCAGTTAAACCTAAACCCCCCAGCTACACGCTCCACACCACACAAGACCACCCAATCTCCCAGCCTCCCCAACTCACACTCACCCCCACAAACTGACCAAGCCTCGCCCCAACAAACCAAGATTACTAAAAAAACTCACCTACTCCCACATCTCACCAATCGACCACACCAACCACCAGCTCCTAAATGGCGCCTACCTAAATATCAGATCAATGCGCAACAAATTGATACTTATCAGAGATTGGCTGACGGAAACTAATCCCGACTTTGTCCTTCTCACGGAAACCTGGCTTCAATCAGAGAAAGATATCATCATTAAAGATTGCCTACCTCCAGGATTCAAGATTCTCTCACTAGCTAGAACATGGGGAAGAGGAGGAGGACTAGCTATAATCTACCAAGACCAACTAAACTGTACCACTCTCAACACAACCTCCTCACCAAACGCAGAAATTCTAACCATCTCCCTAACCTCAAAATCATTACCCGCCTCGCTTACTATCACACTATTCTACATCCCTCCAAAAAAATGGTCCCTAACCAAAGAGGTCTTCGCGGAATCCCTACTAACTAACTCTTTAACAAGCCCTTACAAACTACTATGTGGGGACATTAACATCCATCTTGAGCAAACGGACCAACCAGAAATTGCAGACTTCTGGTCGCTGCTTACTCAACTAGGATTTGCCAAACAACCCCCTATCAAAACCCACCAAAAAGGTCACCAACTAGACCTAGTAACTTTCTCTTCCAAGGAACAGGCCTCCCCCACATTTTACTGGATACAAGACAGTTGGTCAGACTCTCTCTGGTCAGATCACCATCTCTGCACTTTCTCAATAGGATGCCAACTTAAACCCCCCAAAAACAGCAAAACTAGAACCATCAAAACACACACTACCAGAGGAAAGATTGACCCAGTGGAATTCTGGTCCCGCTTTGAAACAAACACCAAGCAATCCGAAGAAACGGAGAACCTTATGACCACCTGGATTGAGAACAGTACTAACGTACTAAACGAAATTGCCCCCATCAAGACTCGCAGAACAAGAACCACAAATCACGAAGGCTGGTTTGACTCAGAACTGCTGCTAGTAAAGAAAGAGCTCAGAAAAGCAGAAAAAGCATGGCAGAAATCAGGAACCCAAGAACACAGACTAACCTGGAGACATAAATTAAAACATTACAAAAACCTCATTAACGAAAAAAGAAAAAACTTTTACTCCCACAAAATAGGTAACATTAAGACCAACAGCAGCAACATATTTAAATTGGTTAATGACCTTTACAACATCGATACCTTCACAAATATATATGAAGAATCCACACTCACTGCCAACTCCCTTGCAGACTTCTTCAACAACAAGATCCAAAGATTAAGATCAACTTTACCTACCAAGACCAATTCCCTCGAACAGTTCCCCATCCTCCCAGACCCTAATACACCCAACTCAGACCCGGGTATAATTAAACCAGACCCAGGAGCCAGAACAAACCTTAGCTGGAAACAATTCTCAACAATTGACTGGAAAACCTTTAATACCTACTATAATAAATACAACCGCTCCTTCTGCAAATTAGACACATGCCCACCAAACATCATGAAAGCAGCCCCGAGCCACTTCAAAGCAAACATGATGACTTGGGTTAACTCCCTATTAGCCGCAGGAATCTTCCCACCAGAGCAAGGTCACATCATGATTACCCCCATTTTAAAAAACGCAAAAGAATCACCAAACTCCCCATCCAACTACAGACCGATCGCAAGCATCCCCTTATTCACCAAAATAGCAGAAGGGGCAGTAAAGGTAGAACTCTCCACATACCTAGAAAAATTCAACATCCTAAGCGACTATCAATCTGGCTTTCGCACGGAACACAGCACCGAAACCATCTTAGCCACTCTTCTTGACCATCTCCACACGCTCTTTAGTCAGGGCTCTAGGCATTGATTGTACAACTAAACCTAAGCAGTGCCTTCGACCTGGTCAACCACACCATACTCCTTGAATGTCTATCACACATTGGTATCTCCGATCAGGTCCTCAACTGGTTTCAGGGGTTCCTAAAAAATAGATCCTACAAAGTACACCAGAACAACGCTTTCTCATACTGCTGGGAAAACACCTGCGGTGTACCGCAGGGCTCCCCCCTATCCCCCACCCTGTTTAATATCTACCTAGCCTCCCTAGGTAACCTACTACACACCCTCAAACTCAAATTTTTCATCTATGCAGATGATATCACATTAGTCATCCCTTTCACTAGCTTCTCACCTGAAACACTTGATTATATTACAAATATCCTCAACCAGATCGAGCTCTGGATGCTAGCATTCAGGCTGAAACTAAATTCTGACAAAACAAAATTTTTTCTGGCCTCCCCCAACGACAAAATCAAGGACACCACCATCCAACTGAAAGGAAGGCCTTTCCCCCTTGAAAACACTGTAAAAATCCTGGGTGTTACGCTGGACAGACATTTATCCTTAGAATCTCACACCGACCTCAGCGTCAGGAAATGTTTCGCGGTACTCTGGAAACTCCGAACCATAAAAAAATACTTCAATGATTCCTCATTCCGCCTTCTAGTGCAATCTGCCATTCTCAGCATTCTAGACTACTGTAATATTATTTACCTGAACTCCACGAAGAAAACGACCAGGAGACTAAAAGTGATCCAAAACACAGCCGTCCGCCTCATCTATGGCCTAAAGAAATGGGAACATATCACCCCTTTCTACCACCAACTCCACTGGCTGCCTTTCGAATCCAGAGTACTCTTCAAATTTGCATGCTTCTGCTACAAATCGGTAAACGGCCTCTCGCCAAAATACATCAATCCCCTCTTTAACCTTTACTGCTCCAACAAGAAATCCCGTAGAATTCAACTGTTCGCCTACCCCTCGCTTAAGCTCTGTCATCTTAAAAGATTCCTAGACAAAACCTTCGCCTTCCAAGCAGCCAAGATGAACCCATGGATCGCCCAAATGATTCTCGAGGCTCCCACTTACCTCGACTTCAGAAAAACACTCAAAACTTACCTATTCAACAAACAAGCCCCCTAACGCCCCCTCTCCGGAATTACCTGGCCACACGCCCGCCCCTTTCCCCCTTCATTGATCGCTGTCTTCCAGCTCACTTACCCTCCTCCTTCTTCATCAGCCAAGTTCTGCTAAAGTTGTTGTAAATCCAATAAATCATGGTAAATCGGCCCGTTCGGCCCTTCCCCTCCCTTTATTGACCGCTTTCCTCCTTCTCTACTTCCCACTCCCTCTTCTTCAGCCATGTTCGGCAGAAGGTGTTCTAAATCCAATACATTGTTTGTATACCCAATACATTGCCTGTAAACCCAAAACATTGTTTGTAAATCGGCATGTCAATGCGGATCCTAATGTAATTATTGTGAACCAACTAGAACTCGATGGGCATGGCGGTATATAAGAATAAAATTATTATTATTATTATTATTATTATCTACCAGAAAAGAGGCTTTTCTCCAGACCAGACAGGAAGGACAGAAAGCCTGACTCCAGGGAGGTACAGTAGCTTTCCAATTGAGCCTTAGGGGGACGTTTGTTATGAGGATGAAGAAAACTGCTCAGGAAAGCTCTCAAGCACTCATGGAGGGGGTGGGAGGTAAAGCAGGAAATAGAGGAGTTAATGGAAGTCTCGAGACCCAGTGATACAAAGTATGAAATGTACAGTGAAGCTGACCCAGAAGAAAGTGTGCTGGAGGAAGCCATGGACCTATGAAAGAACAGTGTGAGGCTGTTTTCTTCCTCCCAGTAATGAGTCAAGTCTCTGCCCAGGACAGAAACCTGAGCTAGAGTAATGCTTAACGTGACCATTTATTTTTTCATCAAAACGGGACATCTATTAATTGTCAGTCCTGCCCATAATCCTGCTCTAGCCCCGCCCTAGCTCCACCCAATCCCACCCTAGTCCCGCCCCCAATTTCTTCCATTCATTTTTCATGCACACATAATATCTTATTAATTCAAAATGGTAACCATAAAATTAAAAAAAATCACAAAGCACACTATACGCAGAGAAAATGTTATCATTTATATTTGGGGTTTTTTCAAAAATATCAAGGCAGATGACTTTGAAATATGCAATGCCACCTCAGTCACTATAGAAAAATAGACAAATATACTGCCCTCTCCATATTCGCGGGGGTTAGGGGCAGAGCCGGCCTGCAAATATTGAATATTCACGAATAACTTTTGGACTGGCTCTGACCCACCCCTGCCTCCCTCCCGACATCTCAGACCTTACCTGGTGGTCTAGCAGGCCTTCATGGTAGGAGCGATCTTCCTACGCTCCTGCCCATGCAGATCACTCATAGCAAATGGCTGCTGTGAGTTCCCGTAGTCTCTCAAGACTACGACAGGAACTCCCTGCAGCCATTTGCTATGAGTGATCTGCACTGGGCAGAAGCGTAGGAAGATCGCTCCTGCCCCGAAAACCCCGCTAGACCACCATGCAAGGTCTTGGATGCTAGGAAGAAGGCGGGAGGGAGGCGGGGAAAGTCCGGAATGCAGCTTTATTGAAAAAAAAAATCACAAATAACCGAATATGCGGATATTGAAACCGCGGATTTGGAGGGCTCACAGTATAGTGCAAAATTAGACAGCAGATATAAATTCTCAATACTGACAAATTTTGATCACTAAATTGAAAATAAAATCATTTTTCCTACCTTTGCTGTCTGATGATTTTATGAGTCTCTGGTTGCGGTTCCTTCTGACTGTGCATCCTGTCTTTCATTTCTTTCTTTCTTTCTGCACTCAGGCCCAACAATTGTCCCTTTCTATTCCCTCCCTCCTTGTTTCCTATGTCCTTAGTGCCCCCAGTGCCTTCTTCCTATGTCCTTAGTGCCCTCTCCTGTGTCCTTAGTGCCCCCAGTGCCTTCTTCCTATGTCCTCAGTGCCCCTTCCCATATCCTTTGTGCCCCCAGTGCCTCCTTCCTATGTCCTTAATGCCTCTTTCCATGTCCTTAGTGCCCCAGTGCTTCCTTCCTATGTCCTTAGTGCCCCTAGTGCCTCCTTCCTATGTCCTTAGTGCCCCTTTCCATGTCCTTAGTGCCCCTCGTGCCTCCTTCCCATGTCCTTAGTTCCCTCAGTGCCTCCTTCCTATGTCCTCCTCACTGCCTTCCAGCCTTTGTCCCACCCCCTCCCCCTAAGCCTACCTGCCTGCTTACCTCCCTCCCTCCCTGCCGTGCCAAAGCCTGCCTGCCTACCTCCCTCCCTGCCACGCTAAAGCCTGCCTCCTTCCCTCCAGTGCAGATTCAAACTTCCCCACCATGGGTCCGCCGCAGCCGCTGCTTCTTGCCGCCCAGAAGCCTTCTTCCCAATGTCAATTCTGATGTCGGAGAGGAAGTTCTGGGCCAGCCAATCACTGCCTGGCTGACGGAACTTCCTCTCTGACGTCAGAATTGAAGTCGGGAAGAAGGCTTCTGGGCGACAAGAAGCAGCGGCTGTGGCGGACCGGGTTGGGGGGGTGTTGAATCAGCGCTGGAGGGAGGGAGGCAGGCTTTAGCGTGGCAGGGAGGGGAAGCGATCACCGGTCCGTTGTCCCTGCGCACAGCTTCGGGACGCTGTCCCTGAAAACGGGACACTTCAGCGTCCCGAAGTGGTGGGTCGGGAGAATGGGACAGTCGGTCCAATAACAGGACGGTCCTGTTGAAAACGGAACGTATGGTCACCTTAGTAATGCTACAGGTAGTGACAAGGCAGCAGTGCCTAACTAAACCGTGTTTAAACCTCACTTTACCAAGTCCCCAAAGAACTAAAACTGAAGGACTTTTTTTTTTTTTGGGGGGGGGGGCATTTGGGAGGACTTGAAGAGCTTAGTGCAAATGAAGGCTTGTTCACACACAGACTGCAGTGCAGGGCTGTGAAAGTGATTTGTTGTTAGTGATTGAACTAGAGTGAGAAAAAACATTTTGCCACTTGCTATTAATGTATTTTGAAACCGTGCAGGCACCGGTAGTGCCCAAGTAAAGTGCCCAAGAGCAGCCAGCAGCCCCAACAAAGGGGGAGCATAAGCATACCAGAGACTGGAAAGTACAGTTTTGTTTTTGTTTGTGATATGCTGGCCAGGACTGACCAGTCCCTGAACTGATGCCCAGGGAGTAGACCCTGAAGATAGGTGAAGTAACCTATAATGCCAGAGACTATGCAATATAATTTTCTGTTGTGAATAATTTTTCTGTTGCAGACATTAAACCTGGGGAAGTTTTGTTTCAAGAAATCCAGCCTCCAGGTTTTCCTTCTACCAGCCATATTGTAAAATATATTTTTATTGAGCACCAAGAGAAACAATAACAGAAACAAAACAAAGAACAACAAGGTAGCTCCATATTTCACACAACAAGACCAGCAATCTCACCCCACCAACCCTCTCCCCCCTCCCTCCCACTCTCACTGATGCAAAAAAAAAACAAAAAAACACACATCGGGTTCAAAATGCGGCTACAAGCCACCGGGGACAACGTTTCCAAAAGGGCTCCCAAATACGTTGGAAAGCCCGTCCAGGCAAGGAGGAAATGTCCTGGACTCCTCTCCGCTCCCAAGAAAGCAACGTAATCATGTGACTACGCCAAAGGGAATAGTCAGGAGCCTCCATCTCCATCCATTTAAGCAAAATGCATTTGACAGCCACCACCGCAGTCCAACGCAGGAATGGTGAGGCCCCAGGCCGACAGGGAAGAAAGTGTAAAGAGGCTCCAAATAACACCAAGGCTGATCTCTGAACTGTAATGTGCCAGATGTCATCTACAAAAAGGAATCCCAAAAAGTTTGAATTGATGGACAAGACCAAAACATGTGTCTGAGACCTGCGTTTGGAGCGCCACAACGCCGGCAGTCCGCAGTCGGGCAGAGTCCCGCCATGTAGGCTCTCCGAGGAGAAATATAGAGGCGAAGAGTCAATTTGTAATGTTGTTCCCAGTAAACAGCATATTTACTATACAAAGGTAACTTTTTTATAGCAGTCAAGAGTACCTCATCAGAGAATTCTATATTCAAATCCCTCACCCAAGCATCCCTCAATTTGAGACATCAAGCACAGGGGACTCGTCCTTTAGATGTCTATGGTAAAACTAAAGGTGCATCAAAAATCTTTCCTGTGGTCCAAGCTGGGGTTTTCCACTCACTTGGGGCCTGGCCCAGCCACCATGCTGTCTTGGGTCATGCAATCCATTGGATTCCAGAAACCTCATTATCAATTTACTCACCACAGAGGGACAGAAGTTCTCAACCTCTTCCTTACTTCTACTTTTATGGGGAGGGACCACATCCACTCTTCTTCAGTCTTTTGGGACCACTGCTGACTCTAGAAACATGCTATAATGGTCAGACAGCAAATCCACCAGAACTTACCTATATATTTTCAGTACCCTTGGATATAACAAGCATTTAATGAATGCAGTCTTCTGAAAATTGTTCAAGATCTATCTCACTTCCATTTCTATTTATGTTTGTCATCTGAGGTCCTTCTCCCAGCCCTTCATCTGTGAACAAAGAAAATAATTAGGTGGTATAACAAATTTTAATAAAACTTGAAACTTGATATTTTTTGTTAAACTGTAATTAGACTTATTTTAATCAGTTTCTATGTATTCCTCCTCTTTACCTTTGAGCCTCACATTGCCACATTGCATTTCTTCCTATCACTAATATATCTAAATAAAAGTCTTAAACCTCAATTCAAGTTTTTGCTTTTTTTTTTTTTTTTAATCATTGCTTTCCTGACCACTTTAGCATTTCTAGATATCGTGGCCTGCCTTCCTCTTTCTATATCTCATGTAGCTTATGCAAAAAAATAAATAAATGTGTGTGCATTATGCCTTAGACATTCTTGTAAGTACATTAGATTAATATGGATTATAATATGATATCAAGAATAAGAAATGTGGACCTTTTGAATCATGTCAGTTACCATTTATTCAATCATCCTTCATGTCTTTGCTAGCAGGATTATTATAAATTTATTTAATGTAGAAACATCGGAACATGAATCGAATATAATTTAATGCAATTTATCAGAAAACGAGAAACTAGTTTTGAGCAATGTGCTGTCTGGTCAACTGGTTAAAGTAAATGAGGCATTTCTCATAGATGAGAAATTCTGTCTTCATCATATGCTGAATTGTATTTTTTGCTTTGTCACAATGAATCTGGTAGGGTGTATTGGACTGCAGTAAATACGCTTTCATATGGAAATACAATCTTACTTCTTATTTGATAATCAGGGTTAATAAATATTATACTCAAATTATAATAAAAATACAAAAATATAGATATGTGTATACACAGATATATAAGTAACCTTGTATAATGAGGCAACTAGATATGAAGCCTTTTACAATGCGGTTTCCATAATAATTTGTCTGCATGTTGTTTTCTTATAATCAGGCTTTTTGGAGTTAGGGCTCCTTTTTCAAAGTAGCGCTATTGATTAGCACTGAAAAATAGCAAAGTAAGGGGTGGCAGTCTGCCCCGGATGCCATGTTGGCTGGGGCACCGACATCCCTCCTCCTCTCCACCCCGCCTCTTTCCACTCCTCCACTCGCCACGCACGCCCCACCCCTTCCCTTCCCATGAACCTCTAGTGGTTCACCTCCGTGAGCAACAACTTTAACATGCTCCTCACGACCGCGGCAGCTCTCCCACTGATGTCACTTCCGGGTTCCGCGCATAGGAAGTAACATCAGCGGGAGAGATGACGAGGTCATGAGAAGCACATTGAAGTTCTTGTTGTTTGTGGCGGTGAACAACTAGGGGAAGAGAAGGGGTGTGTGCATGTGGCAGGGGGGATCGGGGAAGGAGCAGGGTTGGAGATGAGAGTGGGAGAGGGGCACCACCGCCCTTGGCGCCTCTCCCTTGCGCTACCCGACTGGCACTGAGCTGAACACAGAGAAGCCCATTCAATTTCCATAGGCTTCTTCACACGTAACACACGCTAATCAGTAGCACTGCTTTATAAAAAGGAACCCTTAGGGCAGTACATGCAGACTCATCTGGATTAGGGTCTCTCATTATTTATGAAGACACTCAGTTAGCTTTCTGTTAAGATTGGAATATTATATATGTTAATTTATTATCACAAAAAGCAAATTTGATCGTTTCCCCGCTTCTGTCAAAACTTCACTGACTTCTGGTGATTTCTAGGATTCACTTTAAATGTACCTGCCTAATTT
This sequence comes from Geotrypetes seraphini, assembly GCF_902459505.1. Classification (NCBI taxonomy): domain Eukaryota; kingdom Metazoa; phylum Chordata; class Amphibia; order Gymnophiona; family Dermophiidae; genus Geotrypetes; species Geotrypetes seraphini. Next base: position 202,215,634 of record NC_047089.1, read on the forward strand.
TCAAGATCCTACATGGCATTCTTCCTCCCCTAATTCCACTATCCTGGAATTCTTCGAGACCTGACACTACCAGATCCGCCCACATACTCAAACTATCTTTCCCCTCGTTAAAAGGCGTCATGTATGCAGGTCAATTAGGGAAATCCTTTTTCTTCAAATTCACTGAGCTTTTGGAAATACCTCCCTGCCCCGCTGCGGAACCTAGGCTCATCCCAATTATTCCGAAAGCATCTGAAAACCTGGCTTTTCTCCAAAATGTAAAGCTATCTATTTAAAATGTAAAGCTTGCTATCCTCTTCATAACCTCTAATTTCTTATTATGTCCTTCCCTCATTTATTTGAATTACCTATGTCGAGCTCTATCTTTATGGAGATGATGAGGTATACAAACTTAAGGTTTAGTTTAGTTTATATGTAGGTGAAAACTTTAACACCAATTTTGTAACTATTAACCATTAGGTAGCACGTTTAAAACAAATCAAAGATCGTTTTGTTTTTTTCCAGTCAATGTACAATTAAGGTATGGATTTGTTGCCAGAAAATTAGGTCAAAGCTGGGTTTAAAATATTTTGATAAGTTCCCGGAGCAAAAGTCCACAAAGAAGTATTAACCATGTAGTCCTGGAAACACCACTACAAAGCAACAAGGAATGGATCTACTCCTTGGGTCAGGTGCTTATGTCCAGCAATGGCCACCGTTAAAGACAGGATGTTAGACTTGATAGACCTTAGGTCTCAACTGGTATGGCATATGATGTGTTCTTTAAAACATGGCTCACTTTTATCTGAGAGGCTCAAAACTTGGAAGTCAAATGGACTGAAGCCATGATAGGATTGGCCCAATGGCTTATTGACAAAGCGTCCTTGGTCGGATCTCAAAGATGCAATTGATTTATAACATCCTGATATAGCCTCTTCTCACAGATGTAATCTCCCCTTCCTTATGTACTTACCCTTTACATTTTTCATTCCAATACAATACTGTACTTCTCCCCCTATCTCCCTCTCGTTTGAACAGCTTGTCTTTATATGTCAATCGAATGTATAATTTTAAGTAAATGTGTGTGCTGTAATGAATCCAGTTTATATATCTCACAATTTTATTGCTGTAAGCCACTTAGAAATTAGATAAGCCAGATAATTTTTTTTTAAACTTGAAACTTAAAGTTGGGACCTCTCTTCAGGTTGACTGGGCTTAGGCTTGTGGTACAGGAGTCCAGGCCTGATATAAAGGTCCAAAGGAGTTAGAAAAACTGTAAAAAATGAAAATAATAATAGATGCCAAAAGTATGGAGAAGAGAGAAAGGAAGAAACTCAAAAGAAAGCAATTCTGGTCTTTGATGTCACCTATGGATGTTTGTATATGCCAAAGATAGTAGACAACTATGAAATTAAGTATAGATGTGCATAGTCAAGCTGACAAAAACTGAATTTGTAGACTCTTCAAGGCCAGAGTGACTATCAGCTTCTAAAAACTGATATTCTGTACAAAATCTGAAGGGGCATTTTTACTGGTGTTCCAAAACACCTTGAAGCAAGGTGAAAACAAACCAGCTCTTTGCAGAAAGGTTCAGATGAAACATTGAGTAATATCCTACCTTTTTTTACATCAACTATAATGCACATGCATGTTAACTTCAAATTATAACCCACTTTGGGGCATTGCTTGGTTATTTGTCCCAACCAAAACTAATAAATAAATAAATAACCCAGACCACATAAACTATGGCAATATCCAAGATGAAGACCAAGCTCACTCCTACTTGCCTGTCTCAATATAATCATCTTCATGGAACTTCATTTGTAGGATAGTCTTTAAGGCATTGCTATCAGCTTGCATTTAAACTCAGGTGATCCCCCAACATAAATAGGACACTTATACATATTAATTTTGTTACCAAAAGAGTGTCTTTCTGATATGTAACTATAGTTTACAGTACAATAATAAAGATTAGAGTGAAGTGACTGTTTAGGCTTTCAGATTAGTTTTGGTATTCTATACTGCTCTTTTCCAAAAATAGTAGTCTACAGTATAGTGATGTATGGTGGAGAGATTTTATGTTAATTAATTTATATATGGCCTATCAATGGAGTTTGTCTAAGCAGTTTACATTCAGGTACTCAAGTATGTTTCCTTGTCTTTCCCGGTGGGCTCAGAATTCACGGGAGCCAGTAAGGAAGCCACTCAGCGCCGATAAGCAGCGCCAAATAACGCTGCCTCTCGTGCTGCTCAGATGAAGAAATTGGATCACGCAGCTAGTTAGTAGTGGGGCAGAAGTTTGGAAAGCTTGTTCCTGCCCACTGCACCTCCACCAGGGATCGGCAGAGGTAGGAAGATAGGGCAGGGAGGGGTGGATAGAGGGCAGAGCCTGGGAGGGAGAGTGCAGAGTCTGACAGGGGAAGGAAGGAAGGGTCCTGGGCGCAGAGCCTGATAGGGGAGAGGAGGAAGAAAGAATGCTGGGTGCAGTGCCTGACAGAGGAGGAATGGAGGAAAGGGGGCTGGGTGCAGAGCTTGGCAGGGAAGGGGCTGGGTGCAGAGCCTGACAGGGCAGACACTTGAATATTAAGCCGCCCAACTTATATTTGAGTCAACCATTTTTCCTCCTTTATAGGGGGAAAAGGGGGTCAACTTATATTCGGATCGACTTTTATTCGAGTATATACGGTACCCCAAACCCTCTTAACCCAGTTGTACACTAGCCATTATTGCACGGTAACCTGCGTGTTTAACACACTTTAGTAAAAGGACCTCTCAGTTGTTAATCCAGTCAGGGCAGGATTAATTCGTCGAGGGCCCCTAGTCACATAAGTACACTGGGCCCCCTGCCCTGCTCCACCCCACCATGCACCCAGGTGGAAACAGGAAGCTGCGTCAGAGGGAAGCTTTGGGCAAGCAGCACCGCTTGCACAATTACAGTTCCTGTTGCCTTTCTTACCCGCGTTGCTTGCTTGTCTTACTTTCTGTGGACATTTTCCCTGCTTCTACTTTCAGCGTTTAGAGCCTAGGCCAAAAGGGGACTTAGACATTTTTTGTTATTATGCCCCTCCACGCATACTAGAAATAACTGCTATTTCACTGCTAGATGGTAACTCATCAAGGTCTGAAAATGCTTCCAATGCCTGGAGCAGCTTTTTGAGTTGAGTTGCGTGATTTTGTTTTCCTTGATTTGTTGCAGTATGATCTCTTGAAAGCAGAACAGGACTTTTTTTTTTTTTTTTCCATTTACCTGCCTTGGCATTCTCCACCCTCCCTGCTAATGGTTGTTTTTTTTCATACAGTTAACTTCAGCTACCTTGTGAAATTTAGAGGGCATTTTAGAAAGGGCATCCAACTCAACATGTAGATGTCTCTGTCAGTATGCCACAAATGAATATCTATTTGCACATGGATGTCCCTTCCCCTACTGCAATTGGAGCTCAATTCCCCACCCTAGTCATACCTAAAACATGCCTAGACCACTTCTCCTTGCCATATAGATGTGCTCAGTGTTAGACATCCATATTATGGCTCTATAAGATTGGTATTTGGATGCCATGGAATATAGATATCTAAATGCTGATTTTCAGACATACAAAACATGAATAGAGCTTTAAAAATAAGCACCTCTTACTTGTTAGATTTTGCTGCTGGAGGGGGGGAGAAAGGAAGGAAGGGATACAGTCCATGGATTATACCAGATAATTCCTTTGTTAGAGGGATAGTTCCTTTGGGAAGTTGTTCTTATTATGAGACATTAGAAATCTACCATTTTAAAATCCTGCTTAATAAAAGTGTTTAAAAAATATCTTCAATTTATCAAAGTAGAAATTAATGCTACTGTAGTTAGTTTCTCCAAAACTAGTAAAAAAAAGAAGGGAGAACAAACTTTTGATTTGAGATAAATATGTTAATACATTTCTTTTCCAGCTTGGGTTTTCAATACCTTCTGTTTCTGACAACATTCTAGCTGTCACCACACATACAAACGTGGTCATTAGTGCTGTTGAAAGATGGCCTACAGAAGGTCAAATAATGGTCCATGACAATACAATTATGTTTCTTGCAAGAAAGGTCATTCTTACCCATCATACTAATTATCTTGACAAGGCTACATTCATTTCTACTTCTTTCATACAGAAACCTTTGAAAGGCATGAGAATTATGCTTTTGAGTCCTTTATTGTATCCTTGCATCAAGATGTAACTCTTTAAAAGACACATGTTCAAAAAGGAAACAAAAAAAAAAAAAAAAGAATATGCAGCTTTTGCAAAATTAGTTAGTTTTGCTGTCGTATATCCTATAAGGAAATGACTTATTAGCTTGATGCTGACTTATTGCAGTTGCTAATATGGGAATAAATATTCACATTTTGGGAGTTACACTGGATAAATCTTGACTTTTAAGTTTTCCAGTTATTGGCTATTTTCTGTCTACTGAGATAGCCAAGAGATAACTGGCTAAAAGAAAGAGGGATGGGAGATTTGCAGGAGGTGTATGATAATCTTTTAACTGGATAGCTTTAGCACTATCCAGTTAAAGATGATCAGTTATGTCTGATCAGAAAAATCACTGTTTTAAAGCGAAGGGGTTCTGGTGGCTCCATTGTCTCATCTTTTCAATGCTTCCTTAGAATCTGGAGAAGGGCAAATGTGATTCCTCTGTACAATAGCAGAAATAAGGAGGAGATTGCAGATTACAGGCAAGTTAGTCTGACCTCAGTAGTGAGTAAACTAATGGAAATGCTTCTTAAGTGGAGGATAGTGAGATTTCTAGAATCGAACGGACTAAAGGACCCCAAGCAGCATGGTTTTACAAGAGGCAGGCCTTGTTGGATGAATCTGATTGATTTCTTTGACTGGGTGGATATGGGAAGGACACTAGAAGTAATGTACTTGGGTTTTAACAAAGCTTTCGACATGATGCTGCAAAGGAGATTGATAAACAAACTGAACGCATGCAGTATGGACCCTAAAGGGACAAACTGGATTAAAAGAAGGAGGCAAAGGGTAATGGTAAATGGAATTTGCTTGGAGGAAAAGGATGTTGTTACTGGTGTGCTGCAGGGATTTATCCTTGGGCCAGCTCCATTTAACATCTTTGTGAGTAATATTGCAGAAGGACTGTCTGACAAAGTTTGTCTTTTTGCGGATGATACCAAATTCACTAAGGTAGACACCCCGGAGGGTGTGGATAACATTAGGGGGAATCTGATGAAGCTTGAAGAATAGTCAGGAAATTGGCAACTAAAAATTTAATGCTGAATAATGCAAGGTCATGCACTTGGGCTGCAAAAAATCCAGGAGAACAGTATAGTATAGGAGGCGAGGAATTTCATTATGCAGAAGAAGAGCAGAACTTGAGGGGTGAATGTATCTGATGATCTCAAGGTGGAAAAACAGGTAGAAAAGGCAGTGGTCAAAGCCAGGAAGATGCTTGGGTGCATAAAGAGAAAAATGGTCAGTAGGAAAAGGGAGGTGATAATGTCATTGTATAAGTCTCTGGTGAGGTCCCGTTTGGAATACTGTGTGCATTTTGGAGAATGCACCTTCAAAAAGATATAAATAGGATGGAGTTGGTCCAGAGGACTTCTACAAAATTGGTTAGTGGCCTTTGTCATAGATCTTATGGGGACAGACTTAGAGAACTTAATGTGTATTCTCTGGAAGAAAGACAGGAGAGAGGGGATATGATAGAGACGTTTAAATATCTCTGTGGTGTTAATGTACAGGAGGAGAGTCTTTTTAAAATGAAGGAAAACTCCGGAAGAAGAGGACATAGGATGAAGTTAAAATATGATAAGCTCATGAGTAATATAAGAAAGTACTTCTTTATAGAAAGGGTGGCAGATGCATGGAATAGTCTCCTGGTGGTGGAGATGGACTGTTTCTGAATGGCGATGAGAAATCCAGGCGACAGTGTCGGACAAGCAGGCTGAGACTCTGGTATGGGTTTCAGTAGAGATGTTTGGTGCAGAGAGGTAGATTTGGGAGTCATCAGCATAGAGATGATACTGGAAGCAGTGGGAGGAGATCAGTGCTCCAAGTGATCAAGTATAGATTGATTAAAGGAGTGGTCCCAGGACAGAGCTTTGAGGTACACCAATAAATAGTGGGAAGGCTGTGGAGGAGGAACCACCATTGTATACACTGAAGGTGTGATGGGAGAGATAAAAAGAAAAACAGGAGAGGGCAGAACCCAGGAACCCCAACAAGGACAGAGTATCAAGAAGTAGGCAATGATCAACAGTATCAAAGGCGGCAGACATCAGAAGGTAGGCTTCTGGGTCAGTGGACCGCATGCACAAGCTGCCAATCACAGCTTTGCGAAGACCACCATACCACGTGCAGAAGACACCGCTCACAGATTTGCCAAGAAAAGTATGGCTGGGAGGAGGGAGCCAACCAGAGGAAGCAAACACTCGCGGGAGGCACAAATTTGGAATGTGGTACAGAGGGGGATGATGAAAGGTGCATTGAGCTATGGAAGGGAAATGGAGGGTCATGTTGGGTCAGGAAGGAGGAAGAGGGACTGTGTTGGCATAGGAAGGGAGAAGCAGGGTCATGTTGGGACACAGAAGGAAGGAAGGGAGCACAATCTTCAGACAAAGAATGGAAGGAAGAAAGAAAGGAGGGAGGGAGCATGAACTTGGGAGATAGGATGGAACAATGAAGGAAGTGAGGGAAAGAGATCTGAAATGGGGAAAGAATAGAAAGGGAGAATTGGGCATGGGTGTCTGAGTGAGAAGGAAAGAGAGATAGTGCACATGGGGCAATGAAGAAAGAGGTGAATTGTTGGGCATAGGGAGGGAGAATGAAATATTGGACATGATGGTGGGAGAGGTATGCGGCACAGATGCATTGGGAAGAGAGATGAGAAGGAGAAATGTTGGATGTGACAGTGGAGAGAGAACGGTGGGATTAATGAAGAACAAAAATGAGTGCAAACCTCCTACCTTTTCTTTCTATTTAAACTACAGTTCTTTATTTTGAGGACTGTGTCTTTAAGGTTTAATGTTTTTATAGACTAAAGATTGAACTCGTTCTTAACCCGGGGACTGCCTGTTTTCCCCCATTTCAGAAGGGGAATGCATGCCTATGTCCAGAAAGATTGACATAGATATTTACACCTGCTCTCTGGTTCATCAAGGTTTCTAAAATTGCTTCAACTGACTAGTAATGCATTGGAGGGATTGCCCCCTTAATCTACCAATGGTTGATGGCCTCTCCCCAGTGCAAAACTGTCAAGGGATAACAGACTGACAGCTTAGAAAAAATAAATGTTTATGTTTCTAAAATACAGAAGTCAAAAAAATCACTCAATAGGTGTAATAGTGAAATTAATACTTCTAGAACACACACTTAGAATTCAAAAATATGCTCAGAGACATGAAGGCAACAACATGGAGCCACAGCCCCAAGAGAAAATTGCCTCACCACCCAATCATTGCATATTGTAAATTCCAGTGGAAATCAAAATTATTTGCTGCAAACTAGCATAGAAAAAGTTCTTATACTTTGAACAGTCACAAACAATCACTTAGCTTGATTAAAGGTTCCGACGGCATGACTGTTTTGAATGACAATTGAAGTATTTTATTTATGCTTTTAGAGACACCACCACTTTTTGAGAGCTTTGCTGAGTGCTCCAGACGCAGGATCTAAACGGGCTTGGAAGTTTCAGTATCAATTTGTACATCCTTTCTAAAATGCTGCTCTCTAAGTGTGGTGACAAGATGGCATACATTTATATGCCAAGGACAGAGAAAAGGACTGGAGACATGTACAAGATGCAGGCAAAATCTATTATAAATAAATTGTTGCGTACAAATAAACCATTTATATGGGACCCGACACGGTCCGTGTTTCGATCAACACTGTCTTCCTCAGAGATCCTAGTGAAGAAAATATAATCTCAATAATTATATGAGCTGAAGACATTGAATAGTAAGATGGTGAAGAAATGATGGTGAAAGTGTGTGAATAAGTGTTCTCCAGGAAATTAATAAAATCTTAAAAAGCAATAAAAACAATAAATGAGAAAAGAGAGAACCATAAAAAGGTGAAGTACATTTATGGTTTTGACAGAAGAAAACACATGTAGACTGTGGGAGAAGTTTGGGTAAGGCAGGGGCATAGATATGATGTATCCATGTATTATACAAAATAAGTGAGCATGCAATGAGTATATACACACACATTTGCACCTGCTTCAGAACAGAAATAATATGTTTTTTGACATTTGCACTCTTTGGAGGCTGGCTCTGGATGCATATTATAAATTATCCCAGAACAAGCAGGCAGCATATTCTCTACATGTGGATGACATCACTGACGGAGCCCCCTAGCGGACGTTTTGGCAAGCAGACTTGCTCGAAGACCTTCAGGCTTGCGATTGGCCCGCGCATGCGTGCGTGTCCCTTCCGCCCTGCCTAGGGCATGCGTCTCCTCAGCATGTCCTCAGTTCTCTGTTTTCCATGGAACCAGAGGCACTGCTCCCTTGCTTCGCACGATCTCGTTGTCCCTCTTGCACCACGGCTTATTTGGTTAGTTTCTGTTGAGTCGCTGTGCTCGCGACTTTAATTTTCTTAATTTTCATTTTTTTCAGTTCGTATATTTTTGACCGGGTTACCAGTCTTCCTCTGGCCGCCTGGCCTTGCGGGGCCGTAGCCCTCCTTTTTCTTATGTCCCGGCCTCGTTCCAGATTTAAAAACTGTACTAAGTGCAACCGGGTTTTCTCCATCACCGATCCTCATCGTTGGTGTGTGGAGTGCCTGGGTGCAGAGCACCGCGCTGAGTCGTATCACCGTTGTGTGACTTTACAACCACGGGCTCTTCGTCAATGGGTGGCCAAGATTCTCCAACTCTTTGGCCCCATGGATCCTGCGGGACTGGCCTTGAGCTCAGCCTCAACGCCCTCATTGGGCACCTCGGCCTTGAAGTCCTCGGCCTCTAAGTCCCCGTCGGCCTTGAAGGCTCCAGCCTCGGCCCCTCCTGCTACTCCGTCCTCGGGTAAGTTTCCTCTTCCCTCCTCAGGTATGCCAGCGAAGAAGCCTACCTCGGAGTCTAATGTCAGCACCGCCTCGTCAGCGTCTTCGAGACATCAATCTAAGTGTGCCTCCTCATGTAGGGAATACTCTTCCTCGAGGTCGCCCCTGAAGGAGCGCACTGCTGCACCTCCAACCCACCTACCTTTAGTCCCTGTGCCTATGTTCTAGGACATGCTTAAGGCTATTATTACCACACAGTTTTCCTCGGTGGTAAGCCAACTAGTCCTGACTTCGACGCCTTTGACTTCGGTCTCAACCCAGTCATGGTCTGACCTGCCTGAGCGTCCCCTCGTCTCTCGAGGCCTCACCTGTAAGACTCGTCAGATTCCCTCAAGCGAGTCTTCCTCCCCTGAGTCGCCGATGACTTTTCGGGGTTCCAGGCCGGGGACCAGTTTTACCCTCTGTACTGCGGCGAGGCTCGCCTCTTCTAAAAGGCCCCGATCTTCCCTGCCCTGTCGGGGCAGGTCTCCGACCTCGGGACCATCCCGACACACGCTTGTCCTCAAATTGGACTCTAGTGTATGTTCCCCATTGAGGCGATTGCTGGATTCTAAAGGGCCTGCTTCGAAGCCAGATGAGGATTTTTCCTATACCCCGTCTTCTCCGAGGCTTCCCCAGCGATTTCCTCGGACCCCAGGGTCTTACCCGGTCCATCTAGCATGGGGCCGTTCCTCGACGCCCCCTACACGCCTTAGTCGAACCTCTTTGGTTTCCCATTCACGGGACTCTGAGGCTCCGGCTTACTACTCCAGGGAAGTTTCTCCCTCTTTCTCGGCCGCACCCCAATCTCGATCAGAGTATCCCCTGGAGGATGATTATTCTTATCGGACCTCCTCCTTTTCTTGTTTCATATCTGACATGGGCAGAGCTCTGCACTTGGATCTTCAGTCTGATGCCCGCTTTACCCAGGAATACCTGGCGGAAATGGGAGTTGACAATACGCCTCATGAGGTGCTTCGCCTTCCGTTGCATCAGGTTCTCCGGCAGATGTTTCTCCAGAACCTGGAGACACATTATGCGGTCACGGCTATTCCCTCCAAGTTGAAGTCCCGTTACCGGACTATCCCGTTGAAAGGGTTTGAGTGTGCTCAGCTTTCCCACCAATCCTTGTGGTTGAGTCTTCCTTGAAGAAATCTAACTCCTCGAAGGTTTACGCTGCCGTCCCCCCAAGCAGGGAGGAACGTACGATAAAAAAATTTGGTCACCGCCTTTATCAGAATTCGATGATGGCGAACCGTGTCCTTAACTACAATTTCATCTTCACGTCCTATCTCCGGTTCTGTATAGATGTCCTCTGCTCGTTCCGGGAGGTCGTACCTGAGACTTGGCATCAGGAGTTTCGTCTCCTCGAGGAGACCATCTCCCAACTTCACCTGTATATGTTTCAGGCCTCTTACGACGCCTTTGAATTGTCCTCGAGAGTTACAGCCTTTGCGATCACCATGCGTCGCCTCGCTTAGCTCCAGATTGTGGATATGGATCCGAATCTACAGGATCGACTTGCCAATCTCCCGTGTGTGGGTCATGAGCTCTTCAATGATTCCATAGAGGCGGCCACGAAGCGCCTCTCGAACCACGAGCAGTCCTTTGCTTCTCTAGTGAAACTTAAACCTAAGGCCCCTCCGGCTCGACAATATAAAATTCCTCTCCGGAGGTATCCACAAAAATCCACTCTTGCTTTCTCTAGGCCTCCTTCGAAACGGCCACTGCAGCAGCAGCAATGTCAACCTAAGACCCAGCTACCAGCCCCGGCGAAGCCCGGGCTGTCCTTTTGACAATTCCAGTCCGAGCCTTCGGGTTCCCTTCCTCCTGGAGTCTTCCCCCTTCCCCATCGGGGGTCATCTCCATCATTTCTATACCTAGTGAGAAAGTCTTACCACCAACAGTTGGGCACTGTCTATCATTTGGGAGGGGTACTCCCTCCACTTCAGTCGAGTACCCACCTGATTCCAAGAGTTTCCTTCTGCTCAGTCTCAGCTTCCTCTCCTTCTGCAGGAAGCTCGGGCCCTTCTTCGCCTTCAGGCAGTTGAGGATGTTCCCACGGAACAGTGGAACTCCGGATTTTATTCCCGGTACTTTCTGGTACCCAAGAAGACGGGGGATCTTCGTCTGATCCTGGACCTCCGTGCTTTGAACAAGTTTCTGGTCCGGGAACGATTCAGAATACTCACCTTTCCTATGTTGTATCCCCTCTTGGACGAGGGGGACTGGCTGTGCTCCCTGGACCTCAAGGAGGCGTACACGTACATTCCGATACACCCGGCCTGTCACTGGGTGGGGGATCTCCATCTCCAGTATCATGTTCTTCCCTTCGGCCTGGCAGTCTCTCCGAGTGTTTTCACGAAATGTCTGGTTGTTGTAGCTGCGGCCCTGCACCTCCGCAGCCTGCAGGCGTTTCCCTACCTAGATGACTGGTTAATCAAAGCGTCCTCTCGCACCGAAGTCCTGTGAGCGATGAGACAGACCATCTTGCTCCTTCAGAGTCTCGGCTTCGAGGTGAACTTTCCCAAGTCTCACCTCTGCCCATCCAAGTCTCTCGAGTTCATCGGAGCGGTCCTGGACACGGTTTGTCTCCGCTCTTTCTTGCCTCGGCCTTGTCAGGAGGCCCTTATCCATTTGTGCCAAATGGTGACCCATCTGCACTCGGCGCCGGCTCGGCTCATGATGGTCATATGACCTCCACGGTACATGTGACTCTTTTTGCCAGACTTCACTTCTGTATTCCTCAATGGACTCTGGCATCCCAATGGACCCATGATCGGGATCCTCTCTCTCGCCGCATTGTCGTGACTCCTTTGTTGAGGAGGTCTCTCCATAGGTGGATGCTCTCTTCCAATCTCTCCAGAGGTTTTCTGTTCCATGCTCCTCCTCCGCAAAAGGTCCTCACAACAGACTCATCAACCTATGCTTGGAGGGCTCATCTGGACGTTCTGCGCACCCAGGGTCTTTGGTCCCGTGCCAACCTCCTTTGTCACATCAATCTTCTTTGAGCGATTTTTCTCACTCTGAAAGCCTTTTGTCACCTACTTTGCAATCGAGTGGTGCTAGTTCGCATGGACAACCTGGTCGCCTTGTATTATATCAACAATCAGGGGGGCACGGGGTCCAGGTCCCTGTGCCAGGAGACGATGCGGCTATGGGATTGAGCCATCCGCTGCAACATATTCATTCGAGCTGTCTACATTCAGGGCCGGCGGAACTGTCTGGCAGACAAGTTGAGTCATCTGCTGCAGCCTCACGAGTGGTCCTTCCACTCCGTAACCCTGCGTCAGGTGTTTGCTCATTGGGGGACTCCGGACGTCGATCTGTTCGTGTCCCCCCTCAATTACAAGTTTCCCCGCTTCTGCTCCAGGGTTTACACCCCTCTCAGGATCGAGGCGGATGCCTTCCTCCTGGATTGGACGAACGAGTTCCTGTATGCGTTCCCTCCATTCCTTCTGATTCTGAAGACTCATGCCAAGCTCAAGTCTTCACGTGCCACCATGATTCTGATTGCTCCTCGGTGGCCCCGACAGCCATGGTTCTCTCTTCTGTTGCAACTCATTTCCAGGGAGCCTCTTCCTCTGCCTGTTTTTCCTTCTCTGCTTACGCAGGGTCAGGGTTCTCTGCTCCATCCCAACCTTCAGTCTCTGCACTTAACAGCTTGGTGGTTCCTTGAGACTTAATGCCCTCGTTCCAGTTCTCCCAGCCTGTGCTGGATGTCCTGGAAGCGTCCCGAAAGGAGTCCACTCGCCAATGTTACCATCAGAAGTGGACCCGCTTTTCTTCCTGGTGTGCTACTAGGCAGCTGGAGCCACTGTCTGCCTCCTTGTCAGCTGTCCTGGATTATCTGTTGCACTTGTCTGGTGCTGGGCTCAAGTCCTCTTCGGTTCGAGTCCACCTTAGTGCCATTGCTGCTTTTCATCAGCTGATTGACGGAAAGCCTATCTCTGTTCATCCTGTGGTTTCCCGCTTCATGAAAGGACTTTTCCACGTTCATCCGCCCCTTAAACCTCCTCCGGTGGATTGGGATCTTAACGTGGTCCTTGCTAAATTGATGAAACCCCCGTTTGAGCCGCTAGCGCAGGCTCACTTAAAGTATCTTACTTGGAAAGTTGTGTTTCTTATTGCTGTCACTTCTGCCCATCAGGTCAGTGAGCTTCAAGCCTTGGTAGCAGACCCACCTTTCACTGTCTTCCATCATGATAAGGTGGTTCTCCGTACCCATCCTAAGTTCTTGCCTAAGATTGTTTCTGATTTTCACATCAACCAATCTATTGTTCTTCCTGTGCTTTTTTCGAAGCCCCATTCTCACCCTGGGGAAGTGACTCTACATTCTCTTGATTGTAAGCATGCACTGGCCTTCTACTTGAAGCGCACCGCTCCTCATCGTACTGCTCCCCAGCTGCTCCTCTCTTTCGATCCTAATTGTTTGAGTTGCTCTGTCTCTAAGTGGACCATTTCTAACTGGTTGGCCGCTTGTATTTCTTTCTGTTATGCTCAGGCTGGTCTCTCCCTGCCGAGTCGAGTCACAGGCCACAAGGTCAGGGCGATGGCAAGGTCTGTTGCTTTCCTCCGCTCCACTCCCATTGAGGAAATCTGTAAGGCTGCCACTTGGTCCTCGGTTCATATGTTCACCTCTCACTACTGTTTGGATGCTTTCTCCAGGCGTGACAGCCACTTTGGCCAGTCAGTTTTGCAACATCTATTCTCCTAAATTGCCAACTTTCCCTCCATCCCTTTCTGGTTAGCTTGGAGGTCACCCACATGTAGAGAATATGCTGCCTGCTTGTCGTGGGATAAAGCACAGTTACTTACCGTAACAGGTGTTATCCAGGGACAGCAGGCAGATATTCTCGCAACTCACCCACCTCCCCGTGGTTGGCTTCTTTGCTTGCTATCTGAACTGAGGACACGCTGAGGAGACACATGCCCTAGGCAGGGCGGGAGAGGCTCGCACGCATGCGCGGGCCAATCGCAAGCCTGAAGGTCTTCGAGCAAGTCTGCTTGCGAAAACGTCCATTAGGGGGCTCTGTCGGTGACATCACCCACATGTAGAGAATATCTGCCTGCTGTCCCTGGATAACACCTGTTACAGTAAATAACTGTTTTTCATGTCCCAAAAAGCATAAACAATGTCAGCACCACTTTTGCATCTGGCTATCCTGTATCACAGTGTCTCTCAAACTGTGTATCATAGCACAGTGATGTGCCATGAAGAGATTCTGGATGTGCCACAAGAGATTCCAGAATGTTATGCAGTAGATATCCATATGCTTTGCTACCGTTTGTACTCTCTTATCTTTGCGAACTTGCATTCATAAACAAGCATATCCAATGTATTGATTAGCAATTCTATTCTATCTACTTTAGTTTCACCATTGGTACAATTACCCATACATAGCTTAAATAATTAACTCTCAAATTGAATTTTTTGTTGGTTTTGCAGTTTTATAATTTCAATTATAATGTGCTGTGAAAAACATTTGCTTCGTTTAGTGTGCCAGAGCTTAAAAAAAGTTTGAGAGACACTGCTGTACCAATTTGAAAATAAGACCTGGCAGAGCAGATGTAAATAGAAATTGCTTCTGCCCCATTTTGGCTAAGGTAATCCTAGGGATGGGGTTATAGTAGTTCATGAAGAAGAGCCAGTGGCATAGTAAGGGGGGCAGTCTGCCCCGGGCACCATATTGGGGAAGGCAAAGGCATCCGTCTCTTCTCCGCCCTCCACTGCTGTGTGTGTTCACCACTTCCCTTCCCCATACCTGTATAACTATCCTGGCATGAGCAGCAACCCCCAAGCTGCCGTCACGCCAGTGTCGGCAGTTTCTGGACCCGCGCCTATGAAATGACATCAGAGGAAGAGCCAACGATGGTATGACAGTAGCTTGGGGGTTGCTGCTCGCACCAGGAATGTTACAGAAGTATGGGGAAATGGAAGTGACACGCACATGGCAGGAGGGGGCAGGGGAAGGAGCAGGTGGAGGTGGGGGAGGTGGAAGAGGGAGGGTGAGGGGCCCCCACCCGGGGCGCCTCTCACCTTCACTGAGTAAAGTGCCTTATGGTTTCAATTGTTAATATTTGGGATTTTTTTTTTTCATTTCTGAAATGAAAAGGATTCTACCTCCTCCCCTTCAATTCCCCCACCAAAATATTGGAGACCTTTTTCAAATTTATAATGAAGCAAAAAAAAAAAAAAAAAGTCAATTTCATTAGAAGCTGAATGCACATTCTAAGCTTTTAACTATTAGCACCGAGGTCAGAAATACAGATGGGTTGATTATGCTTTCTGAACTTCACTTTGATTGAGGGCATCAAAAAACTTCCCTCCCTGTCAATCAGATATTTTTAGTTCTTGACATAATGATATTCTGTGGTAACCATCCAGTGCAATCAATATTTTTGTAATATATATGGAAGAGCAAAATAAGTTCCGTAATTATTGGGGTTTTTTTTCTATATTCATATCTGCTTCCATTTCTGCTTCTATTTAAGGCATTCTAATTGGATATAAATGTCATGATATTGTGTGAATTTAATTTCTTTATGCAAATATACATTTTTTTAAAATCAGGTATTCAAGATGTCCCTTAAGCAGCATTTTGTACATTTTACAGACAATGACCTTTACTTGGTTCCTCCTTCACAGTGTCATATATGAAATAAACAAGTCCAGTATAACACCTAATAAAAGAGTTTTCAGGAAAACCCATTAAACACAGTGGCCCGGATTCTGGAATCGGTGCCATTGTCAGCAGCCGCCTTAAAAGTGGCCATCGATTGCATGTCAATCATGCAATGACATCGGGTACAGAACCGTGCCTATACAAAGGTTTTCCTGGCCTACATATAATGTGAATTGCACTTCTGTAGGCACCTTAGGCTGCCTAATGCCACTTCTGGCATTAGCCACGCCCACAGTGGCATTAGGCAGCTTAAAAGTGCCTAAGTCGCCTTGAGCCTACCTAGGTATGAGCAACGCAAAAATAGAAGATTAGACTAGATTAGATTAGATTCCAGCACTGATTTTTTTAGGCACTTGCAGGTGCTTTGAAACTCAGTTAACAACTATGAGCTCCTTTTACAAAGCCGCGCTAGCGGTTTTATCGCACGCACCGGATTATCGCACGCTATAGTGCGCGCTAGCCGGAAATCTACCACCAGCTCAAAAGGAGGCAGTAGCTGCTACCATGTGCGGCAATTTAGCGTGCGCTATTCCGCGCGTTAAGGCCCTAGCACAGCTTTGTAAAAGGAGCCCTTTGTTTCAATGGCATTTTTTACTGAGTTTGGGTGCCTACCAGCGCTAAAATATCAGCACCGGTTAGAGAATCTGGGCCAGTGGGATTCATATCCCTCATTCTATAATGGGTTGTTTAAAGCTAGGTAACAATTTTATGACATTTAAATATTCCATCAGACTATTGGATAAAACTAGACAACAGATTTGCATGTCTTGATACAAGAGATAGAGAGCCCGAAGAGTTATGGAATGACATCAATACCGTAATTAGTGATGAAGCTAAAAATACACTCCAGAAGAGAAAAAAAGCCAAGAAATTGCCTTGGATCTCAGAAGAAACCAGAAAAGTAGCAAAACGAAGAAGACAAGCAAAACTCTCCGGTGATAGAGAAAAAGTATCACGATTGAATCCAATGTTTCAACGTCAAGTTTGGCAAGACAAAGAACAATATCGAAAGGATATTTGTCAGAAAACTGAATTGGAACATGTAAATGGAAAAACCAGATTAGCAAATCTGGAGGTGGTCATTCCTATATTGTCACCTGATGGTATCACTTGTTTGGAAACTCAGTATTTGTATTATATGTACTGTTCATTTTTCAAAAAATTTAATAAAAATATTGGACTTAAAAAAAAAAAAAAAAAGATTGTAGCAGAAATTCCAGTCTCAGTTGGGAATGCTTAAAGATGCCAATGGAATGATATTGAATGATCTAAAAAGCATTAAAAAGAGATGGAAAGAATATACAGAAAATCTATATAAAAAAGGCAATGAGGATAACATTGGGGAGGGTTGGGAGGATAAAGGGGTAAGGGAAAAGGAGAGCACTTCCCAGTTACTGTGGTTGAATTTCTAATTAAATTCCTAAGACAGCAAGCTTGAAAGCACATTCATAATTACAACCGACCTTTAAGACTGAAGCAGAAGTCAGGTTAGAAGAGAAGCAGCCTTGGTTAGCTATGAATAAAAGAGATAATTAAATGGTAAAAATAGATTATTCATGTTACATGCTTTAATTATGTTAAAAAAAAGTATGTGGTACAAAAGTCATTAAATAAATTATATGAAAGTAATTCAGCATTATGGTAGATGAACTAAACAATCAGTTTTAAAATGAATTGGGATGAGAGTCCCTCTCGCTTATGTGTTCTAAGCCAGAAAGCAAAACAGTCACTCAGGTATATGGGTGCATATGTTTCTTTTAAAATACATGCAACACATGCATCTGTGTGCCTTTATTGGCACTCCGATATATAATTATTCTAATGGAGGTTTCCTTTTTAAAGACGCCTTTGAATACTGACCATTTCTTTCCAATCTTTTAGGTTTCAGCAGCTTTGCTATAACTTATTGTAGTTCTCCCCTTTTACCTCTCATTTAATTGTACATCAATGTTATTTCTTGTTTATATTAGTCCACTGTTTTATTTTTGTTCCCTCTTTTTTTAATTGTAAAAACGCCTAGAATTCCAGATTGGGGTTCAATCAAATTTTAATAAAACTTGGAAACATGGAAACTAGGGGCTCCTTTTACTAAGCCGCGTTAGCGTTTTTAGCGCATGCAGCATTTTAGCGCACGCTAAACCCGTGCTACAAGGCTAGAACTAACGCCAGCTCAATACTAGCGTTAAGGTCTAGTGCGGGCGGCAATTTAGTGCATGCTCTTCCACATGTTAAAGCCCTAACGCAGCTTAGTAAAAGGAGCCCTAGGTTTACCAGTATTGCCTGATGTGACTTCGGTACTTGATTTAGTCAACTCAGACTTAGTTCAACACTGTAATAAAATTTGCGTTGTTGATATTGCTGAATTGGCTGACATCATTTCTGCAGGACCATCAGTTACAAGTGATGGTGAATGGTTCTAGAAATATACAGTAGATGCCTCTTTATTGTGAGGAGTATCTCATTTGCTTTTTCATATATTTTTAAGACCATTAGGGTTTTTTGATATAATGTAAAGGTTTAGAAGGGTTTTATGCAGAAGACTTATAGGATTTTCATGCTTGGAAGGAAGAAGATGAGGTTTTTTTTTAATGGAAAAGTTAAATACTAGCCTCAGTCCATTAAATGGGAGTTATGGAGTAACAACTTGTCTCGTAATAAACAGAAAACGGAGATCCTGCTGGTTGTTTGTGGTCTTGTTTTCACCTCCCTCCTCTGATGCTGAACTTGTACTGGGAGCTATGTGTGGCTTTCTCAGAAGTCGGAGACTTGAGCTGGTACTGGGACCGTACTGTCACAGACTAGTATAAAAGGTTTTGTACTGTCAGTTCAGTTTTCTATAGACTGAAAATGTTACATACTGTATGTTAAGGCCATTTTTACCGGTGGATTTGTTTCAACTTGTAATCTAGCTGTCTGTTTTTCCAATTTTGAATTATTGTAGTGTCTATATAGTTTGGTCTTCCTAGAAGATTATTGCGCCACCTTCAGGTGGACTCAGCTGCACATTTAATTTTTAAGATCCCTCATTGCTTTCCTTAACGTTATCCTTACTTGCTCCCTCTGATCCAATCAAAGATCATGGGCCTGATAGTCAAAATGATTTACGTGGGCAGGAGAGGCTTCTGTCCACTTAAATCAATTGTGGCAGCCTAACCCCCAATATTCAGTAGCACTATGATGAGCAGTGACGCTGACTATCGGCTTTGACTGCCCATTAAAAAAAATGGGAATGTTGGCTGGTACAAGGGAGCAGCACGAGCTGGCAGTTTTGCAGGTGCTCACAATGCTGGCATCCAAATAACTATGCAGGAGAATTTGGGATAGCTCAAAGACTGGCGTTATTCGGGTCACTTAGCTAATCAGAGGGTGATGTTGAATACTGCTGGCCCCCACATAATGTTTTTTTATAGTGTCTGTGATCTTCCTCTCTCTCTCTCCTGAAAGAGTACCCCCTCCTTTTCAGGGAACTGAGCATCAGTTAACCTATAGGAGGTGAAGCTGGTTAACTGACGCTCAATTCCCTGATGAAGCTTGGTTGCGAAACAGGGAGCCCTATTGAAGATTGTGGAGTTATATAGCAAGCGGCAAGGAGTTTGTAGCCACTGTGCCTGGCTCAGGCTCCCCTGTGCGGATTGTTTCCTGCTTCTATACCCCAGCATGTGCTTAAAGCCTCGCCCACAGGAGGAGCCTAAGGCTCCTGGGCCTATTCTGCTTGGCCCAGGTGCCTCAGGCCTCACCTGGGGCGGGGTGTGAGTCATCTGGGCCAATCTGGTCCCATTCCTGCGCTGGCTGGCCTGCCGGATGGGCAGGCTTGGCTCCTGTCCATCCTGCCAACATTTTTTGAGGTTCGGGAAGGGGGGTGGGGGTGAGGGGTTCGTTGGGTCGGCGGGGGTCACGGGTCAGCAGGGGGGCTGATCAGGGGTTCAGGGGGGTCATTGGGGGAGGTTGTGTCGAGGGCAGGAGGGCCTGGGATCCCTCCTGCCTGTATTTTAGTCGGGGTGGGGGTTAGAGGGGGTTGCGAGCCAGAGGGCTTGGGCTCCGTCCAGGCCGGATTGTGTGATAGAGGAGGGGGGAAGATTGCCGAGCCAGGAGGGCTTGGGCTCCCTCCTGGCATGGATCATGTGGTCGGGGGAGGGGGGAGATCGCCGGGTCAGGAGGGCTTGGGCTCCCTCCTGGCCCCAATGGATTCGGCCCAGGGGGGGTTGGAGATTTCTGGGCAGGAGGGCTTGGGCTCCCTCCTTCCCTGATCATTGGGGGGGAAGGGTGAATCGCGGCAGGGGAGATGAGCCATCTCTCCTGCCGTAATCATTGCTGTAGGGGATTAGGCAGGTTGCTGGGGCCGCTGAGCTGATCGCAGCAGCCACAATCAGCTCAGCGGCCCCTTTTCGACACTTATACCTGTTTTGACTTGGTCTAAGTCAAAACGTTTAAGTGCTGACTAGGCAACCTGCCTAAAGTTTTGTTTATACCTGCTGCACGCCTAGGTCTAGGTCGGCCCACCTCCCGCCCTTTCCCCTCCTCTAAAAACTCCTCTTTTCTCTCTGTGCGTTTAGAGGCAGGGGAAAGGCCTAAGCTGGTTTTAGATACGTCTAAAACCAGCTTTGATTATGGGTACTTGGATGATCAGGCTTTTTGATTGTCCAAGTAGCCATTTAGGCCACTTTTTAGATGTTTTTTTTTAATTATTATGAGCCCCTTAGAATTTTGATTAGCATTTTATCAAATTTTTAAAAAACTTGAAACTTGAAACTTGACTTGATACCCAAACTAAACAGATAACCACTGGAGGGATTAAGTAATGATCCCCTCCCACACTCCCCCAATCTGAATGAAATAGTACATACCTGTCTCTAGAACAGCAGCACCTGGTATGACAAATCCTAGTAGAGCAGCACATAGGTGTCTTAAGTAGCTTGGTAGATGGGCTAGTGGGCTAGTGAGGACCCAGGCCCATAAACCATTCTAACCATTACATTTATGATGGAAAATGTGAGACCACCAAAATCCTCCTATACTGCCATATAGGTGTTACCTTCAGCCTTAAGAGTTATTGGGGTGGTAGACAGGTGGGTATATTAGATTTTAGGGAAGTTTTTGGAGGGCTCACCATCTGCTATAATAAAACCCTTAGCATGCAAGCGCACTTAAATCTTCGTGGCTCCGTGCCTCCGTGGTGCCATGCTTCTGCATGCGCATTAGAAACAGCCTGTGTCACTTTGCGCGGGTGGTTTCTCCAGCGACGGTTGTGTTTCTTTCCCCAGCGACAGTTGGGTTTTGTGTGTGGCGGTTTACCCTACAGAAAAATGAGCCTGCGGCAGTTTGCGTACGACTACATAAGGAGCCCGTGGTTGTTGCGGTTTACTACATAAGGAGCCTATGGCGATGGAGGTTTTCACTCGGCGATTTCCCCAGCTAAAAAAAGGAGCCTGTGGCAGTCCCTGCCTCATCTGCCTCCAAAAACAAGGGCCACTTCAGATAAGTCTGCTTGGGGAAGGGAGCTATTTTACTTTGTTTTCTGGGAAAGGTGTGTGCTGGGGGAGCTGTGAATTATCTTGCATTGATTTCAGTAAAGGGGAGTGTGCTGGGTAAGGGGCCCAGGGAACAATCTTGCTTTCCTTTTGAGGGAGGAATGTGATTTGTTGGGAACAGGGAACTATGCTGCTTTGCTTGGGGGGGGGGGAGGGGTGTGGGAGAGAGACAGACAGAGAGAAAGAAAGAAAGACAGGGAGACAGACAGAAAGAAAGACAGACAGGGTGCCAGGGAGAGAGACAGACAGAAAGAAAGACAGACAGACAGCAGACCAGGGAGAGAGACAGACAGAAAGACAGACAAGGGGCTAGGGAGAGAGGCAGCAGAAAGACAGACAGACAAGGGGCCAGGGAGAGAGACAGACAGAAAGAAAGACAGGGAGAGAGACAGAAAGAAAGACAGACAGACATATATTCTAGCACCCGTTAATGTAATGGGCTTAAGCACTAGTACATTATGAGGGGGTTATGATGAGATGTACTTCTGACAGCCTCTATGTGAAGTTCACAGCAGTGCCCTCTAAGGTACCCACTGCCCTATAAAGTGCCCACTGCTCTTTTGGCATGTCTGTATGGCCAATCCATTACAATGCTGGTTCCTCCTACGTCCAAATGATCTGGATTTTGACGTTTTGACCTTGGATGTTTTTGTGTTCGAAAATGTCAAAAAAGTTAGGCACACTAAGGTTGGACATCCTGATGGCTAAAACGTCTAAGGAGGCAATTAAAAAAAAAAAAAAAGAAGGATGTTTAGGGGTTTTGAAAATGGATATTTTTGGAATTCAAATTTTGGACACGCTTCTCAGGATGTTCAAAGTCAGACTTAGATGCGCTATCAAAATGCTATTTTATATGTGCATCATCTTCCTTTTGCTGTCATTGGGAGAATCTGCCACATTTAATTTGTTTTTCTCATTCATGTGTTTTGTCTAAGTTCCAGTGGTAATTATCACTGTAAAATTCCTAGGTAATACAGTATAGTGGGTGGGGATAATGTACAAAAAAAGAAAAATCTCACCCAAAAAACAAACAATATAAAAGAATATTACTAAAATAAGTAAAGTGCTCAGTATGACATACCAGCCTAGATAGCGATAGTATGTTAGAACATTCATGTGAAGATCAAGGACTGTGTGTGCTGGACATTTGGATTGTTCTTTTGGTATTTATTTTTTTGTTGTTTTGATTTTTGGATGACTATTTTTGCACTGGGAACACTTTATATTTGATTTTTTCATGTGTGAACTCCAGCCTGAATATTTTGTGACATCATTCCTCTGAACCCTGTTAAGAAGAATATTCAGTCCATCTTCAGCTGGATGAGATAGAAACATAGAAACATAGAAATAGACGGCAGATAAGGGCCCACGGCCCATCTAGTCTGCCCACCTTAATGTCCCTCCCCTACCTTTGCCCTGTGAATAGATCCCATGTGCCGATCCCATTTGGCCATAAAATCAGGCACGCTGCTGGCCTCAATCACCTGTAGTGTAAGACTATTCCAGCGATCAACCACTCTTTCACTGAAAAAGAATTTCCTGGTGTCACCTCGTAGTTTCCCGTCCCTGATTTTCAATGGATGCCCTCTTGTTGTCGTGGGACCCTTGAAAAAGAAGATATCTTCCTCCGCCTCGATGCGGAGATAAGTACTCTATTTCTACTTCTGGTTATAATCAGTTTTTTTTACTGGTTTTCCAGCTTAGGCTAGTTGGTAGGAATTGAGGTGCTATGATGTTCTAACATAATATCGCTATCTAGGCTGATATGTCATACTCAGCACTTATTTTAGTAATATTCTTTTATATTTGTTTTTTGGTGAGATTTTTCTTTGTTTTGTACAGTTTGATTTTTTGAAAAATCTAAAAGTGCTTGTTTAAGATATTTTTTTTCCTGCTATTTTGGTATAGTCTAGATTGAGGGATGATAGACAGATATATATATATATATAAAGATCTTGCTCCAGGATTCTGAATTACAATACTGTAAGGAATATAGCATCCATGTTAACTGTCCTGGTAACCTGTATGACAGCTGTCCATGTCTTTTAATGTGTTAAAATCATCAGGGCATGTCTTACATTTTGCAGTCTACAACACGGTTTTCTGTGCATTATTTATGACTCTTCTTACATGTCATGCATTAGCTGTTCATCAGTGCTAGGTCACTGAAAATGACCTAGCACAGCATTCACTATTATTAACATAGGCAAACTGTAACATCATCTCTTAAACCCATCTGGAAGTGGCAGCCTGATAAAAGTAGATGCGGTCTGCTGACAGATTGAAAAAAAAAAAAAAAAAAAAGGGACAATTGTTGGCTCTTGACAGTGTGTTAACACAAAGATTAGAATTAGTGGTAAACCTATTAAAAATAAAAACATGTATAGTTCAATGTCTATTGTACTCATTATATCGTATTGTTTTTTTTTTGGGGGGGGTTAACAGTATATGTAGGGGCAAGATTATTACTGTGTAATGTGCACCATTAGTAGATTTCATAGTAGAATTCATTGTAGCAGATGGATCCTTGGGTCATAGAAAAAAAAAAAAGAAAGGCCTGGTATCATACAAGCCTGGCAACGTTATCTGGTCAATGGAGGGGGAGAGTGTGGTGCAGCAGTTAAAGCTACAGCCTCAGCACCCTGGGTTTTGGGTTAAAACCCACACTGCTCCATGTGACCTTTGGCGAGTCATTTAATCCCCCCATTGCCCCAGGTACATTAGATAGATTGTGAGCCTACCGGGACAGACAGGGAAAAATGTTTGAGTACCTGAATAAATTCATGTAAACCATTCTGAGCTTTCCTGGGAGACCTGTACAGAAAAATGAATGAATATAGTATACACACTTTTATTATTATTTCTATTAAACCTTGAGCACCTAAATACCTATTCTAAATAGCTGCATGGTCAACGTTACTCATTTAGAAAATTGGTGTGGCTAGGGGTGTTCTGGGGCTGGCCTAAAAGTTAATTGCTTAAGTAGCAATATTCAAACACTAGCCCCCTCTTTTACTAAGGTGCGCTATGATTTTTAGTGTGCGGTAAATATTAGCACGCTAAATCAATACATGGGCTAAATGCTAACATGTGCATGTTATCCTATGGACATGTTAGCGGCTAGCGCACGCATTGATTTAGCACGTGCTAAACACGCGCTATAACGCTTAGTGCACCTTTGTAAAAGAGGGCCTAGATGGATAACCTATCAGTTTAAGTGGTACGGCATAAATAGAAACATAGAAACATAGAATATGACGGCAGAAAAGGGCCGGCGGCCCAACAAGTCTGCCCACTCAAGAACCCTCCCTCAGCTAATTTGCCTCCTTTAGAGTCCCCTCTCCCATGAGTGCGTCCATTAAGCATGACTCTGTAGCGACCCCACTTGTCTGTCCCAACGTCTTTTGAAGTCGAGCACGCAGCTGGCCTCGACCACTTGGCGTGGAAGGCCATTCCATTGATCAATCACCCTTTCGGTGAAGAAGTATTTCCTGGTGTCCCCATGAAATCTTCCCCCTTTAAGTTTTAGCGGATGCCCTCTTGTCTCCGTGGGACCCTTAAGAAAAAAGATATCTTCCTCCACTTCGATGCGGCCCATGATGTATTTGAATGTTTCAATCATGTCCCCCCCTTTCTCTGCGCTCCTCGAGAGAATATAGGTGCAGTCTGGTCAGACGTTCCTCTTAAGGGAGATCCTTAAGTCCAGAGACCATCCTAGTGGCCATTCTCTGGATCGACTCTAGTCTCTTTACATCTTTCCGATAATGCGGCCTCCAGAACTGGACACAGTACTCCAGGTATAATTTGAAATAATTTGAGAGACTACCACACTGTGGCTTAGATTGTGACACTGCTGAGATTGCACAGCAAGATGTTGATCCACAATGGACACCATGGTTCATAAGCAGATTCAAAGCATAGCTCATTTCTTCTACTGTACAGTCTGTTCTTGGTTCATAATCAAATGTGCGTAAGATAAAAGCGCACAAACCTGCAATTGAAGAAATGTGGAAGTAGTGTCGCTCTCACCAGGGGCGAGTGAAATCCGCGCAAGACCTGTTGCAGAGAAAGTTCTAGCGAGACCAGATCTTTACCTATAACAGACACAGTCAGGCAGCGAAAGAAAGGCAGGCTGTCCTCAGCACATATAAAACGAGCCAACGTAACCATAGTAACGAAAATGCATTCACGTGACTCATATTCATAGCCAACGAAAATGCATTCACGTGACTCATATTCTCAGCACAAAGAGGCTAGGTAACCATAGTGATAAAAATGCACTTGCATAACACAGTCACGTATGACAATGATGTACCTTACAGCCTTACGTCAACGTCTTGCGCGTGATTGTGTTGTTAAAATTTCTTGCGTATGCGCGCATGTGTTGTAGTTCGCTGCGCGCAATTGTCCTGAGCTAAGTTGTCTTGCGCTCAACTGTCTTGCGCTGAGTTGTCTTGCGCGCAGTTGTGGTTGCGCTCACTTGTGGTTTCGTTCAATTGTCTTGCATTCATTGTTCTCCCTAGGGCCTTTTAGCGAGGCGCTCCGCCCGGCTAATTTAGGTGACTGCCCAGCTGTTTTCCTCCAGTGAGTAACATTCTAAGTAAGCAACATTTTGGGGAAAAAAAAAAAAAGTTCCATGTCGGCTATGTCCCCTTCCCTCAGGGTGTCTCTCCCACACTGCCTTTGTAATTGCAACACAAACAAGTTCCCTGCTTCGGGGTCTGTAAGGCTCCAGCTGGTTGATCCTCGTCAAGCGGCCGGCACAGCTGGGGGCGGGAAGCAGTGGAGGTAAGGCTGCGATCAGTTCAGCCAATAGGAAGAGCAGCAGCAATGAGGAACAGATTTTGATTGGGGGAATGTGTCGCTCCTGCCACGATATTTTTTACCTTGGTGTTGGAGCGCTGTGCAGCGGGACCTCTTTGCATTCTCCCGCATCACTTTCTGGGGAAGTTGCCAGTGCCTCCAGTGTTGGCTGCTCTGGAGGAAAGCGTTGGGTATGTGGGGCCACTTCTCTCCCCATAGAATGCACTTCCATAAGGCCCACGAGTTCTTTGAGATAGAGAACAATGTGTCCCGAGTCAGTCTTGTTAGTATCAGTAGGCACATGCCTGGGGCCCGCTGAAGGAGAGAAAATTTTTAAAACATTTTCTTTTACTTTTCATCGATGGGGAGATGGAGGAGGAACCGCATTGCCAATCTTACCCGCCTGACTGGAGGATGGTGATTCCCCAGGCTGATGAAGAGCTGCCAAAAGCACACAAATCAATCTGCAATGTGGGGGCCCATATCCAAGAGGTTAGAGAGTTTTTATTAGTTAATAGCGATAGTGAGGAATCCAGTGATAAGAGCGGACATTTGTGCGCTAGCACGCACTGAGACCCGACAATTTTTAATTTTTGAGGATTATAAGTAACCCTGTTTTTTGAGGGGGGAGAAAGAACAAATAGCAAAAATAAAAGAATTGTCGGGTCTTAGTGTGCGTTGGTGCACAAATGTTCGGCGCGCGATTGTCCTGCGGTCACCGAGATTTCTGAGGAAGAACATCCAGACTCATAGCACAAGGTTAAGTTTTCTACAGCTCCTATTAAGGTAAGGTGAATTAAGTTTTATACTTTTTTTGTCATTTAAAGATAGGATTATGCTTTCTAATCTGTTTTAAGTAATATTACAGATCTATTTGAATGTGGAATTCAGCACCTAGCCAGTGCTTGCATTGTATTGGGTCTTAAAGCTTGTAGAAAAGTTTGAGTTGTCCTTTCATTTTGAAATGAACCTTTTGAGTTTAGAGTTAATCACAATGAACAGTTCATTTTATCATGTTTCTTTTGGGATTTATATTTCATCTCTGCTCAATTAACTGATTCATTCATTTTAATTTGTAGCATTTTTATTTAGGTTGCTTATCCCATATTCAGTTAAAAGAACCTTACGATCTAGCGAACGGAACCTTTTATCAATTCCTTCACTAAAAATTATTAGTACAAGAAGACAATTTATCTTTTCATGTACAGCCCCCCAGATCTGGAATGCGCTTCCCATGTTTTTACGGGAGGAGAAGGTATTTGGGAAATTTAAAAGTGAATTAAAAACCTTTTTATTTAAAGATGCATTTGCTACTTAATTAAATTTCATTATAAAGTGTTATTTTATTTTATTTTTTTTTTTATTTTTTTTTTCTTTCTTTTTTCTTTCTCTTCCCATGTTCCCTTTTGTATTTACCAGGTATGTCCTTTCTTTACTATAAAAATGGATTTCTCCCCTCTTTCCTTTTGTCTATATTATAATTAATTAAGTGTATGTAATGTTTTTGTCTCCTTATGTATGCATATTTTATTGTACATCGCTTAGAAATCAGATTAAGCGATTGAACAAATCAATTAATAAACTTGAAACTTGAAACTTGATAGTAGATGACGGCAGATAAAGACCCAAATGGTCCATCCAGTCTGCCCAACCTGATTCAATTTACATTTTTTTATTTTTTTATTTTTTTCTTCTTAGCTATTTCTGGGCAAGAATCCAAAGCTTTACCCGGTACTGTGCTTGGGTTCCAACTGCCAAAATCTCTGTTAAGACTTACTCCAGCCCATCTACACCCTCCCAGCCATTGAAGCCCTCCCCTGCCCATCCTCCACCAAACGGCCATACACAGACACAGACAGTGCAAGTCTGCCCAGTAACTGGCCTAGTTCAATATTTAATATTATTTTCTGATTCTAAATCTTCTGTGTTCATCCCACGCTTCTTTGAACTCAGTCACAGTTTTACTCTCCACCACATCTCTCGGGAGCGCATTCCAGGCATCCACTACCCTCTCCGTAAAGTAAAATTTCCTAATATTGCCCCTGAATCTACCACCCCTCAACCTCAAATTATGTCCTCTGGTTTTACCATTTTCCTTTCTCTGGAAAAGATTTTGTTCTACGTTAATACCCTTCAAGTATTTGAACGTCTGAATCATATCTCCCCTGTCTCTCCTTTCCTCTAGTCTAGGGTATACATATTCAGGGCTTCCAGTCTCTCCTCATACGTCTTCTGGCGCAAGCCTCCTATCATTTTTGTCGCCCTCCTCTGGACCGCCTCAAGTCATCTTACGTCTTTCGCCAGATACGGTCTCCAAAACTGAACACAATACTCCAAGTGGGGCCTCACCAATGACCTGTACAGGGGCATCAACACTTTCTTCCTTCTACTGACTTCGCCTCTCTTTATACAGCCCAGCATCCTTCTGGCAGCAGCCACTGCCTTGTCACACTGTTTTTTCGCCTTTAGATCTTCGGACACTATAACCCCAAGGTCCCTCTCCCCGTCTGTGCATATCAGCTTCTCTCCTCCCAGCATATACGGTTCCTTCCTATTATTAATCCCCAAATGCATTACTCTGCATTTCTTTGCATTGAATTTTAGTTGCCAGGCATTAGACCATTCCTCTAACTTTTGCAGATCCTTTTTCATATTTTCCACTCCCTCTTCGGTGTCTACTCTGTTACAAATCTTGGTATCATCTGCAAAAAGGCACACTTTTCCTTCTAACCCTTCAGCAATGTCACTCACATACATATTGAATAGGATTGGCCCCAGCACCGAACCCTGAGGGACTCCACTACTCACCTTTCCTTCCTTCGAGTGACTTCCATTAACCACCACCCTCTGGCGTCTGTCCGACAGCCAGTTTCTGACCCAGTTCACCACTTTGGGTCCTAACTTCAGCCCTTTAAGTTTGTTCAACAGCCTCCTATGAGGAACTGTATCAAAGGCTTTGCTGAAATCCAAGTAAATTACATTTAGCATATGTCCTCGATCCAGCTCTCTGGTCACCCAATCAAAAAATTCAATCAGGTTCGTTTGGCACGATTTACCTTTTGTAAAGCCATGTTGCCTCGGATCCTGTAACCCATTAGATTCAAGGAAGTACACTATCCTGTCTTTCATCAACACTTCCATTATTTTTCCAACAACTGAAGTGAGGCTCACCGGCCTGTAGTTTCCTGCTTCATCCCTGTGACCACTTTTATGAATAGGGACCACATCCGCTCACCTCCAATCTCCAGGAATCACTCCCGTTTCCAGAGATTTGTTGAACAAGTCTTTAATAGGACTCGCCAGAACCTCTCTGAGCTCCCTTAGTATCCTGGGATGGATCCCGTCTGGTCCCATCGCTTTGTCCACCTTCAGTTTTTCAAGTTGCTCATAAACACCCTCCTCCGTGAACGGCACAGAATCTACTCCATTTTCTCATGTAATTTTGCCAGACAATCTCGGTCCTTCTCCAGGATTTTCTTCTGTGAACACAGAACAGAAGTATTTGTTTAGCACATTTGCTTTCTCCTCATCACTCTCCACATATTTGTTCCCAGCATCTTTTAGCCTAGCAATTCCATTTTTTATCTTCCTCCTTTCACTAATATATCTGAAAAAATTTTTATCACCCTTTTTTACATTTTTAGCCATTTGTTCTTCCGCCTGTGCCTTCGCCAAACGTATCTCTCTCTTGGCTTCTTTCAGTTTCACCCTGTAGTCCTTTCTGCTCTCCTCTTCCTTGGTTTTTATATATTTCATGAACGCCAACTCTTTCGCCTTTATTTTCTCAGCCACTAGGTTGGAGAACCATATCGGCTTCCTTTTTCTCTTGTTTTTATTGATTTTCTTCACATAAAGATCCATAGCCATTTTTATTGCTCCTTTCAGCTTAGACCACTGTCTTTCCACTTCTCTTATGTCCTCCCATCCTTACAGCTCTTTCTTCAGGTACTTTCCCATTGCATTAAAGTCCGTACGTTTGAAATCTAGGACTTTAAGTATCGTGAGGCCGCTCTCCACTTTAGCCGTTATATCAAACCAAATCATTTGATGATCGCTACTACCCAGGTGAGCACCCACTCGAACATTAGAGATACTCTCTCCATTTGTGAGGACCAGATCCAATATCGCTTTTTCCCTTGTGGGTTCCATCACCATTTGTCTGAGCAGAGCCTCTTGAAAGGCATCCACAATCTCCCTACTTCTTTCCGATTCTGCAGATGGAACATTCCAGTCCGCATCCGGCAGGTTGAAATCTCCCAACAGCAGAACCTCCTCTTTCCTTCCAAACTTTTGGATATCCACAATCAGATCCTTATCAATTTGCTGCGATTGAGTCGGAGGTCTGTAGACTACACCCACGTAGATAGAAGTTCCATCTTCTCTTTTCAGAACAATCCATATCGCTTCTTCCTCTCCCCAGGTCCCTTGCATTTCGGTCGCTTTACATAGAGAGCTACTCCTCCACCTTTATGACCATCTCTGTCCTTCCTAAAAAGATTATATCCCGGTATGTTTGCATCCCATCCATGTGATTCACTGAACCATGTCTCTGTGATAGCAACAATATCTAGATCTGCCTCTAATATCAGGGCTTGCAGATCATGAACTTTGTTGCTTAGACTGCGAGCATTTGTGGTCATCGCTTTCCAGCTATTTTTCAGCGATAATCTCCTTTTTCGTATGGATTTTTGTGTCGTTTCACTTTCCGTTGCAATACTAAGAAATGAGTTGCTGATATTGCTTATGTTGCAGCCTTTATTACTATCACATCTTTTCTTTTGCCGGGGGTGGTCTCTATAATTGTCCTTCGTACATACATCACCCCCACCTTCTAGTTTAAATGCCTAGAAAAATATTGTCTAAATTTCTCTGCAAGGTTTCTTTTTCCTGCTGTAGTAATATGTAGCCCATCAGTGCAATATAGTTTCTTGTCCTTCCATGTATTTCCCCATCCTCCTATGTACCTGAAGCCTTCTTGATGACACCAGGCTCTGAGCCATCTATTAAAGTCCTCTGTGTTTTTCACTCTTTGCTCTCCCTTTCCATATGCAGGCAGTATTTCAGAAAAAGCTAAAGTCTTTACAAAAGGTTTCACGCCCTCTCCAAGCTCTCGAAAAGCTTTCTGTGCTGCAAGTGAGGAGTTGTTGGCCAGGTCATTTGTTCCCAGATGGATAACAACATCAGTGTTAAAATCCTTAGTTTCTTCCTTAATTATAGTCAGTATTTGCCTGGAACTCCTGTTAGCTGAGGATCCTGGAAGACATTTCACTATTTTGGTCTCCTCACCCTGTGTTCCAAGGTTAATGCCTCTGATGATGGAATCCCCCAACAGTAATAGTTTTCTGTTTTTGGCTTTTTTATTTGTACTTAGGGTGCGCTTGTTCTCTTGAGTTTCCTTCATTGGTTCCAGTCCCACCTCCCTTCTGTTTTCCTGAGTATCGCAGTGCACTAGTGGAGCGAAGGAATTCTGTAGAGGTAATATTAGTGAAGGTGGATGTTTCTGTGTTACATGTCGCAGTCTTCCTGAGCCTACTGTGACCCATTTATTCCTGGGCTGTTTTATTCTTTGAGGTAGAGGTGGTAAGTTGGTATGATTTTGTGGAGTGATGGAAGCTGCTTTAATTGTATTCAATTCCTGTTTAAGTTTGCAGAGCTCCTCCTAAATACTGGCAAGTTGAAGACAAATGGGGCAAGCCTTAAGCCTCCAAATAGTATGTCTTGGAATTAAAGCACCACAGTGATTGCATAGAATAAAGGTCATCTTGATTGGTTGTGAAGTGACTTGATTTGAGTAGTCCTGATTATATGGGTCTCTATATATGAATAGTGGTCCCTGGGGTTGGTGGGACTATAAGTCTTACCCTTATTCCTATGAAGGGAAAGGGAAAGAGGAAATAAGATTTAACAGAGGAAAGAGAAGGGTTTATTTTTTTGTGCTTTTTTTTTTTTTTTTAGTAAGAAATAGGGATGAGAAGAGAAATTAAGCAGATATAATGCTGAAAATCAGTGAAAAGAGCAGAATATGAAATGCTGAGTAACTTAGCTTTTAGAAGTTCACAGGGCAGCCTTGTTCACAGCAATGTCCCAAAGATAATGCAATTAACCTTAGAAGTAAACCAGAGCCTCTCCCTTCTCCATCTAATCAGCAGAAAACAATGGCTAAATACTAGTAAGACAAAAATATAGGCTCTATACCACCTAAAACACTGTATTTTAAACAAAAATGCAGGTTCTATCAGTGCTACCCTAAAACACAGGATTTATAACAGGATTTTCCCTACTTTAGTCACCCTGAGCCACAGGCACCAGGATTTAATTAGAGTTAACAAAGTCTTACCCTTTTTTCTATGAAGAGGAAGAGGAAATAAGATTTAACAGAGGAAAGAGAAGGGTTTATTTTTTTGTGTTTTTTTATATTTTTTTAGTAAGAAACAGGGAGGAGAAGAGAAATTAAGCAGATATAATGCTGAAAACCAGTGAAAAGAGCAGAATATGAAATGCTGAGTAACTTAGCTTTTAGAAGTTTACAGGGCAGCCTTGTTCACAGCAATGTCCCAAAGATAAATGAATGGAAACTAGGAATTAAGGTTTAAGGTGATCCCGATTCAGCCTATTGAATTGATTTTTTTGATTCAATTCACTTTTCCTGCCCAATCAGGTGTTTTCTTTCCTTTTCTTTAATGGCCTGATGGGTTTGTTTGTTTTTTTGTAGCCTCTTCAGGCCCCCCACCTCCCTGACCCCTTTCCAACTCCTCACTGGTGCTGTGTTGAAAACAAAAAAGACTCTCTCTGATAGGTCCTAGCTCACACTCACTAACTGCCTCTTTCTTACCCTTCTCGTTTTATTTTTCAGCTACCTATCAAATTTCCATCTTCTCGAAGTTATAGAGAAATACTTTTAAAACCAATAAGAGGAAATTTTTTTCACTCAGAGAATGCTACTTAAGCTCTGTAACACATTGCCAGAAGATGTGGTAAGAGCGGTTAATGTAGCTGGTTTTAAGAAAGGCTTGGACAGTTTCCTGGACAAAAAGTCCATAGTCTGTTTTTGAGAAAGACATGGGGGAAGCCACTGCTTGCTCTGGATTGGTAGCATGGAATGTTGATACTCTTTGGGGTTCCGGAATCTTTTGTTACTCTTTGGAATTCCGGAACCTTGCTATTCTTTAGGACTCTGAATGGAATGTTGCTAATTCTTGGGTTTTGGCCAAGTACTAGTGAACTGGATTGGCCACTGTGAGAATGGGCTGCTAGGCTTGATGGATCAATGGTCTGACCCAGTAAAGCTATTTTTATGTTCTTATGACTCCCACCTCAGCCTGACTTTTTTTTTTTAAGTGCCAGCAAGCGATTTGAACCCATCCTCCGGGGCTCTAACGCTAACACTATGTGTGCTGGCTCCCCTTCTCCCACGAAACTTGATTTGAATCTCCTTATTGTCTGCCTATCTTACTATTCACTCATCCATCATCCAAAGATGTCAAACGAAAAAAACTTTATGATAACCTAATAGCCTCCAAAGCAGCTAAACTGGACAGACAAATCACCACTCTATTATCTTCGACTACAGACTACAAAGCCTTCAGGAGAGATATTAAAACCATACTCTTCAAAAAACACATAAAACCTATCCAGCACAACCAATCCCAACCCAATATCCAACACTCTATTTACCCTTAGATCTCTCTAATACTCTTTTATCTACCAAACGTTATCTAAAACCCATAATTTCACCCTATTCTTATCTCCTAAAGACCTCCACTTCCCTTTGGTAACTCTTTACCCAACATATATTACCTTAAAAATTCTATGTCATTGCTTATTCTATTCCTTCAAATTTTGAATGTACTTTTTGTTTTAGTTTGGATGTAATCCATCTTGAACCGCAAGGTAATGGCGGAATAGAAATCACTAATGTAATATAATGTAATCTTCTTTTGTTTGAAGTTGGATTCTTTGGTGGACTGCTTGTCTTGTTGTTTTATTACAAATTAACATACATGGAGTGGAATATACCAGAAGAGTTACAGATATGGTTGTTTATTCATACATATGGGTTTAAATTGGACAACATAGAGTGAGGCAGTTGAGAGGAGTTGCAAACATTGTTATTAATATAGATTTATGTTTCGGATAGTATTACTGCTTTACAATTCTTTTGAACACACGTGTATATATATATGGAAAGGGTTCAGAGTTAAAGTCCTGGGCAAGTAGGTGGGAAGGGAAGGAAGGGAGATATTTGTTCAGAGATGTTTGGGGCTTGCATAGAACTAAAATTGTGCACTGGTATGGTAATCTTTGTTATTTGTTTTGAATTTTAACCTGTATTGCGAATCTGTGAATGTATTTCTGGAGTCCCTCTGAGTCCAGCTTTTCTTCCTTTCTACTCCACCCCCATTGGCAATGTATCCGTCTCTCTCCCTCCCCTGCTGCAAAGATGGGAGGACTCAAAATATTAGCAGGAGGAAGATAGAGAGAAGGAGAAACCTGAAACAAAGAGGAGGCAGAAGAGAGGGAGGCAGATGTTCGACTTAGGAGTGTATAGAGGGAAGAGAGAGAGACTGAAGAGAGGTGGAAAGATTCTAGACGAGGGAGAAAGAAAGGAAGGAAGGAGAGAGAGAGAGGCAGAGAAAGACCCAGAGGAAAGGAGAACAAATGCTGGACATTGGGGGGAGGGGGGTTGTAAGCAGAAGAAAGACAGAGAGAGAGGCCTGGACCAAAGTGGAAAGTCAGGAGGCAGATGCTGGACTATGGGAGGTGCAGACAGAAGAGACGGAGGGGGAGAGTCCCTGAGGAAGAACAGAGAGATGCAGGATCATAACAGAGGAAGGAGAGAGAGGGAGGCATGTTGCCAATAGGGGTGGAAGAGAGAGGAAGAAAAGTTGGACTCATGGAGAGACAGAGAGAGATGTTGGTTGGGGAAGGGATTGAGGTCCGGAGGAGAGTAAGGATGCAAGAAGCAGAAAGAAAGAAATACAGTCAGAAGGAAGTCCAACCAGAAACTAATTAAATCACCAGACAACAAAGGTAGGAAAAATGATTTTATTTTCAACTAGCTGATGCCCCGGCGTTGCACGGGTATTTAATTATAGCAATAACACTGCAAATGGATTCAAATAAAGATACTTTATAGTGGTGAATGAAATTATTTTTTTACAGCTTTATAAAAAGTACAATATTCAAATTATAATGTGAAATATTTGACAAAATGAATACAATACAACTAACACAAAACTTGATTATAAACAACATTTTTAGTTTCACCTCCAGGAGCAAGAACATATAAATTCTTGGGTGAAGAGACCCCAGAACATATCACCCCAGTTAGTGAGGGATCTGCATACCAAATTTCGTTCAAATCGGTCAAGCCGTTTTAGATTTACTGTGAGAATGGCAGCTGTTTACATTTTTTCCATTGACATGAATGGGTGAAATCTGATGTTCTGTTTGTAGCTCCGCCCATGTGTGCAGGTGGGCCGCGAGACCCCCAGGACATATCACCCCAGGTAGTTGGAATTACTGTGAGAATGGCAGCTTTTTACATTTTTTCCATTGACATGAATGGGTGAAATCTGATTTTCTGTTTGTAGCTCCGCCCACATGTTCAGGTGGGCCACGAGGCCCCCAGAACATATCACCCCAGGTAGTGAGGGATCTGCATACCAAGTTTCGGTCAAATCGGTCAAGCCGTTTTTGAATTACTGTGAGAATGGCAGCCCTTTACATTTTTTCCATTGACATGAATGGGTGAAATCTGATTTTCTGTTTGTAGCTCCGCCCACGTGTGCAGGTGGGCCGCAAGACCCCCAGAACATATCACCCCAGGTAGTGAGGGATCTGCATATCAAGTTTCGTTCAAATCGGTCCCACAGTTTTTTACATTTTTCCCATTGACTTGAATGGGTGAAATCAGATTTTCTGTTTGTAGCTCTGCCCATGTGTGCAGGTGGGCTGCGAGACCCCCAGAACATATCACCCCAGGTAGTGAGGGATCTGCATACCAAGTTTCGTTCAAATCGGTCAAGCCGTTTTTGCGTGATCGCGGCACATACACACATACACACACACATACACACAAACATACCTCCGATTTTATATATATAGATTGTGGAATACTGCCATCTTTAGGATTACAATGTTATTACCTGGCTGGTGATGCTATTTTTTTTAGACACCACCTAGTTTTACTGAGTCCCTGATGCAGCCCCTGTGTCGGGTCTTTTTATGTGTTGTGTCTCTGTAACGGTTAAGATAATTGGACTTCGCTTTGACTGATCTGCTGCTTTGATCGCCATCTTGGATTTTGTGGACCACCTGCCTTGTTGTTTTATGGGACTAACAGCGCATGGCCAGAAACTCAATAATTTTTTTTTTAAATGCCTCTTTTACAGCCATGCTAGAAATGGGCATAGAGTGCAGAAAAGATCTGCATTGAGCAGCACCAAATCCATTTACTAATGCAGCTTAGAAAAAGGGTTCAAAGGTTAATTCCTTCTTTCTGGAACTTTATGCTTGTGTTAAACCAGTTGTCTTTAGTTCAAGTAATAAATTAGTATTATTGAAGCTATTATTAAAATCGAATATGTATTCAGAATAATATGCAGCCAGTATCCCTTCCTGTTGTGTTTATCCCTTGCTTTTATGTTAAGTGTGGTGATTTTAGTATAAGGATCAGTCTTTAATAATCTCTGTGTTGCGCCTGAACTTTAAATCTCAGGATAAACTGAATGAAATGGTCATTGTTATTTGGAAATGAATCTGCATAGGATATATGTTTTTAAAACTTTTTATCTCTCTGAGGCAATGCCATCTGTTTTAAAATTCTAATATAGTCCTCAGTTGTTACACTAATAATCAAACTGCACTTACCTTTACACTTCCAAATCCAAATTGAGAAACCCTTCACATTCTAAAAGAGGTGGCAAAAGTCCTGTCCATCTCCCTGGGAAAGATTTACAGAGCAGCTTGTTAATCCAGATTCCACATCATGTTCACAGAGGGACTTCTAAGTTAAAGCATCCATTATTCTCTTAGCACACTAAGGACTAAATTCAATAAGGATACCAATCGTGTCCCGACCACTTTGCAATCACTTTGTGACCCCAACCTGATTCACTAACCTTCCTCCGGCACCCGATCCACACATGCAAATGAGGGGAAACGGCATGCAAAGTAGCTTAGCCTCGATTCACTAAACGAAATTCAGGAACACCGAATGGGCTGGCCGATCAAGAAGAAGTGACTGCTGAAGACCAGTCACCCCGACTCTCCTGCCTTTGTCGCCCCGAGTCTCCTGTCTTTGCAAACCCAAATCTCCTGCCTTTGCCGTCCTTCCCTGCAGCGTGAGCTCGTGGTTTTAACTCGCTTTAAATCCGCAGTGAGTAAAAAGTCAAAAAAATAAAAAAGCTAAGTTTTCATCATGGACAGCAAGCGCATTCTCAGACCATCTACAGGCAAAGAAGATGGTCTGCGTATGTGTCAAGATTGCTTCCCAGCAATCCGTGTAGTCTGTGGGGGGCGTGCCTCCGTTTGGCCTATTTTGCATGCGGGCGCGTTGTGAATCGGGCATCCGACCATGATCTGGATGGGAAAAGGGAGTGTTAATGAATCAACTATCTATCTGCACAGTCAGATAGATAGCATTGCAGGCAGGGTCAAAGGGAAAGCTATTTGTCCATTGCAGGAGGAGAAAGATTCAGCTGAACATTGTGCAACGAATCCAGATAAATCACATTCTTGCGTTTGAAAACCACTAAACTCTTTACACCTTGTGCCAATGATTGCTCCAGTTTCTGTGCTGCCATGTCAGCCTTCCATGTGATTATGCTCCTTTCTTTTAACAAGTGACTCGAGGCAGCATGTGATTTTTTTACTTTCACTTCTTCTCAGCTTTTACACGAGATATTACTCCTCAGCGTTCTTGGAGCTCTCTACATGAGTGTCCCCTGAGGAAGGCATATCGATTACGCTGAAACTAGGATCCTTGTTGGTACAATATTTTTGAGCAAGGTCTCTGTCATGAAATAAAGTCTCTGTCATTGGTTGAACAAGATGTCTCCCTTGCCTTTTGTTGGACTGTCTGTGTCTCAAGGCGAGGTGGGGTTTTTTTCTGTCTGTTTACAATTTATTTTGAAACCATAGCCAAGCAGGTGTGATTTCCCAGAAGATAACTTCTTTTTCAAAGGGCCAATACAGAAAACAACACAGAGCTACTGACTCTACATGAGGTTCCCACAAAAAAAAATTGTCCCAACATTAAATAATAGCATCTAGTGGCCCTCCCACCCCTTCAAAGGGACTGGGACTAGGACCAGCTCTGGCTCACCAGCCAGATTCCTTCAACTGATCAGCTCCTTCTTCCCTATTTAAACTATCTACCTTGTGTCTAGTAGCACCCCCTCCCTCCCCCACTCCCACCACCAGAACTGAAAAGACAAATTCCCTTGTGTTGTGGCACCTATCCCACACCTAAATTCCATTTTCAAGCCCCTCCCCCATTTGCAAGTACCTTCACTCACCTCCGGGCCATCACCTCCGAAATGGTGGTCCCTGCTCCATAGAGTACATCGTAGGATGCAATGGGGCATCCTGCCTAAGACCCCCAACATTCCCACCCCCTGCAATCGACAGGAGGGATTCCCACTCCCTCCTGCTTGACTCCCCCAACACCCCTCCCCCACATTCTTGGCCCATTGATTCACAGGATGCACTGAGTGGGGCAGGGGCTGCCATTTTGGAGATGACAGCCCGGAGGCAGGAGTAAATGGGCATCAATCCTGCCTCCTTACACATCCAGGGTGGGAGGGAGAGAGATGGGAAAACATTATAATTATTATTCATTATATCTATTTTATTGAAATTATACATGTGGTTTTATTTTCGTTAGTTAAGGGGAGGAGGGGGATGAAAATGTTTGTTGTTGAAATATTTGTATACTTAAACTGCTTTTGTTTGATTCGTTTATGTTTAAATTCACTGTATTGCACTGTTAATAATTGAAAACTAATAAAGATTTAAAAAAATGAAAAATCCTGCTTCCTTCAAGGTACTGTACTTGGGACTTAGGTTTGGGAGGGCTTGAAAAGGAGATCAGAGTTGGGATGGAGGCCACTAGACACAAGGGAAACAGTTTTTATCAGAAAGGAGGAAGGGTGGTGCTAGTCATGTTCAGTGTGCCAGAAGGGATTTTTTAAAAATATATCTATTTATCTGGGGGGGAGGGGGGGCGGGATGTTAAGAGTGGGTTATGGAATTGGACAGTGCTGTACTGGGGCAGAGGGGAAGGAGAAGGGGGCCAATGCCAACCACAGATGCTATGCAACAACCTCAGTCTTG
Source organism: Geotrypetes seraphini (assembly GCF_902459505.1). Lineage (NCBI taxonomy): Eukaryota > Metazoa > Chordata > Amphibia > Gymnophiona > Dermophiidae > Geotrypetes > Geotrypetes seraphini. Next base: position 202,254,993 of record NC_047089.1, read on the forward strand.
GCAGTAAGTTTCTGGCCTTCAGCTCCAGTGTTAGATATCAGCACACAGCCTAGCACACATTTTATAAAATAATTCATGGGCACCTATGTTATTGGCACATGCATGGACAATCCCTCAAAATCTTTATATGGTGCCTTACGTTGTGCATACAAATTGGTACGTATAGTTGATCTGTGTTCAAAACTTAATTGTTTAACAAGCCTAATTAATACCTCATAAGTGATGTTAATTGACACTAATTAAAAGTTGCGCGCACAACTTGAAAAGCATGATTCCATAAAAAGTGGGCACTAGTTCTAGTGCATGAATTTGAAAAGAGGGTTTGGCCAGGGAGGGACACAGACTGTGGACATGTGCACTGTTATAGAATACTGTGCACTGTGCACTGTTATAGAATACACCTGATGCAGGTATAAGTTAAGCACAGGGATTTAGGCCTGGGTTTCCTTGGCCTAAATGGATAGACTTAAAAGTTATATGAAGCACTGGCATTTAGGGCCAGATTCTTGAAATGTGTATCCTGATTGCAGGCAATGGTAGGCGTCCTACCACTGTTTGGCAGCCAATCGGGACGCACATTTTTAGAAAAAATTGAATGAGGGCACATCTACGGAGGTGGGCGAGGGTGTGGTTTTGCCCAGAAGTAGCCTTGGGCATGCTTAAGCATCCCTATGCATCTCTGTTGGCATGAGATAGATGCATTCAATGTAGGCCTACGTGTAAGGTTTCTGTTCAGCGATATAGACACAATTCTCTTTAGGATGCTGATGCGTGATTGACATACAGTCGGCGTCCTATAGAGAATCATATCCTTTGCACAGTTCTATAAAAGTTATGCATACCTTGTAGAATCACACTAAGGGCTCCTTTTATCAAGCCGTGCTAGCAGGGTTAGCGCGCGCGACTTTTAATCATGCACTAACCCCTGCGCTGGTCAAAAAAACTACCGGTACTGCCGGCTCAAGGCAGGCGTTAGCGGCTAGTGTAGCCAGCGGTTTAATGCGCGCTATTACGCGCGTTAAACCGCTAGCGCGGCTTGATAAAAGGAGCCCTAAGTGCCCTACTAGTAGATACCAATTTTTCTTTTTTTTACTTATGTGTAGAATCAGGCCTAATAGACCTGCCTCAGAAAAAAAGATAAAATCTGTTCAAACTTTCCCTGGGTCCACATCTATGTTTCTTCATGTGGATGAGTTTGGTTTTTAAATATGTTTAATAAACATTGCATGAAGAAAATCCATTCCACACCATTTTTTTTTTTTTTTTTTGTACTTTGGGGATCACACTTTCCCTGGGGTCATTTTATAAAGGCACCTAAATACATATCTTGGATTTATAAAATAGGTTAGATATCCAAAAAAAGGTTTATACAATATCAGAAAAGTGCTAAGTTGAAGGAAAAAGATCTCAGAAATCCACGCCAAAGATCATGCATTCTCCTTAGGCTTAATTGTGGATGAGGGTTTCATTCATGGATCCCCAAAAAAACCCTTCAATCTATCTAAATTGTATATTCATTTAGCAATCTTATTTTGAAATTTTAAATTCAGGGCTCCTTTTATGAAGCTGAGTTAGCGGTTTAACGCGTGTAATAACGCACGCCAATTTTGCCGGCCATGCTAGCCGCTACCACCTCCTCTTGAGCAGGCAGTCGTTTTTCGGCTAGCGCGGGGGTTAGCGTGCACTAAAACTGTGCGTGCGATAAAGCCGCTAATGCGGCTTCGTAAAAGAAGCCCTCAGTCTTGCTACTTAATGATCTTTTTTTTAATATTTCTTTTACTAATTTTGTCCCAAACAATGCATGCATATCATCAAAAACTTATTATATGTTTTGTTTCTAAAGTGTAATAACTTATTATGATTCAATAGCTAAAAAGCATCATAAAATATCTGGGATTGAACAAAACACTAATCTTGCTAGGAGCACAGAGCAATTACAGTAAAGCCTTGGTTTACGAGCATAATTTGTTCCGAAAACATGCTTGTAATCCAAAACACATACATCAAAGCGAATTTCCACATAAGAAACAATGGAAACTCAGACAATTTGTTCACAACCCCAAAACTTTAATACAAAATACTATACGCACCTGTATTACAAGACCTCGCTCATTCAGAACAATCACTACACTCCCGCAGCGTCAGAGAGAGAAGAACTATCGGCTCAGTTGTGATGTGTGTATACTGTATGTACTTGTATTGCAAGACATTGCTTGTATATCAAGTTAAAATTTAATGAAATGCTTTGCTTGTCTTGCAAAACACTTGCAATCCAAGGTTTTACTGTATTCTCTTGTTGCCAATCGTCAGGGGTTTGTGCACGACGGCAGTTTCACAGCTTTCTGTGTCCTGTGCCACATTGTCTGAAGGGACGCGTTTCTCCCTAACGCATCAGGCTTTTTCAAGGTACATAAGAGCATAAGAATTGCCGCTGCTGGGTCAGACCAGTGGTCCATCGTGCCCAGCAGTCCACTCACGTGGCAGCCCCTAGGTCAAAGACCAGTGCTCTAAATGAGTCCTGCCTCACCTGCATACGTTCCAGTTCAGCAGGAACTTGTCCAACTTTGTCTTGAATCCTTGGAGGGTCTTTTCCCCTATAACAGACTCCAGAAGAGCGTTCCAGTTTTCTACCACTCTCTGGGTAAAGAAGAACTTCCTTACTTTTGTACAGAATCTATCCCCTTTCAACTTTAGAGAGTGCCCTCTCGTTTTCCCTACTTTGGCGAGGGTGAACAATCTGTCTTTATCTGCTAAGTCTATTCCCTTTAGTATTTTGAATGTTTCGATCATGTCCCCTCTCAGTCTCCTCTTTTCAAGGGAGAAGAGGCCCAGTTTCTCCAATCTCTCACTGTACGGCAACTCCTCCAGCCCCTTAACCATTTTAGTTGTTCTTCTCTGGACCCTTTCGAGTAGTACCGTGTCCTTCTTCATGTATGGTGACCAGTGCTGGACACAGCACTCCAGGTGAGGGCATACCATGGCCCAGTACAGCATCATGATAACTTTCTCTGATCTGTTCGTGATCCCCTTCTTAATCATTCCTAGCATTCTGTTCACCCTTTTCACCGCCGCCGTGCATAGCGCGGACGACTTCATCGACTTGTCGATCAGAACTCCCGAGTCTCTTTCCTGGGAGGTCTCTCCAAGTACCACCCTGGACATCCTGTATTCGTGCATGAGATTTTTGTTACCGACATGCATCACTTTACACTTATCCATGTTGAACCTCATTTGCCATGTCGATGCCCATTTCTCGAGCTTGATTATGTCACATTGCAGATCTTCGCAATCCCCCTGTGTCTTCACTACTCTGAATAACTTTGAATTGTCTGCAAATTTAATCACCTCGTTCATCATACCAACGTCCAGATTGCTTATAAAGATGTTGAAGAGTATGGGTCCAAGCACCGAGCCCTGTGGCACCCCACTAGTGACGCTCTTCCAGTCCGAGTATTGTCCATTTACCCCCACTCTCTGTTTCCTATGCTCTAGCCAGTTTTTAATCAATGTGAGTATTTCACCCTCAATTTGTTTTCATCTGTTTTTGTCCATACCACAGGATGTGACATCCTGTGCTAACACTGAAATGAGTGTGCCCACAAAACTGAAGTACGTTAACATCTTTGGAAAAGCTGGTAAACAAAGCTGTTTTCTTATGCGGGGTTTTGCAGAATTCATAGGTGTCAGAACGGGAGGGGGGGACCACAGGGGCCGTGGCCACCCCCAAAATTGCCACTTACTTTTATTCTTGGTTATCCAGAGGTTCAGCAGGCAGGAGTGAGCTTTCCTTGTTCCTGTCCCGCTAAAAACACGGTTGGTTTTGGCTGGTTTCTTTTGCCGCTGAGCTGCAATGAGCAGGGGCACACTTTGGCGCTCCTGCAAAGCACTCAGTGGCTTCTTTGACTGGCTCCCATAAATTCTCGTGAATCAGGGAAGGGGGAGATAGAGATATGTGACCATGGGATAGGGATGAGATGGTGCATAGGAATGGAGGGGAAGGGGAGACAGAGGGAGAGATGGTGCACAGCAATCGGTGCAACAGGGAAGAGATAAGAACAAATGTGAGTAGGGAAGAAGAAAGATGGAGGACATGGTACACACGGATAGATGGGAAGGGAAGGTACGGGAAATTAGATTTTGAGAAGAAAGCAGAAAAATGGAAGAATGTTGAATGTTCAAAGTTAATGCTAAAAATGGATATATACGGAGAATGATCAGTGCTTGTGTAGTACGCTCAGAGATATGAAACTCCAAAAAGGAAGGCTAGAAAGCCACCTTTGCAATAAGAGTTCACCTTCCAGTCATTGTGATTCATATATGAATGATCACTCTCTGAGACTTGATGGAACAATGTATCTAATGCTGATCCAATAAATAGTTTCAAAAATGTTTCAACAGACACTCTTTCTTGTCTTCATATGTTTATATCTTCATATATTTAAATGCATCAAAGTCCATAGTATGCAGAGAAACGATGTCAAAGATAATTGGATATAGTAAAAAATTTTTACTTAGCCTGTGACAACAATTTGAGGGGTCCCAACGTGGCCCTGTTTCTGAATCTTCTTCAGGAGACTCGATAAAGATTGTCAAAAGAACTTCATATGATAAGTTGAAAAAATCCAAATTATACAACCATGTCACTGCTGAATATCCATGCTTACTATGATTACTTAATCTGAAAAAAAAAAAGTGTTTTAAGCATTCGGTGTGGATTAAGCTCTATACCCACACTCTAATGCTATGTTGCAATTCTTACTTAGCGAAGTCAGTTTGTTTAATACATAGTACATTCTTTTCTGACTTCCTCCTTATTACATTTGATCCCTGGTTTTCTAAAGATAAAAAATGGATGTATGATAGAAAGTGAAGGAGAGAAAAACAGGTTTCAGGTTTTTAGGTTTCAGGTTTATTAAAAAATTTGATATACAGTGGTACCTTGGATTACGAGCATAATCCGTTCCAGGAGCATGCTCATAATCCAAAATGCTCGTTTATCAAAGCGATCTGGGCCTGAGTGCCGATGCTGGTGCCAAACCCGGGGGAGGGGGGGTAAGTTTAAGTTGTTTGGGCAGGGAGGCCGGTCGCGGGGGGGGGGGGGGGAGGGGCTGGCTGGGGCACAAAAAAAATAAATAGTCTGGTACTTTGTAAAATAGGTTAAAATGATTAAAAGATGGCATGGAACAAGATTCCATTACCGTCCTTAGAAGGACTGTTATACTCCAAATGCATCTTTAAACAGAAAGGCCTTCAAGTTACTTTAAAATTTATCAAGTGATGAAATTTCTCTTATAAAAAAGCAAATGGATAAGGTGGCCCTGGATACACAGTTAAGAGCACAGACAGAAGGAAGTGTGGGCTCCCCCAAACAAAAAAGTGTTCCGCTGCCTATGGCAGAATTCATTATTAATGCACTCACCATGATTTTGCATCACAGTACCACATTAATGACATAGGCCTCCTTTTATCAAGCCACACTAGGGTTTTGCATCTCTGACCGCTGCAGCAAGAACTCAGATGCTCTTAGAATTCCTATGAGCATTGTAGCTAGAATTCCATTGAGCAGTGGCTGACAACCCCCCCCCCCCTAATACAGCTTAATAAAAGGGGTCCATAATCTTTTTTAGAATGAACTTTCACATATAGCAGATTATGAGTTAAACTATATTACCTAAAAAGGGGATTTCTGCAAATATATATATATATATATGTACATATATATATATATATACCGTATTTGCCGGCGTATAAGACGACTGGGCGTATAAGACGACCCCCCAACTTTTACAGTTAAAATATAGAGTTTGTTATATACTCGCCGTATAAGACTACCCCTTCTTCCATACCCGAATCGGATGGTACGGTGGGTGACTCCGTGTGGTCCCTGGCACCCCCGACACGATCGGGGCAAGAGGGAGCTCAAGCCCTCTTGCCCCGCCGATTCCCCAACTCCCCGACAATATCGGGCCAGGAGGGAGCCCAAGTCCTCCTGGCCACGGCGACCCCCTAACCCCACCCTGCACTACATTACGGGCAGGAGGGATCCCAGGCCCTCCTGCCCTCGACGCAAACCCCCCTCCCCCCAATGACCGCCCCCCCCCAAGAACCTCCGACCGCCCCACCAGCCAACCCGCGACCCCCCTGGCCGACCCCCACGACACCCCCAACCCCCTTCCCCGTACCTTTCTGTAGTTGGCCGGACAGACGGGAGCCAAACCCGCCTGTCCGGCAGGCAGCCAACGACGGAATGAGGCCGGATTGGCCCATCCGTCCCAAAGCTCCGCCTACTGGTGGGGCCTAAGGCGCCTGGGCCAATCAGAATAGGCCCGGGAGCCTTAGGTCCCTCCTGGGGGCAGGGCCTGAGGCACATGGGCCGACCATGTGAGCGCAGGAGAAAGCACGCCGCTGCTTCCACCGCTTTGAGGTGTTCTTTTTAACAGTCTGAGGAGATGTGTGTGGGGGGGGGAACCCCCACTATGCTTAGAAGTCCTCACACTCCCATTGGGGGTGTGTGGGGGGATCCCCCCACTACACTGAAAACTCCCAAACAGCAAAAAAAATGGGAGTTTACAGTGTATTGAGGGGGGGGGGTTTCCCCCAACCCCCTGCAATGTGAGCATGAGGACTTCTATGTGTAGTTGGGGGGTTCCTCCCCACACACACACACATACACACAAGTTTCAAGTTTATTTAAAATTTTTGATTTGATCGCAAAATCCAAATCCAATGCGATTTACATTTAGTAAAAATTAGGCCAAAAAAACCCAAGATAATTAGTACTATTTTAACAAAACAATACATGTGAAAAAGGAATGGAAAAGAATTGAAGGATTAAATGCAATTCGTAAACAAATAAAAAGGGGTAGGTAATAAAACAAGAAGTTGGGGAAGGTTACCTACTTAATTTTCGCTTACCAGCACTACTAGTCCACTGTAAAATATCCTCAGACCATAAAAAGGGATGCCTTAGTCTACTGCTATAAAATATTACTTGTTTAATATGACTAAATTATAATATAAGGAAATACATACACTGTCAATTATTTTTCATTTATGAAACAAAGTTAAACATCCCTTTTTATTTTATATGTCTGGGCTTAACAACATTGAGGGCATCCCCCCCCCCCCCCACACCCACACACCCACCTTTCTTCTCATGTATTCATGGCTATTTTGGCAGAAAAGCCTGGTGAGGGTAAGTGATCCTTTACAGATTACTCTGAGTTATGACACTCAGAGAATCTAAAGTGCACAGGTCTTAAGGACAGGAGGATTATTTGGGTAGTGACAGTGCATACCGCTTCGTTGAAGTGCCTTCTATCACACATAGTATAAAGTTAGCAAATAAACTGAGAAAGTGGCTTACCAGGAATCTGGCTTATTATTTCACTTCAGGGCAGCCAGCTTAATGTGTCCAGGCTTTAAACCCATCACAGGCCCTCTCAAAATATTTTAAGACCCATCAAATCTGTTTTTCGAGCTGATGAATCTCAGGGTCATGGGCATTTAAAACCTTTTCTTAACAAGTCTTCCATTCCTTATTAAGAGGCCGATAGACTAGGCCAGTGATTCCCAACCCTGTCCTGGAGGAACACCAGGCCAATCGGGTTTTCAGGCTAGCCCTAATTAATATGCATGAGAGAGATTTGCATATGATGGAAGTGATAGGCATGCAAATTTGCTTCATGCATATTCATTAGGGCTAGCCTGAAAACCCAATTGGCCTGGTGTTCCTCCAGGACAGGGTTGGGAACCACTGGACTAGGCTAGGATTATTATTAGTTGTTTTTTTTGTTTGTTTGTTTTTTGCAGGGCCAATACACATTTAAACACATGCAAATAGCTAGAAAAAAAGTCAAAAAGTACATATTTCTACATGGACTGCACCCACTGTAAAAAAAATATATATATATACCCATATTTGCCGGCGTATAAGACGACTTTTCAGTACCTTAAAATCCTCCCCAAAGTCGGGGGTCGTCTTATACGTCTTATAATTATTATTATTCAATTTTCTATACTGTTCTCCCAGGGGAGCTCAGAATGGTTTACATGAATTTATTCAGGTACTCAAGCATTTTCCTTGTCTGTCTCGGTGGGCTCACAATCTACCTAATGTACCTGGGGCAATGGGGGGATTAAGTGACTTGCCCAGGGTCACAAGGGGCAGCGTGGGTTTTGAACCCACAACCCCAGGGTGTTGAGGCTTTAGCTTTAACCACTGTGCCACACACTTCCCTTTAGTGCACCTTTAACCCAGCTGTGAGTGTTTCAACTATGCTGCAAGGTTGGAGTTTTTTTTATGCCAATGACCAATTTCATGACAGCATTTACTATCTATGTTTATGACTGTCACTTTATTCTGAGGCTTTTTTTCTCCACCTGCTAGCACTGCAGATAGATTGTTATTCACTGTGGTTTCAATCCTTCTCAACAGTAAAGTAGAGTTAGTAATATTAACACATGACCATTAATTTGGAAAATGGAAAATTGGCTATCCTTAGCACATGGGAAAAAACCTGTTTATGGGTGTGCTAAGGCCACTTTCTACCACCATTCTTTAAAATGACCCCTTAGAACTAGATTCATGAACCTGCCCGATCGGGACGGATCCGTGCCCGATCCAGGCAGGTCCGATGGATTCTTCAAAGTCCAATATGCAGATGGGGGGCGATTGGAGGAACGCCCCCATCTAGCAGCACGGATCGCTGGTGTGCGATCCCAACATATGTGCAGACCATCTGTAGATGGTCTGCACATGCGTCTACACCCGTCCGAGCCGCGGCTTAAAAATTTTTTAAACTATTTTTTTAAACTTTTTAGTCCAGTGATCCCGTGGTTTTAACCTGCTTAAACCCATGGGTTAAAATCATGGGTTTGCAGTGCGGTGAAAAGCAGGAGAGATTCAAGGGTGGCAGGCAGGAGAAAACCAGGCAACGATTTGGGGCAGAGCACGCAGGAGAGATTGGAGCAGAGCAGTGCGGCGATTCGGGGCAGAGCAGACAAGAGAGATCCGGGGCAGCAGAGAGCAGGGCTTGTATGGAGCTGGAGAGTCGGAAAGACGTTTTTGACTGGTCCCCAGCAGTCGCTTCTTGGGTTGATCGGCCAGTCCAGTCGGTTTCCAAAATTTCATTGGTGAATCCATGCATGCGTTTCTCCTCATTTGCATGCACGGATTCAAAGTGGATCGCAGGAGAGGTTAGTGAATGGGGCCTGAGGGAAATCTGGTTGCAAAGGGGGTCGCAAACCAATCGGTACACGATCGGTTTGCTTTGTGAATCTAGCCCTTAGTGCAGGATAAACAGGCTACTGCAAAACACTTATCCCCCCCCCTCCCCTTTTACAAAACCACGCAAGAGGATTTTAGTACTGGCCGGCAGACTAATTGTTCTGAGCTGCTCTGATGCTCATAGGAACTTTACGACCGTCAAAGCAGCACAAATCATTCAACATGACGGGCGGTGCTAAAAAAACTCATGTATAGTTTTATAAAAGGGGGGTTATTTTGCCTGTTTTGTACAGACAGATTTTATCCATACTTGGTTCATTCCAATACCAATGATATGGTGAATAGAAACATTCCCCCCTCCCCCCCCGTCCTTTTACAAAACCATTTTGTGGATTTTGCGCTGGCTGTGGCAGTAACAGCTCAGATGCTCATAGAAATCCTATGAGTGTCGGAGCTGTTACCACCATGGCCGGCACTAAAAACCGTACTGCGGTTTTGTAAAAGGGGGAGGGAGGTATTTGTTAGACTAATGTGAGCAATGTCAGTTGTAACCGGATAAATCTTTTACAAATGTATCCTGTAGTATGGTGGTGTCAGAGTGGGAACTGAAATCAGCTTACAGTTCTGAAGGTCCAAAATCCAGTCACCTGATAGTATCAACCTCACTGCACAAAGCATAAAACACCCATCAAATTTAGAATATTAGCCCACTTTTTTGGCTTTGATGGAGAATCAATGTGGATTAAAATTCAATCTGTCTTGATTTTAAAAACCTTTTTGGCTTAAGGCTTTCAACCTTGATATTTTTTTTAAAAAAAATTATTCAGAACTGCTGGAACACTTTATTGCGTGAGATGAGTCCATCAAGTAATTTTCCTGTCACTCAGTGCTTTATAAATGCACTAAATAGACACCATTGTAAAGGCAGCAGAAAGCCCCACACCAGGTAGGTTGTTTATTTGTGCTAAGTGTCAGTAACTGGATTCGTTGCTGCAAAAGGGAAAGGAGAAGGGAAAGGGATTGGGACTTGTATACCACCTTTTTGTAGATTTACAACCACACTCAAAGCAGTTTACATGCAAATACTTCAAGCACTTTCCCTATCTGTCTCAGTGGGCTCACAATCTATCTAGGTGCTGAGGCAGTGGAGGATTAAGTGACTTGGCCAGGGTCACAACTGTGCCTGTTTCATTTCTTTGTAAAGAAAGGCCAAATGTTAAAAACTGTTATCTAGTCGTCTTCATGCCCCTTGTGTACTTTGTTGCAAAAATATTATTATCTCAATTTCCAGTTGATTAACAAACCTAAATGAAACATAAGAGTTGCCATACTGAGACAGACCAAAGGCCCATCAAGCCCAGTATTCTAACAGTGGCCAATCCAGGTCACAAGCAGTTGGCAAGATCTCCAAAGAGTAAATTAACAATGAATTTATTAAAATTAAATTAAATTGATTAACAAACCCAGATGAAATTTCATAAGAACATAAGACAGACCAACAGGATTCTGTTTCCAACAGCGACCAATCCAGGTCTCAAGCAATTGGCAAGATCCAAAAAGAGTAAAATAGATTTTATTCTGCCTACCCTAGAAATAAACAGAGGATTTTCCCAAGACAATCTTAACAATGGCTTATGGACTTATCTTTTAGGAAATTATCCAAACCTTTTTGAATCCCTGCTTATCTAACTGCTTTTACCACATTCTCTGGTAATGGATTTCCATAATTTAATTACAGACTCCCACAAATCATTCTTCCTTTATGCACAACAATGAGGCCATTCTGAAATTATTCAGAGATTTTGAGTGGCTCTATTTCTGGAGGGAAAGTTATTGGCTATTTTCCATTTGCATTCTGATATTTATAGTCATTCCTGATTCCCCTGGCTGTTATGCTTTTATCAGCTTTCCCCACTTCTGGTTATATGTTCCCTTTGCAATTGCTAATAAAGATATTTAAAAAAAAAAAAAAAATCTGTATTGGGAGAACCAAAAGGCAACAAGAAAGCAGGAATAGGCTAAAGTCATTTTCATCTTGAAGTAAATCTAAAAAATGGAGAATCCACTTTGATCTTGATTCTATAAAGTCTGCCTACAGCTAGGAAATGATATAGGCACTGAGGCCCTGATTCTCCAAAAGTGCGTCCGATTTTAGGCAGCTGTAGACGTCCTACAGCTGTCTAATCAGCCAATCGGGATGCACGTTTTTTTTTAAAAAAAATGCTCCCCAGGCAGGCCGCCCGGGAGAGGCGTCCTATACTAAACGCCGATTCTGTAACCGGCGTCTTTAGAGAATCGGGTTAAATTAGACGCGGCCGCTATACTTATGGCAGCAAGGGATCTCCCTGCTGCAATATGTATAGCGGCCGCGGTTGTTGCGGCCGCCTGTCCCATCACCGACAGGAGAATGCCTAACTCCTCCTGTCGGAACCCCGAGCCCCCTCCCCCCCAAACTCATAATCGCCGACAGGAGGATGCCCAACTCCTCCTGTCGGAACCCCGGAACCCCCTCCCCCCCCCCCAAACTCGTAATCGCCGACAGGAGGATGCCCAACTCCTCCTGACGGAACCCCGGAACACCCTCCCCCCAAACTCATAATCGCCGACAGGAGGATGCCCAACTCCTCCTGCCGGAACCCCTCCCCCCCCAAACTCTTAATCGCCGACAGGAGGATGCCCAACTCCTCCTGTCGGAACCCCGGAACCCCCTCCCCCCCCAAACTCGTAATCGCTGACAGGAGGATGCCCAACTCCTCCTGTCGGAACCCCGGAACCCCCTCCCCCCCAAACTCGTAATCGCCGACAGGAGGATGCCCAACTCCTCCTGCCGGAAAGCCCAACGACCCCCCGCCCCAACTAATCTCCCTCCCCCAACTAACCTTTCAATGTTGGTCAGCTTGACGGGTCTTGCTGCCGTCCAGCCGACGGGTCTGCCTCGTGGAAATGAGATGGCACGCCTCTTCCCGGCCCATCCCCGCTAAATCTAAGGCCTGATTGGCCCAGGCTAGGCACCTTGGCCAATCAGGCCTTAGGATTAGTGGGGATGGGCGGACCCACTATGCCTAAGGCCTGATTGGTCCAGGCTTCTACAGCCTGGGCCAATCAGGCCTTAGATTTAGCGGGGATGGGCCGGGAAGGGGCGTGCTGTCTCATTTCCACGAGGCAGACCCGTCGGCTGGATGGCAGCAAGACCTGTCCAGCTGACCAACATTGAAAGGTTAGTTGGGGGAGGGAGATTAGTTGGGGCAGGAGGTCGTTGGGCTTTCCGGCAGGAGGAGTTGGGCATCCTCCTGTCGGCGATTACGAGTTTGGGGGGGGAGGGGGTTCCGGGGTTCCGACAGGAGGAGTTGGGCATCCTCCTGTCGGCGATTATGAGTTTGGGGGGGAGTGGGTTCCGGGGTTCCGACAGGAGGAGTTGGGCATCCTCCTGTCGGCGATTACGAGTTTGGGGGGGAGGGGGTTCCGGGGTTCGGGGTTCCGACAGGAGGAGTTAGGCATCCTCCTGTCGGTGATGGGACAGGCGGCCGCGGCCGCTATACTTTATTGCAACAGGTAGATCCCTTGCCGCGATCAGTATAGCGGCCGCGTCTACTTACAATGTAGATCAGCATTTTGCTGGCCTACATTTTAAGCGTCTCTTCCTCTACTAGGGAGACGAGTAGGGCCGCCTAAGTTCGCCTAAGGCCTGTAGGCGAGCTTAGGCATCTTGCGGGTCTCCCTAGGCTCCCGGAGGCGCCTTCAGGCCTGCCTGGGGAGCATTTTTTTTTAAAAAAAAACGTGCATCCCGATTGGCTGATTAGACAGCTGTAGGACGTCTACAGCTGCCTAAAATCGGGACGCACTTTTGGAGAATCAGGGCCTGAGTCTATGAAACTTAGGTCTCATTTTACTAAGATGCGCTAGTGTTTTTAGCACATGCAGGATTTTAGCACGCGCTAAACCCGTGCTACGCTTCTAGAACTAACGCCAGCTCAATGCTGGCATTAAGGTTAAAAAGAACTGAACCTTGAGGCACATCACTGGTAACATTCTTTTTCTCCAAACAATCTCCATTAATCACTACTCTCTGTCAATCACTATACTCTGAAGAGAATGCATTTGAAAATGCCCAACTTCAAGAGGATTCCCTCAATAAAATTTTGAAGGCGGGCTGTTGGGACAGATGTTATTGGCACACACCGATCAGCAGTGTTGTGGCCTCACATGGGAAGATATTTGGTGGCTCTCCTTCAACTTATTTGGACCAATATGGTCCCAACTTAAAAATTAGTGAAGACCACTGCAAGTGTACAAGTTTATTTATTTTACAAGTTTTTATTTTTTTTAATTCTCCATTTCTCCAATTAATAAAATTTATTATTTGCCAAACAGAAAGGTTTTACTAAAGGAATCAAGAAAAAAGAATGGTCAAGACCCTCAGATTAATTTTGAAAATGTGTCTTTACTTCTTGAACAAACTTTAACAGCTGACATGGAGAGAGCTACTCTTTTGGTGTCTTTTGTTTTTGAACAGGACGCAAATATGATCTTGAAATTATATTTCAAGAATTCTCAGAAGTTATATGGAGGTCAGAAGATATGGTTATATCCTGATGTTTCTAAAACCACTCAGGAGTGAAGAAAGGATTTTCTTTTATTATGTCAAGAGACAAGTGGGAACTACATTTATTCTTGTGTATCCCTGTAAGTGCCTGGTTAGATACTTGGATGTTAAATATACATTTTATTCTCCAGAACACTTGAAACAGTTTCTAGATATCAAGAAAATTGTCAAGGAATGATTGGAAAGGGGATAGAAACATAGAAACATAGAAGATGACGGCAGAAAAGGGCCATAGCCCATCAAATCTGCTCACTCCATTAACCCTCCCCTAACAACCTGCTAAGGGGTCGCTCACAGGTGGCATCACCTCGTAAAGATCCGACGTGGGCATCCCATTTATTCTTAAAATCTTGTATGCTGCTGGGAGTTTGTTCCAATGGTCTACCACTCTTTCTGTGAAGAAGTACTTCCTGGTATCCCCATGAAATTTCCTGCCCCTGATTCTCAGCGGATGTCCTCTTGTGGCTGATGGACCCTTGAAAGAGAAAATGTTGTCTTCCACCTCTATGCGGCCAGTGATGTACTTAAATGTCTCAATCATGTCTCCCCTCTCCCTACGCTCTTTGAGAGAGTATAGCCGCAATCTGTGCAGCCTGTCCTCGTATGAGAAATCCTTAAGCCCCAAGATCATCCTAGTGGCCATGCGCTGAACCGACTCAACTCTCAGTACGTCCTTACGGTAGTGTGGCCTCCAGAATTGCACACAGTACTCCAGATGAGGTCTCACCATGGTTCTGTACAATAGCATTATGACCTCCGGCTTCCGGCTAACAAAGCTTCTACGGATACAACCCAGCATTTGTCTAGCCTTGGATGTAGCCTTTTCCACTTGGATTGCTGTTTTCATGTCTTTACTAATGATCACCCCTAAGTCCCGCTCTGCTGCCGTCCTAGCCAAGGTCTCGCCGTTCAGTGTGTATGTTCTGCACGGATTATTGTTGCCAAGGTGCATGATCTTGCATTTTTTCACGTTGAAGCCCAGCTGCCAGGTCGTGGACCAATGTTCCAGTAAAAGCAGGTCTTGCTTCATGCTGTCGGACAAATAAGAACATAAGAACATAAGAAATACCTCCGCTGGGTCAGACCTGAGGTCCATCGCGCCCAGCAGTCCGCTCACGCGGCAGCCCAACAGGTCCAGGACCTGTGCAGTAAATTTCTATCTTTACCCCTCTATCCCCTTTTCCAGCAGGAATTTGTCCAATCCTTTCTTAAACCCCAGTACCGTACTCTGCCCTATAACGTCCTCTGGAATTGCATTCCAGGTGTCCACCACACGTTGTGTAAAGAAGAACTTCCTAGCATTTGTTTTGAATTTGTCCCCTTTCAACTTTTCCGAATGCCCTCTTGTTTTTTTATTTTCTGAAAGTTTGAAGAATCTGTCCCTCTCTACTCTCTCTATGCCCTTCATGATCTTGTAAGTCTCTATCATATCCTTTCTTAATCTTCTCTTTTCCAGGGAAAAGAGTCCCAGTTTTTCCAATTTCTCAGCGTATGAAAGGCTTTCCATCCCCTTAATCAGTCGTGTTGCTCTCCTCTGAACTCTCTCGAGTAACGCCATATCCTTCTTAAGGTACGGTGACCAATACTGGACGCAGTACTCAAGCGGCAGGATAACTTCTTTCGTTCTGGTTGAAATACCCTTCTTGATTATTCCTAGCATTCTATTGGCTCTCTTAGCGGCAGCTGCGCACTGTGCCGTCGGCTTCATTGTCATGTCCACCATCACCCCTAAGTCCCTTTCTTGGGTACTCTCAGTCAATAACATCCCTCCCATCGTATAATTATACCTCGGGTTTTTGCTTCCCACATGCAATACTTTACACTTCTCAACATTGAATTTCATCTGCCATCTCTCTGCCCATTCCCCTAGTTTGTTCAAGTCTCTTTGCAATTCTTCGCAGTCCTCCTTTGTCCGAGCTCCACTAAATAGTTTGATGTTGTCTGCAAATTTTATTATCTCACACTTAGTCCCTGTTTCTAGATCATTTATGAATATGTTAAAAAGCAGCGGCCCGAGCACCGAGCCCTGCGGAACACCACTTGTGACCTTTCTTCAGTCTGAGTAGTGGCCCTTCACCCCTACCCTCTGTTTTCTACCTTCTAACCAGTTTCTGATCCATCTATGCACGTCTCCGTCCACCCCATGGTTCCTCAGTTTCCGGAGTAGACGTTCATGAGGCACCTTGTCAAAGGCTTTCTGGAAATCTAGGTATATGATGTCTATGGGGTCTCCTCTGTCCATCCGTTTGTTAATTCCTTCGAAGATGTGCAATAAGTTAGTCTGGCACGATCTCCCCCTGCAGAAGCCATGTTGGCTGGTTATCAGAAGTTCGTTTCTTTCAAAATGTTCATCGATGTTTTCTTTTATCAGTGCTTCCGCCATTTTCCCCGGAACCGAGGTCAGACTCACCGGTCTGTAGTTTCCCGGGCCACCTCTTGATCCCTTTTTAAAGATGGGCATAATGTTGGCTATCTTCCAATCCTCCGGAATCACACCTGTTTTCAGAGATAGGTTGCAAATTTGCTGCAGTAGTTCCGCTATTTCCTCCTTTAGTTCCTTCAGAACCCTTGGATGGATTCCATCCGGACCCAGCGATTTGTCAGTTTTTAGTTTTTCTATCTGCCTGCGCACATCATCAAGGCTCACTTCCATGGATGTTAACTTTTGTGCTTGATTTCCATTGAAGATTTGTTCAGGTTCCGGTATGTTGGTTGTGTCTTTGCTTGTAAATACAGACGAAAAGAACATGTTAAGTCTTTCTGCGACCTCTCTCTTCCTTCACCGCTCCCTTCCGGTCTCCATCGTCCAGTGGTCCCACCTCTTCCCTAGTCGGCTGTTTCCCTTTAATATATCTAAAGAATGGCGTCGTCGGCAAACAATGCTATCTTACCTTGAAGCCCCTGGGTCAGGTCGCCTATGAATATATTGAAAAGGATCGGTCCCAGGACCGAACCCTGTGGCACTCCACTGGTCACCCTCGACGTTTTGGAGAGGGCACCGTTAACCAACACTCTCTGAAGTCTACCGCTTAGCCAGACATTGACCCATTGAGTTAGTGTTGCACCTAATCCCATCAATTTCATTTTGTTCAATAATCTACGGTGGGGGACGCTGTCGAAAGCTTTACTGAAGTCCAAAGATTAATTTAGTCACTGATTCATGTTAAGCCTTTTCCCCTAACTAACTATGTAATTAATTTCTCCTTATATACACGATGACTACCCCCATTATTATTGTGGTCTAACAAAAGGATATTAAGATATGGATATTATATGATTTTTACTATGAATAATTTTTCTTTCCTGTGTTTCACTTAGCAAGAGTTATTCTTGTGAATTATATTTGAAAGTTATAAATAAATATATTTAAAATAATAATAATAATTCTCCATCCTACCCAATGGAAAACCTTCTGTCTGTCTGGGCTTCTTATTTGGATACTCTGCCCCCTGTGATAAAGAGCCAGGTGGTCAATCGCTTGCGGAAGCCAGTTGCTCCTGTTTTGCCAGTGGGTTGAGGGTGGGGTTTTGGGGGTGGGGGGGGGTTGGGATGGAGCGGTTGGGGGGTTGTGACTAGTAGGGATTTGGAGGGCTCCAGGCTATAAGAGTACAGGCCTGGACTCTCGCTGATATCTGAGATTTCTAGTTGGGTGTTACCATGTTACTCTGTATTGTGGCATTGTACTGAGAAAATAATTGTGTTCTCTCTACTCTGTGTATATCTTTCATGTTGGTGAATAAAAAAGTTTATACTAACAAAAAAAAAAAAAAAAAAAAAAAAAAAAAATACAAAATATGAATAAAGGCATGATCATAACACACACAAAGAGGAGTTAAAGGAGTGGCAAAGAGTAGGTAAAGGAGTAGAAAGAATAAGCTCCGATCCTAGTAGGGAGGAGCGACCACAAATCGGCCGAAAGCCGTTGCAAAAGGGGAGGGGGAAGGGGAGGGCCAACCTGAGAGGGGTGGGTGGGATAGAATAGTGAGGAGCAGAAGGGAGGTCACCCTTTTCGGCGAGGCGAGCTTGGGAGACAGACGCGGCATCTCTCCCGCCCACCCTCGACTACTGTCGCAGCCATTTGCTGAAGGTAAGCACAGCATATGTCTAAGAGGCATACATCTTGGCAGTGTTAAGAAATGGGGCACGTCACCTTGCTTGGACGGCAGGGAGGCCAGGCCATGAGCTTCACAGCAACGTACCGCTGATGAGAGGACACCTCCTTGAACGGGATGGGTCCAGTGAGCCTGGGAAGCTTGTACGGCGCCCCACATTGTGCGGGGATAGAGAGGCATATGCTGTGCGGCTGTTGTTATGTCATGTTCACATGTTCAGTTGCAGTGTACAGTTCATCAACATTCATAATTGTTACTCTGTTCAGTTGCTGACAAGTTAATGTAATTTTGCTGTTATGGCTGCGGCCTAATAAATACCACATTGAGTTGATAAACGCCTGAGTGTCGTCCTTGTATCCTATCAGACCATGAGGTAGAGCAACAAGTGCCGAGTGCACGATTTGCTACAATAGCTGATAGAATAGAGGGTAAAAATTAAATATAATGGGGTGCTACAGTGTCTTCAAGGCTCATATCCAATTGGTCACTGACTCAAGAAAAAACATCTTTGAATAAAGAAGTTTTAAAGTCTGTCTTAAATTTATCCAAAGAAGTCTGTGGAAAGGTAACTGGCAGGAAATTCCACAATTCAGAACCCTGGACAGAGAAAAATTGAGGGCTCCTTTTACAAAGGCGTGTTAGGGCCTTAACGCGCGGAATAGTGCACGCTAAAATTCCGTGCGCGCTAGCTGCTACCGCCTCCTCTTGAGCAGGCGGTAGGTTTTTGGCTAGCATGCACTAATCTGGTGCGTGTGCTAAAAACACTAGTGCACCTGAGTGTCTAATAATTGTGAGCCCACTAAGGACAGATAAAGTACCTGCATATAATGATTGTAAGCCACTCTAGTTGTACCACAGAAAGGCGGTATATCAAATGCATTGCCCTTTACCCATATCTTTAATCCCCTCACTTTGAAAGGTCAACCTAAGCTTGTTAACCCAGACAAAAACAGTCTTCCTCAGTTCGGAGGGTCCAATATCATAATTGTTGCATTTATTTTTAGTAGTGGCTTGCCTGCTCTTGTAGCTAGCTGCCTCAACCTTCAAATAGTATGCACGTACCCACAAATCCAGTCCAGATATAGCATGTAACCTAGAGGGGTACTGTCCTGGAAAATCTGTTCCCAAACCTCACTCATTGCAGTCATATCTCTGCAATTTGCTTTGTTTCTTTCTTCAGAAATGTACCCTATTCCTTAGGTCTTCCTGTATTCTTTCCCTAATTCCCAGAAGAAAAAAAAATCATCATCAAAAACTTTTATCTGTCAGGAAATCACCTTCTAGACTTAGAGGTATGCTCCATAAAAAAGTTTCAAAAGCCTGCTTTCCAAAGCCTGCAAAAAACTTTCATAAAGCAGTAACACTCTCATTCAATGACTCAAAGATTAAGACTGAATCTCCTCTCTTGCTGCCCAGAAAACATATTTTAGTAATGCTAGCTCATATCTGCAGATCACTAGGTTAAGATCATCTATCTCATTTGTTGATGTGGAGCCTGATTTTGCATAGACATCCAGGTAGGATTTAGAAGTTCAGATTGGGATGTCCATAATTTTCTTGAGGTGGTCCAGCTACTATCTGGATTGAGTAACTTGGAAGAATCTGGGAGCTAAACTTATATTGAAAGATATGTGGAATGTTGTTTACATGGACTAAGGCTTCTTTGAAGGAGAATTAGCATGGTTATGTGCATTTTCTGAGGAGACTGTATCTAAATTGTTAAAGCAAAATAAGAAGCTGACATGGAAGCATGCTTTGATAAAGTGGCAACATAAACTGCTACATTGCAAAAGCCATCATTTTCAATATTAATGATAGCTTGTAGATTCATATCAACCATACCCATGCCTCTTCCCAGTTCATGTCTCCACCTCCTTTGCAGTTGTGAGCTATAGATCTTGTGTGCACATTTTCTAGAATCCCACCTATGAGCAGATACATACATAACTGCTAATTTGGACTAATTAGCACCAATTATAATCAATAATTGATAGTTAAAGTTGTGATAGGGTCTCCAAACCTCAGTACAGTACTTCATAGTAACACAGATCCCATCTCCCTTGCTGGTTTTCAGAAAAATCTGGTGGGTAGTCAGCCCTTTTCTGTCAAAAGCAATACATGGTCTCTGAGTAAACAGCTCAGAGATAAGTTCATACACTTAGTTCAACTAGCAGTAGCTCCAATTCCTGGTACCCTTCATGATCAGGGTGATTTCCCAAGATCCCTCATTCCCCAAGTATATTCCTTAAGCAATGTTTCAGCTGTTTGCATTGGGATGGAGCCGCCTTTGCTGAGAAAACAAAGATGTTCCCACATCTATGTGGGAAGGGGAAATATTTTTTTTACTATGTTAAGGTTTCAAAATTTGTTCTGTTCCTATTTTATAAGAGGCTGTATGTTTGCAGATTCTTTTGTAAAATAGTATGGGAATTTCACGCTTCCTGACTTGGACATTGGAATTTCCCTCTATACATCCCCCTATCTTCATGTTATTATTGCCCTGACACACAGCACCCCTCAGTAACTCTATCCGCTCTTCCCATTTGAAGCATGCCATTCTGTTTAAGGTGTTATCACTTATACATCAGACTTTGAATGATAATCTCTTAAACTTTAATAATATGAGCGCATATCGTACTCCGAGATCAATGATGTCAATGAATAAGCTATTACTGGAGGTTCCCACATTTTGGCAGGTGAGGTAAGATGAATATAGAACAGCTATTTTTTTATGGGGCCAACATTCAGACTGTGGGAGGCAGGTCAGTAACTGGCACTAAATCTCCGGCCTATTAGTTCAAACTTAGCCAGCTAAGTCGATTTTAAGTGCTGGCTGGTTAAGTTATAGTCATCAAAGATAGACCAGCTATTTGCATGGCCTGATTTGGCTGCTATACTTGGCTAGTCAACGCTTAAAATTGGCAGCTATCACATGAAATAGCCAGCTTAGTTTTAGCTACTAAGCACTAATATTCAGTGAAGAAAGACAGCTATCTCCTGCTGAATATTAGTGGTTAGCCAGACAAACGCTATTAAACCAGCCAAAAATGGCTCAGGGTCAGTTAAATAGTGCAGAATATTGGGCAGAATGTGATTGGTCCTTCTCTTTGGGATGCCTTACTACTTAAACTTAGAAAGGTAGCACATTATGCAACTTTAAGGACACTGTTAAAAGCACATTTATTTAAACAAGCATTTCATCAATGGTTACTAGGCTAAATTGAAGGCTTCGGGAGACTCCAAGTTTCATTAAAAAATTTGATACAACGCTTATTTAAAATTTCTAAGTGATTACATAATTAATAAAGTCTTTTGAACTTAAAAAAAATTGGGGGAAAGTAACATATAAAGACAGACATCGACTATAACTTACCCCCTTTTACTAAGGTGTGCTATGCTTTTTAGCCCACGGTAGATATTAGCACACGCTTTTCCATTGCAATATGGTTCATTCCTTTTGGCTCCGTATTTGGGATACCATAAAATCTATTACTAAATGTTCAGAAGTGATCTCCATGGACATTATAATTCTTCGTTCGCAACACCCATGTTTTGCACAATCAAACTGCCCGCCTAAACTCATTGACACCATGTTTGTGACAGCTCTAATGCATATTCTGAAAAACTGGAAATCATCCTCATTACTAGATTACACCTTCTGGTGGAACTCTTTAAGTATGTACCACAAATTTGAATCTTATGCATATGAAAAGAAATTGTTTTCTAGATCCTCTACAAACTTGACACGAAACAAATCACCTTGGTCATTCTTAGATTTATATGTTCGTTCTGCTCTATAGACACTTCTGCCTCTCTCTCTCTCTCTCTATCTCTCTCTATTTCTCTTTCTCTCTCTCTTCCTTTATCTTTCTCTCTCTTTCTCTTATCCCTCCTGTTTCTCTGTCTTTTTCTGTTCCTTTTCTAAGCAGTTCCAGATACTCTGGATCCTTTTCATTAATCTAGTTTTATTCAAACGATTGTAGATACGAATATTTGATACATGATTTTTATTATGATTCTATGTGTTTGAGCTGCTTTCTGTTTATAATTCTTATAATATTTAATAAAATTACTGAACTAAAAAAAAAAAAAAAAAAAAAAAGATATTAGCGCACGCTAATCACATGTTAAATGCGAACACATGCATGTTATCCTATGGACGCATTAGCAGTTAACACATGCGTTGATTTAGCACACGCTAAAACGCTTAGCGCATCTTTGTAAAAGAGGGCCTTACTTGAATCTCAGGGATGTAGGGGGAAGAACTACAAGTTTATACAGAAATGAAGAACACTGAGG
The DNA here is from genome assembly GCF_902459505.1 of Geotrypetes seraphini. NCBI lineage: Eukaryota > Metazoa > Chordata > Amphibia > Gymnophiona > Dermophiidae > Geotrypetes > Geotrypetes seraphini. Next base: position 202,277,236 of record NC_047089.1, read on the forward strand.
GCTAATAACAATAGAGTAAAGGGTTTAAAAAGCTGCCAAATTGAGGCTTAAGTTGTAAGTTGCAGTACTGTAATATTTTGACTTGTGCAATTTGAGAAATGGGTGGGGGAGGGGGGGCGTGCTTAAGTATGTCCAATCTCAAATGCACCTCTTTTTGTCTGTAAATGAGATGAAAGTTTATGGTTGATTTGTCAGAGGAATTTGAGACTTTAAAATGACAATTTGTGTATTATAATATTGCATTTGGTTGTTTTAATTTTATGTTTTAATTGATTTTATATAGTGCAGGTTGTATAATTTTATTTTTATTTTTACAATAAAATAACCTCCTAATTAT